>NW_006399753.1:14406906-14416996 GCF_000299155.1 Elephantulus edwardii
GGAGGGTGGAGGGACAGCGCAGGAGGGGAAGACCCTCTATGAGATGGATTGATTCAGTGACTGGGGTAATCGGGGTGGGTGTGTCAGAGGTGGTGGGGTTGGCTCAGGATAGAGCAGGGTTTAGAGCTGTTGTGCATAGGGTCGCTATGAGTGGGAAACGACTTGATGGCACATAACAACAACAACAACAAATTTTTAGATAACAAATTAGTGCCTCGAGCTTACACAATCAGAACTCTTAGATAAAATGTAGCTACCATTATCTCACTTCCTTCACTTAAAAGTACTTTTACCATGTTGTTGTTGTGTACCAGAGTCAGAACCAACCCACAGCTGACTCTATGGTGGGTTTTCAGAGGCAATTAAATCACAAAGGAGGTGATTGCCCATCCTTCCCATGGAGCAGGTGGTGGCCTCGAACTGCATGCCTTGGGGATTGCACTGCAGCACTAATTAACCTTCACTAAGTCACTGAGGATATTAATACAAACAAGTCCTCCCAAAGTTTTTCACTTTGTTTTTGGTCTCATAATCCACTTCCATAATAGCTTGCCTCCGGAAACCCTATGAACCTGCAGAAAGGATGAAAGTCACAAAAGGGTTGAGGACCTTTGTTCACAGGGTCACTATGAGTGGCCTACAACTCAACGGCACTTAATAACAACAACAACAACAACATTCAATCAATATATAAATAAACGATTCTTCCCAAACTTAGCTTCTGTACCAGGTTCAAGTGCTCATTATTTCTCATGCAATTGAGAAAACTAAGCCAACATGTCCCTCCCCTGTCTCCAATCTTAAGTTTACTTATTTGGAAAAACAGCTTTTCCATTTGGGATATTAGTAGGAACATGTTCAGAAACACCATCAAGTTCCAGTCTTATGAACAAATGTATACATTGGAGACAGAGTTGGTGGGGACAAGGATTATGTATGAAGTGTCAAGTAATAGGTTAAGCTCATAACACAGTCTGTTTTATTTAATCTCCTCAGCAAATCTTAGTTGTAGATACAGGTTGTTTGTTTTCATTTAGAAGTAGTGATAATGAAATTCAGATTTCTATCTTTCCCAAAGTCACAGAACTGGTTAGTGTTTACATATTGCAATTTAGATTAGTTTATTTTGTTGTAATAGCAACCTCTAAGTATTAGTGTGTTAGAACAACCTACATTTCCTTTTTCATTAATTGCTATGTCCCATGCAGATCTGTGTCCCATGAGATCTATGCTTATTGCCGTCTCTTTGGGAACCAGGCTACTAAGACCAGCCTCTCTCAAATGCTATCATCCACCACTCTGTGTACTGTTCACATTTCATTGGCCAAAGTCTTGTCTTCAAGAGGCCAGAGACTACAATCCTAACATTTTTCCCAGGAGGAGGAAAGCAAGAAACATTTGGGACAGAACAGTAATGACTACATCAGAGCTGAAGCTGAAGATTGAAACTATGTCTATCTACTGTGAAAATCTATCCCCTAACACACTACTATTTTTCAGTTTTTCTTTGTTTGCCGTTAAGTTTATTTTACAAACCTAACAAGCAGTCCTTTAGGAATATTTCCAGAATCTCCAGGCCAGTGATCCTCAAGTGTCATTGTCTACCAGCGTCACCTGCAAAGACCAGAACTCCACATACTGAATCAGAACCTTCTAGGGGTAGAGTCAAGAACCTGTGTTGAAATAAGCTCTCCAGATGTTCAGGCTGTCTGTAGGTGTTATGGGTTGAGCTCTGGCGGCCGAGTGGCAAGAAGCTGTACTGCAATCCTGAAGGCACCCAGTTCAAGTTCACCAGCTGCTCCACTGGAGTCAATTAACTGCCTATGAAAACAGGGTCAGGTATGAATCATTTCCGGTTCAACAGTACACGACAACGGCAAAATATATATGCTGAAGTCCTACCCCTCAATCTGTATCTGTCAGTATGACTTTGTTTGGAAATAGCTTCTTGCAGATGTAGTTAGTTAACACGAGTCATACTAGAGTAAGGAGGATCCTAACCCATTATGCCTGGTGTCCTTACAAGAAGGAAAAAAAGAGACACAGAGTGAGAGATAAGACAGAAATGTGAAGATAAAGCAGAAATTGAAGTTACACAGTCAAAGACAAACTATACCTGGACTAGGGAAGACAGAAGGAGAATTGATGCCTTTGAGCTGTGGTGCTGGAGAAGAGTATTGAATGTTCCATGGACTGCCAAGAAAACAAACTGATTCATCCTGGAGAGGGTTAAACCAAGCAACTCCTTGGAGGCAAGGATTCTGGGGCTTTGTCTGACATACTTTGGGCATGTTGCAAGGAGGGACAGGTCCTTGGAGAGGGACATCATGCTTGGGAGGGCGGAGGGACAGCGCAGGAGAGGAAGACCCTCTATGAGGTGGATTGATTCAATGACTGGGGTAATCGGGATGGGAGTGTCAGAGGCCATGTGATTGGCACAGGACAGAGCAGGGTTTAGGGCTGTTGTACATAGGGTCGCTATGAGTCGCAAACGACTCGACGGTACATAACAACAACAACGAAAAGAAGTCAGGAGTAGCCCTGGTAGTACTCTGGGTTTAAAGGGCTCAACTGTTAGCTGAAAGGTTGGTGGTTTGAATCCAGATGTAGCAATCTGTGTCTATAAAGATGTGTAGTCTTGGAAACCTGATGAAATAGTTCTACTCTAACAGGGTTGGTATTGTAAGAATTGACTTGATAGCAGCACGTTTTAAAAAACGGAAAGAAACAAAGACAGATCTTGGGTCTTCAGAGACTGCAGTCTCTGATGATGCCCTGAAATCAACCTTTCAGACTCCATGGCTGTGAGAAAATAAAGCTATCTTATTTTAAATTATTCAGTGTGTACTTTGTTACAGTAGTCTGAGGTAATTAATACAGTGGGAGACTCGGTTTTGAAAGAACGTTTTTTAAGGGCTGAAGGTTCAAACCCTCAGCACTTCATTTTAGATTGTCTTGCTGATGACACACAAAATTCATTCCTGAAGACTCCTGAGTGCAATGGGTAACAGCGCGCGCCTCTCAGGAGGACATGATCTTCTCCTGTTGTCTTGCCAAAAGAGTCACTTGTGTCTCCCATATTTCCTTTGGCACTGGAGAACCCAGACCTTGAGAAAGAATGCATTTCATCTCTAGGTGACTTCAAGAGACTCTGCCTAATGCAGCTGACATTTTCAGATGATTCAGTCTGGATCTAGTGATAAAAAAAAAAGGGAAAGAAATACAGCTAGATTACAGGTGGGCTCAGGTGATTGCTGTCTGACCAGGGCAGTGAGCAGTGAGCAGAATCTTAAACACTAGGAAAGAGACTGAGTAATGAACCAAGTGCCAGACAGGCGGAGAAGTCTTTCTCTCTATTTAGGTTTAAAATAAATTTAGCCACAGTTCCCTGTAAGCTTCAGACTAGACATTACCATGTCTAAATGGATTCTACAACATTGGCATCATGTTTCTGGATCTGAGCTGATAGCACCTTGTGGTGTTGGTGAATGAGGCAGGCAAGGAATGAAATTGACAGCCTAGCAAAACATCAAATATCCCTCAGAAACACAGCAAGGGGCCAGGAGGGAGAGAAAGAGAGGTAATTCTTATGGGGGCCATTGCATATACACTCTTTGGAGGGAGTACTTTGTTTCACTTGGTTCCTGTGCCAATCAAAATGCCCTCTTGGCAGTGGATAAAATAAAATAAAGAAGGCAGGCATAAATGCCAAAACAAATTCATGCACAGAGTGACCTTCCAAATGCTGCAAGGCCAAGCTAAGCTGTCCTCTACTAAAATGAACCGAAAGGGCAAGGGAAAAGAATTTTGATTTTAGCTTCAGCTAGAAGGATCTTTAAAATCAACTGTGATACTTAAAAAAAAAAAAGAAGAAGAAAGAATGTTTGTCTCTTCTTTGTGTTGGTGGCTGCCCTCAGTGAGTGTTTTACAATGTACCAGGCATTTTATATGCATTCTTAGCATTATTTCACAATAGATTGTGAGATGCACACCATTGTCCCCATTCACGTTTAAGGAAGGAAGTCAGAGATGAAGAAAACTACAAGAATATGCTGCAAAGGATATACGTGTCTGAAATTTGTGGTTTCTTTTACTCTAAAATTCATCTCATTCTATTGTCCACGCAAATCAATCATTTAGGTTTATATAAGAATGAGAAGACCTCACTGTGTTGTTATTGTTAGATGCCACCAAGTTCACTGTGGCTCAGAGCGATCTCATGAACAACAGATGTCAATTTTGCCTCGTCCTCAGCCATCCTCACAATCTCAGCCATGCTCAAGGCCGTTGGTGTAGCTACTGTGTCAATCCATCCCATGAAGAGTCCCTCTCTCTTTCACTGATGCTCTTCTTTTCCCATCATCAAATCTTTTTTTCTTAGAACTCTGGGTCCTTCCTGACAACAATGCATTTTCCACAGAAGTAGTTGATTTTTTTCCTTCGTAATGAATCTGATATATCACTAATATGGTGTAACCCACCATATTATGTATTATAAATATGGTAGAATACACATTTATTATCATGGCTTATGCTTTTGGGGAAAAAATATTTGCAATGAATATGTAATTAGTCTTCAAAAAGTCTACCAAGTCATCTCCAGAGTCATTTCTATCATCACAATTATGTTTTCCAACTCTAGATCCTGAGTATTTCAATGCTCTCTTGCATGTGAAAGGATATTTTGTCAATTTCAAATTATGAAGGTTTGTTAAAATATTTAATTTTTTAAATCACTGGCCTTAAAAGTTGGTGTGAAAATTTGGGCAATAATCCTATTTACTGCTCTTGTTTGTCTGAGTAAGGAGAAAGATAGACAGACAGACTATATAGATATCTCTATCTCTATCTCTATCTCTATATCTATCATCTATATCTATATCTATGTCTATATCATCTATATATATCATCTATATATATCATCTATATCTATATCTATCTATCATCTATCTCTCTCTATTATCATCTCTATCATATATATATATTTGGAAGCAGGAGCCTCAAGAAACTCTATGAACTTTGAGAAATGATGATAGAAATGATGATAGAAAGGCTTTGTGTCTTTTATTTGTAGGGTCACTATGAGCTGTGCTTGACTCAGCACAATCAACACAACATAACACACACACGCGCGCACGCATACGTATTAGCACTGGCTGCATTGTACTTCAGGGTATATCTGGAAACTTTAAAAAATAATTAAATCAATATCACAAAATCTTCTTTAGTTTTTCATTAAAGCTTGTTCACCATGGATGACCTAGTTACTTTCTGAAATACCACTAGCACAGCTTTTAGCATTATGACAACACAGAAGTTACCATAGTATAACAAACTAACAGATAATTGGTGGTCCAAAATGATCAATGGAAGCTAATTGCTGATGACAAGTGTTTTTAAAGGATATAAATGCTTTGCTTTATATTGTTAGTTGAAATGGAATATAGCTAGTTCGGTTACTAGGACTGAAATCAGGTAGATTCACATTAGACCCTTAGGAATTAGTGAAAAGAATCAAGTCTTATTTTCACTCTGCTTGAGTGCTTACCAGCAAGGATAACACAGTTGAGTTCCCAGGGCTGCGTGCCAAAGCATGCGAGGAGCTTTGCGCAACCCCTGTAGCCATGGCCGTGAAGTGTTCAAGGGAAACTAGAGGAAGCAAAACCTCCCATTTCCAGATTTTTGCCACACGTCAGCCTTGAAGAAAGAATGCATGAGCTCTCTCATCATTTCAAGACCTTGGCAGAGATCCACCAAGAGGAGAAACTGCTCACGTAGCTTTCCTTGGCCCAGGAGTTCGGATGGGACTATTCATCCCTCTCTAATGGTCATGGCGAAGCTGACACAACAAAGCGGGTCTCTCTACAAAAAAATCCTTCTTTTCCATATTTTGCTTTTGTTGGCAGGGAGGGCATTTCCCAAATTGCACTAAACAAAATATATGGGGTTTTTCCCCCTCCCATTACAATAAACAAACTTGAAACTCAGATCAGAAGAGGAAATGAACTCAGAATAACCTGATAGATTGGAGACTGTAAACTTCAAGTGAATGGGTCATTAGGTCATAAAGTGGAAAGTCTTTGAGTTCAAGAGTCAGACAGACCTGGGTTATAAACCTCGTTCTGCTACCAGTGGCCTTGTACTAGTGACTACATGACCTTGTAAAAGCAATTTACGTTCATTGGCTTTTACAAGTGTATTGTGAAAACTAAGAAATATATTTTCAAAGAGAAGTAACGTAGGTGAACACTCCTCCTCCTCACCACCCTCAAATCAGAACCTGCTCATGGATGACTCTCCATTGGGTTTATAAAGCTCTAATAAATCTTAGGGGAGGAGATTTCCTACCTTTCTCCCTTAGAGCAAAAGGCAGATTTGAACCACCAGAGGGGTGTGGCCTTTAGATTAGCGGTGCAGCTCCCTGCTAACTAGAGGCATAATTCTTGGTGTAGAATTGTCCTTAATACCAGCTTCACAAATTAACCCCCACAAGATGCTGGTCAATTGACTTTTCTTAGTCTCAATTTCTTAATCTGTATAATTGGAGTAGTAAATATATACTCTGTGTTAAAGTACTCAGGACAATATCAATGAATCTTAAAATAATAGCTCAATAATGAAACAAATTACATGTTACACAAAAATAAAAAGACATACATGTAAACAAATTAGAACAGTTACCTGTGGCGTGGAAAGGAGGTTAGTATTAAGGGTTGGCTATAAAAAGAGATATATTTGTCTGTAGCAGACTTCTGATCAGAAAGGGAAAAATACAGAGCAAAATTTCAAACTCTTATTGAATCTTGTCATACTCATTTTAGAAGGTTCTTAATTGTGTAGATACTCTCTCTCATTCCACCAGGATGCTTAGAATGCTTCTTTTAAGGGAATGTATCTTTACCTTTTCGTTTACTGCATTAAACAAATGTGCATCATGATGTTTCAATACGTAAGACCAACATTGTAAATGTGTGAATGTGAAAGCTGTAGTATGTAGCATATCAGGTCTACAACCTGGGGGAAGAGAATTCAGACAAAGTGGTGGCCATTCTCTTAAATAATCCAAGAATAAGTCTATTAAGTAATCAAGGAACACCACAAAAACTTTTTCTGCATCATCAAAATTGTCCCTGTAAGTTTTTGAGGTTTGGTTTGCTTTGGTGTTAATGACCCTAAGTTGTCTCTGGCCTCTTGTGCTTTGTGTGAGACCCTATCACAGTGTAAGAATGTTTTAAATCTCAAGCAACAGCAGTATATGGCTTTATCTTCCACATCCTTCAGGAATGATCTTGGTGCTATCTATGTGAAAGTTTACCAGAGTTTTATTTTAACATAAAGTGTCTTGTAAGAGAACCAGTTGCAACTGTCCCAGTAGCAACAGGAACAGCCACAGATCGTTCAAATCATGTGCCAGAATTGGAAGCTGAACTTGTGGCACCATCGCTCAAGAGGCCTGTGCACATTATAACAAGCACAAGTGGAGTTTATGTGGAGACCAGGAATAAAAATCTCAAGACTGGATTATAAAAGACATTTTCAGTCTCTTTTTTGTTCAAGTAGGTTATTCTGAAGGATGCTTCCAAAGTGTATTTCAGAGTTCAAAAAAGAAGATACTGCTTCCAAAAATTTACCATTCTATGTACACAGGACACACACACAACACGTAACATGGGCGTTTAGTCTGAAATCGAGAAGATTCTATCTGTCAAAGCTGCATTATGTTAAACTGATCATGTCTTATATTTGATATTCAAGGTGATTTAGCCAGGTTACATTTATTTATGCATTATGCCATTAATGGGGTCACACGGGTCTTGTCCCATCTAATCCTTTATTAAACCAAAATTAAAAATAACTTCTGAATTCCATTATGAATCTCCTCCCTCTGTGAACAGTATCTCCCTCAGCAGACCCTGTTGACATTCAGTCTAGACTCTGCTGAAGAAGCTCACTTCATGAATATCAATAAATGGGTTGCATAGAGATGGGAGGATATTAAATTATTTCCAGGCGTTTGACAGTTGACAAAATGTTAGCGTAATAATTAAAAGTGCAGACTGTGTAAATGCTGGGTAGGAGTTCCTCGGTGGTGCCCTGCACGTGGGTCTTAGGAGAAAATGCTTTGTCTAGAAAGTCGCTTAAGGAAGAAATTTAGCTTTATTCTCAATTCTTTTTGACATGACACCTTCAGTGAACCTTGCACTGAAAGAGGAGAAAGAGCTTCTTTTCAAAGTGCTCCTGACAGCTCATGCTACAGACTTTATTTGGGCTAAACATTCAAAATAATAAATATTTTTTAAAAATCCAGACCAGGGCTTGAATCAGGGCACCTTAGTCTTTAAGCTGGCATCATAGATCTTTAACACTTTGGTGAGTTCCTTGATAACAAATGTCCTTGATGTAATACATCTTTTGATTTCTTGACTGCTGATACCATAGGTTTTAATTGTGGATCAAAGTAAAATTAAATAATTGAAAACTTTAATATTTTCTCTATCTATCATGATTCTTTGCCTATTCATCTAGTCTGTGTTTTCTTCTCCACTCTATTTCAAACACTTAGCCTAACTTTTATCCAGTGTCTGTGCTCTAGGTTAAAACATTTTTATCCAATTGTTCTGGGGAGTTCCCTGCACCAATTGTGTTCAAATTTCCCTAATGTATACTCAAGATAATACAAAGAGGACTTTACATATTTGTTGTTGTTGTTGTTATGTGCCGTTGACTCACTTGTGACTATAGCGACCCTGTGTACAACAACCCTAAACCATGCTCTATCCTGTGCCAATCTCACTGCCTCTGACACACCCATCCCCATTACCCCAGTCACTGAATCAATCCACCTCATAGAGGGTCTTCCCCTCCTGCGCTGTTCCTCTACTCTACCCAGCATGATATCCCTCTCCAAGGACCACTCCCTCCTTACAACATGTCTAAAGTATGTCAGAAAAAGCCCCATAGTCCTTGCCTCCAAGAAACAGCCTGGTTTAACCCTCTCCAGGGTGAATCTGTTTGTTTTCTTGGCAGTCCATGATACATTCAATACTTTCATCCAGCACGACAGCTCAAAGGCATCAATTCTCCTTCTGTCCTCCCTAGTTATTGTCCAACTCTTTGATGCATAACAAGTGATTGCAAAAACCATAGCCTATATGAGACACACCTTAGTCTTCAGAGTGACACCATTGTTCTTCAGTACCCTAGAGAGGTCCTAAACAGCAGACTTTCCCATCGCAATACATTTTTTTTTATTTCCTGGCTACTGGTACCAAGAGTGTTGACCTTGGAGCCAAGCAGACCAAAGTTGTCAACAGTCTCTTCACCATCCATCCTGATGCTGCCAATTGGTCCAGCAGTGAGAATCTTTGTCTTCTTGACATTGAGCTTCAATCCATACTGAAGGCTGCAGTCCTTGGCCCTCGGCAGCAAGCACTCCAGGTCCTCCTCAGTTTCAGCAGACTGCTGCATTCAGTATGGATTACATTTCAACATTAAGAAAACAAAGCCTCTCAAAACTGGAGTAGTCCCAAATATCCTGCTAAATGGAGAAAAGACTGACATCATCAGAGATTTCTTTTTTAACTTGGATCCACAAACAACACTCATGGAAGCAGCAATCAGGAAATCAAAAGCTGTGTTGAATTAGGCCAGTAGACTGTCAAGGAGTTCTTAAAAGTGCTCTGAAACCAGGAGGTCCTTTAAGACTGAGGTGTCTCTAATGCACCTAATTTCACATGCACATGAGAGTTAGGACAATGATAAAGAAGCCTGGGGAAGAAATGACAACTTTGAATTGTGGTGTTGGTGAAGAGTAGTATGGACTATCAAAGGGACAAACAAATCTGTCTCAGAAGTGTGGTCACACCAATCCTTAGAAGCAAGGAGAGTAACACTACATATACTTTCAGCATGTTGTACGGAGGTGCCAGTTTTCAGAAGGAGACATCAGGCTCAGAAAAAATGGAGAGTCAAGGAAAGAAATGGAAGACCCTCAGTGGAGTGGACTGACATGCAACTGCATCAATGTGCTTAAAGCACAGAAGAGATCATCGTAGTGCAAGGTTCTGATCTGTTGTTCAATTTGTCTCAG
>NW_006399753.1:14417201-14428428 GCF_000299155.1 Elephantulus edwardii
TGGATTCGAACCATGCGCCTCTGGGATTGTAGTTGCAGCTCCTTGCCACTCGGCCACCAGAGCTCCCCTTAGTATAATATTTATAAGCAGGAGTGGCATCCTTTTCCTAAATAACACACCTCCAGAAACTCTATGAACTTTAATAAATGTTGATAGTTATGGAAAGGCCTTTTGTTATAGTCATAGTTATCATTTGTTATAGTTATAGTCAGGCCTTTTGTTCACAGGGTCGCTATGAGTCATGCTCAACTCAAAGGCAATCAAATAACAACAACAATATTATATATTTATAATATAAGGAGCTCTGGTGGCCTAGGGGCAAGAAGCTGTGCTGCAGTCTCAAAGACACAAAGTTTGAGGCCACCAGCTACTCTGCAAGAGAATGATGGGCAATCTCCTCCTGGGCGATTAATTGCCTCTGAAAATCCCCTGGCATGTCAGCTGTGTGTGGCGTCCAACTCTATGGTACACAATATCAACAACAATTTATAATATGATATTTAATGGACTCAAGCAATCTTAGTGGTTCTTTCACTTGAGTGTGAATAAAGTTCGCCATGAATGTTTGCTTAAAATACCTATTTCTAGGATCCACTTTCTTAGACTCTGATTTAGGAGTTCTTGAACGGAGTTCAGGATTCTGCATTTTTAATAAGCATCTTTGGGAAGAGATTCTGATTTAAGTCATTTGAGAATCACATGTGCTGAACTGATTTGAGTGGTTGTTTTTTTTTTTGTAATTCATTTTTTTTTAGCCTAAAGAAGCCTTTCTCCCCAGCTGTCGAAAGAAGGCAGATCAAAGATCAGAACTCCACCTCCTTCCCTTAATCAAGATACTTCCAAAGAAGACAGCCAAGTGCTTTTTACTGATAACATTTGCACGACGCAACCCAAAAGAACACGTGAAAAAAAGATGTGATATTTACCAAGCACATACCATGCTCCAGGCATCTTATAAAATTCTCTGATTGAAGTCCCAAAGCATATATGGAGGTATGGGGGGATCACTTATCCCTTCTCAGGCCACGCCCCTGGGGAGAGGAGAATTGAAGCTTCTCTGTGTTCTCCCCACATCCAAAGCCCTGGGAACAAGAGTAAAAAGGTCAGAAGCCTAGAGTTTTGAATCCCAGTCTTCAATTCTAACTCTATCCCTCCTGAATGTTATGGGGCAAACATCCAAGTTCTTCCCTGTCTGTCCAGTGGGAGATGCCTGCCTTAATCTGGGTCTCTTAGTGATGAAAGGAGGAAACTCAAAGCACAAAAAAAGCACTTGATGTTTATTGGCAAAAAAACATTATGTCCGGGAAATAAGACAATCTGAAAAATGCATATGTTGACATAGTTGGACATCTGCAATTCATTCACGTGTCCACTCATTCGATCTGTATTGTTTCTCTTACATGCTATGGAGTCCAAAGTTTTATGCAAATGTTATCTAGACATCCACTGTTACAGAACTCTGATCAAAGACTGGTAAGAGTTGAGACTGTCTACAGACAAATATCTCAATTGGATGGGACTTGGAATGAAGATGGGTGACAGCTTAGAGAAAAGGGGTTAGAAAATATTGGGGAGAAGAAAAGATGGAATGACGATGTATGGATTGCATTTGTACAGTTCACAAAACGGGTTTTGGTTTGTTTGTTTTTTTTAAATCTATATTATCATTTCTCCTCAATATTAGCATAGAAGAGGACTTTCTTAAAACCAATTCCTGGGACTCCTCCCCAAAGAATCTGATTCAGTTGCCTAGTGGGTATGGAAGATGGTGGGCCTTGAAGAAGTCACCCTTTGAGACACTGGTTTAATCCTCAGTGGAATTCCTGGATAGCGTAAATGGTTAGGCACTCAACTGCTGGTTGAAAGGTTAGGGTTTAGAACTCACACAGAAATACTTTGGAAGACCTTTGTGTTGGTCTGCTTTAGAACCTTAAAAACTCTACGGGGAGTAGTTTTACTCTGTATGCATAGAGTTGCTATCGGTGGGAATTGATTCCATGGTAACTAACAATAACAACAGGCAGATAAAGCTGGCATCATTTCCACTTCTTTAAAAAAGAGGAAATTGAAGTTCAGAGATAATGAACCAGGTCAAGGTCTCAAAACTACCAGGACATTTGCTTCCAAGTTCTGGGTTCTTTCCTCTCTGTATATGAATGATTTAAGTTGAATATTCTTTGAGGTTGTAAACAGGGAAATCAGAATGACAATCACTGCTTTCAAGTGAAGAGAGTTGCCATGGATACAAATATTGTGTCAGTGGATTGTAAGGAATTTCCTCCAACCATAAATTCTCTATGAAATGTCCCAGTAAAGTATAATCTATTTTTGCTCATTAAAGAATCAACATTCCCACAGCAAGAGAATTGGATAGTACAGCTTCTCTTTATTAAAAACTGGCAAGATCCAGAATATTTGAAACCATTTTAGCAGGAAGGATCGGTCCCTGACTAAAGATCTTATAAAAGTAGCGGGTCAGGGAAACAGAAAGACCTTCAAGGAGGTGCACTGGCAGAGTGGCTACAAAACTGGGCTTGACAGCAAGGTCATGAGGATGGCACAAGGTGAGGCAGGGCTTCATTCTGTCATTCGTAGGGTCACTCTCACTTGAGCCAATTTGAGGATCCCTAACAACAATCTCATGATATCCTGGTTATTCTGTTTTACTCACATTTGGCAATACTGTAGGAATTTTTTAAAAATTATTATTAAATTTTATTAGTTTTAGTGAACATTTACAGAGATTTTGGGTTTTCATTCATTCATTGTTGCACTGTTTTCTCTACCCTCCTCCCCAGTTCGTTCTTCTTCCCCCCACCCCCCGGAATGTCTGTTTTAATTGTCCAATTGCCACAGTGCTTGTCGAAGCCAGTTCTGATTAATCTCCTTTGTCAGTGTGTCCTTTGCCATTCCCTATCTCTCCTCCCTGAGAGAGACTTCACCCTGATTCATAAGGGAAAGGGGATGGTGTATTCTCTTAGCTACTTCCTGCTGAAAAGGGACGCTGTGGGTTTCAGGTTGGAGATCTTCTCTCACTACTCTAAAGGGCCCCTTTGGCAGTAGGAAACACATAGACTATTAAATACTGTAGGAATTAAAGGATTAATTTGATTTAAAGTGGTTGTGGTACTTCTTAGTACACACTAAGTGTTCTATAATTACTAGTTTCTGTGTTCACTTTTTCTTTGCAGCCTATCAGGCTGCTAACTGAAAGGTTACCAGTTCGAATCTACCAGCTGCTCTGTGGTAGAAGGACAGGTAGTACTTTCCTGTAATGATTTACAGCATTATTGGAAACTTAGTGGAGGATCACAATAAATTAGAACTGACCTAACCACAGTGGACAATAATATTGTAAAAACTCATAATAAGTCAAAATTTTATTTCAACTCAACTCTTTGCCTTCAGTCAGAATCTACATGTAGCTCAGCCTCCACTGAGTTTCCAAGCCTATAAAATGCACAGGAAAAGATTGACATCGTTCCCCTTTGTAGCTGCTGATGTATTTGAACCACTAAACAGATGTGTCCTTTGGGAAGCAACAAAACTTCCTACACATGACATCATCAGAATGTCCAGTATTATTTAGACTAGGCACTTAACTGGAATTGCGGTTTCTGGTTTAAGTGCTGTGAAGTCTGATCTGACTCACAGTGACTCTATGTACAACAAAGTCCAGCACGACCCAGAGTTCTGCTCTGCTCACCGGCATGGCAGTCTCCGTGTCAGGGCCGTCTCACCGGAAGTTCTTCACTGGCCACCTTCTTTTCCAAGTCCACTTGCAGGGACTGACCCCTCCTCATATATGAACTGATGCCTCAGTGTCCTCATCTCCAAGAAAGGGGATCTGGAGGCTTTGTCCAGGGCTATTGTGCCAACAGCCCAAAGGCTTTGCCTTGCTGGTGGTTTTCATAGACCAGAGGCTCCTCAGGAGAAATACGACAAATCTCGAGTGCGATTTACAATCTCAGAAACCCATACATAGGGCAGTCAGTCATGAGTCACGTCCAACAGAATAATGATGAGAGAGAAAAAGAAATGCACACCAGGCAGTCAGTCTCCAGAGCCTCATTCCCAAGCATGCAGTGGGTGTAGAGTCTGTTTCTCAGTTTGTCACTCAAGTTAAAAGGAGGGAAGAGGGAGACGACTCAGAAACAACCGCCAAGGCAGAAGAGATTAGCGGATGGATGGGTAGGGTAAAGCCATAGGCAAGGTCCAGTGAGGATTTGGCAAGACGGGGTGAGAAAATCAATTTGGTCAACTGTAAGTAATATATTAAGACATGATGTTTATGAATCATCTTACGAAAACCAGTAAAAAAGGTGAAAGTAAAGGAATTAAATGGAGAGGGTTTTTTTTGGTTTTATTTTTAGCTTGATTGCCAAGGCTGACCTCACCATTACCAATCTATTGTTGGTAAAACAGTGTGAAGTAAGTGCTGTATTTGCCATATTCATGATATCCAACTGATTTTTCTGGGTCAGAGACCAAGGAACATGGTATTCCCTCACTCCAGTCTCCATTCCCATGGATACTGAATCTTTCAGGCAAGAAGCTACTCTAAAAATCCCTTCAGCTGCTCTGTTGTAGGCCTGTCGATTCTTCCTATGCTATACTACTTTGTCTTCCAGCAAACAGTTTGTAAGTTCTTTTGTGTATAGGGAATGCTGGTGGCTTCCAGCACCATGCCAGCTTTGTGTGGCACAAGAGTTGACAAATGTATACTTATCCTTGTCCTCATAGTGCTTTCTACCTGGTGAGGAAGATTAAAAACAAACAAACAAACAAATCATGGAATTTATTGTGGTATAATTTGTAAATTTTCCTCAGTGCCCTGAGGAAAAGAACCATGGTTCCATGAGAGGGTATGAGAAAAGAAGGAGGTGGAGGTGCAGTCTGCACAGGTGTTGGAAAAATGTATATTAATTCATCCTGTTGTTGTTGTTGTTATGCACCACTGAGTTACCTGCAACTCATAGTGACCCTATGCATAATAGCTCTGAACCCTGCCCTGTCCTGAGCCAGTCTCATTGACTCAAACACACCTAATCCCACTGCCCCTGTTACCATGTCAAACTACCTCATCTGGGGTCTTCCTCTCCTGCATGGTCCCTCTATCCTTCTAAGCAGGAAGTCCTTTTCCAAGGACTGGTCTCTCCTGGCCATATATCCAAAGTATGTGAGATGGAACTTCAAAATCCTTGCCTCCAAGAAGAAACTTGATTTCACCCTCTCTAAGTCAGAACTATTTGTTCTCCTGATGGTCCGCAGTATATTCAATACTCTTCTCCAGCACCACAACTCAAAGACATCAATTCTTCTGTCATCTTTAGTCATTGTCCAGGTCTCTGATGTATAGCATGTAATTGTGAAGACCATGGCCTAAATCAAACACACCATTTCTCTTTAGCACTTTGGAGAGGTCCCTGACAGCATCATTCCCCGATGCAATTTATCCTTTGATTTACTGACTGCTGGTGCCAAGAGTGTTGACTACGGAGCTGAGCATGCTAAAGTTTTAACAATTTCAATCTCTTCTCCATTCTTCATGGTGCTTCCAGTTGGCCTAGTGGTGAGAATCTTTGCCTTTTTGGTGTTGAGCTTCATCCTTGTTGAAGACTACAGCCCTTGACCTTCTGCAGCAAAGGCTTCAAGTCCTCCTCAGTTTCAGAAAGCAAAGTTGTATCGTCTGCATGATGTAGGTTGTTGATGAGTCTTCCTCCAATCCTGATGCCACACTCCTCATAAAGTCCAGCCTCCCACATGATCTGTTCTGCATATAGACTGAAAAGGTATGGTGACAGGATGCATCCCTGATGCCCTCTCCTACTGATTTTTTACCATTGAAGGGTGTATAAGAAGAATGGAAGATGGGGGGTGATGAAAGAAATGTGATGACATCCTTATCTGGTGAGAATATAGCAAGTTCAGTAAAATGAAAGAATACTTAGTTATACAAAAAGATATTGGTAAAACCTAAGGCTGGCTTAACAGAGAGGAAAAAACAATTAAGAATATATGTGCTATAGGAATGTTATGAGGTCACTAAATGTAATCAAGTATTGAATTTCTACCATGCCAATCTCTGTGTCAAATGCAGGGATTACTACAAAGATGAATAAAATATACATCTTGTCTCACAGTTCAAAGTTATTGTAAATCCTCTCAGAACAAGGGACCCTTTTCAGTCAACAGGCATCTTCTTGCATTGAGCAAAGAAGATCTATTGAACAGAACAATCTTAGGTCTCTAAGTTGATTTTTGGTACAATTCCCTCTGCTCCTGCAACCTCTCCAGGAGGAAGCCCAAGAGCTGGAGAGACTGACAGGGAGAGACTTGACTGTGTGTAGTGTGGTGAGGGAGGCAGTACAGTTTCTGGACCTGCTCCCTGAGGAGAGGCCTAATAAAAGGTCATTTGGGGCAGAGAGGGGGGTACATGGCCAAGTCCATGGAGTCTATATATAGTCAAGACTCCTGTGTGTAAGCTTGGATGGAGAAACAGAGGAACAGGATTTGTGAAAGGGATGGATTGTGTCCTGGGTACAAAGAAGGTGTGAACATAAGGAACTTCTGGCCATTGATGGGACCGCCAATAGAAACGATCTAGATGGGTAAGGGTGCTGTGGTCAAGAGTACTCTCAGGTGACCATTGGAGTTATTATCCAATTTATATTGTGGCTAAACTATATTTATATATTAAATATATATAGTTTATATATTTTAGTATATTCTATATACTAAAATATATAAACTATATATTAAACTTTATGGGGTTTAATAAGGTCTTCAAGGTGTAACTTTTAAAAGATTTTTTAGAAGGCAACCTAATGGAGTAGATGAACCAACAGGCAGCCTGCTAATTCTCCATGATTTGACCAAACTCTACAGCCAGGGTGAGGAAAAAAAGGTCCAACAGGTATCCTGGGATGCCAGAAGAATGGGCAAATCTGGCTGGAGGAGAAGTGAGGATGACAAGACGTTTTTTTAATGTACTGTGATCATGCTATCTGAAGAGATAGGCTGTGATGTTTGGCAGAAGATGTTGTTATGGTTAGGTGTCATTAAGTTGATTGTGGCATCTAGCAAGCCAGTGAATGCTGTATGTTGTTGTTGTTGCTGTTATTATGTGCCATTGAAATGCTTGCAACTCATAGCAACATTATGTACATTAGCTCTGCAGTCTACCCTATTCTGAGCCAATCTTATCGTCTCTGGCAGACCTAATCCCATTTCTCCAGTCACTGAGTCAATCCATCTCATCCCAGGTCTTACTCTCTTGTACTGTCCCTTCACACTTCCAAGCATGAGGTCCTTCTCCAAGGACTGGTCTCTACTGACCACACGCCCAAAGTATGTGGGACAGAGCTTCAAAATCGTTGCCTCCAGGGAGCAGCCTGGTTTCTCCCTCTCTAGGAAAGATCTGTTTGTTCTCCAGCAGTCCACAACATGTTCAACACAACACTCTTCTCCAGCACCACAAATCAAAGGCATCAATCCTTTTTCTATCATTCTTAGTTATTGTTCAGCTCCCTGATGCATAACATCTAATTGAGAGGACTATGGCCTGGATCAGGGGCACTTTAATCTCCAGAATGACATTATTGCTCTTCAGTGCTCTTGATAGGTCCCTGGCAGGTGACTTTCCCAGTTCAAGTTGTCTTTTGATGTTCTTACTGCTGGTGCCAAGAGTGTTGTTTAGGGTTAGTAAAAAAAAAAAAAAAGTAGACCCTCAATGAGGTAGATTAACAGTGACTTTAAAAAGGAATTCAGATGCATTAATCCTTATGGAGACGGTGCTGAACTGTATCCTGTTTTATCCTGTTGTACATAACATTGAACGAGATGCTATCTAACAATTTTGAATAGAAATCTACATTAGTGTACACACAAAGACTTCATCTATTTTTCTTATTAGGTCCTGTTGTTGATGAAATATTGTTGCTGTTGTTGTTGTTAAGTGCCATTGAGTCGAACACAACTTCATATAAATCCTATGAACAACAGATCTGAGTCCTGGCCTGACCTGGTTATCCTCACCAACTCTGATACATTTGAGTTCATTGCTGCAGTCACTGTGTCAGTCTATCTTGATAGGGGTCTTCCTCTCTTTCAGTGAGCCCCCACCCTTCCAAATATGTTGTTGTTGTTGAGTAGATTTTTAAAAAATTTATTTCATGAACGCACAGTGACCTCATGCGACCGAGTAGAACCACATCCACAGATCTTCTAGGCTGTAACCTTTGTGAAAGCAGCTCCTCTGGCCTTCTTCCCTCATGGAGCCGTGGTGACTGTTGTTAGTATGTGCTGTCAAATTGGAATTGAATCATGTCACATTGGACGAGATTACCCACCTTATTCCTGTGGAGCAGCTGGTGGATTCGAACCACTTGCCTGCGGGTTGGCAGGATGACTCTACCCACTAGGCCACCAGGCCTCCCTTATGGAACCACGGAGTAAGTCCAAATTATCATCCTTTTAGTTGGTTTTCTAACCTAAGAGACCTAATAGAATCGTCAGAGAAGATGGAGTTTTTAAGGACCAGACCTTATTCATATATGCACTTACGGGTGATAACTTGATTTATACCAAACTTAAATAAATGGCCTTGTTTCCACTGTAATATGCAAAATGTTGACATTCTCAAAAATTTGGCTAATGAGTGTTTTTTTTTCTCCCCCTAAAGCTTGAAGACCACTCCACTAGAGGCTCAGTAGTAAACGAGGGCTCCCTAACTCAAACTGAAATGAAAGATAGACCATGCTCAGGAAGATGGACTGGAATAGTCACAAAGCACTGTGCTTCCAACCCCCACAGAGAGCTGTTATGTCCCCTCAGAGGGACATATGTTCTGATAAGGAATTTTTCCTGTAGAGAAACTCACTCAAGCTTCTCATTTATTCATGCAACCCGGTGAGTTTAATGAAAGCAACCTTTCTTACTCTGACAAAAGACATGAGCTTCAATAACAGACATATAAGCTGAATCCTAGAGTGAATCTGCTACTGTGCTGATGACCTTAGCTTCCACTTGGTTTGTAGCCATGACAGGAGAATGTTTATATGTAGCTTAATTAGTTAACAATAGGTAAGTGCTTCAAGAGCTCATCAAGTTGGCATTAAAGGACAATTACCCATCAGCACTGCATTCCCAGGGCACTTGACAAAGCTGTGAGTCAGGTACCTAACCCTGAATGGGGAAATTAGAAAAAGCAGTGTTTTGCTAAATTGCCGAAGCACTTAGAACACACGACATGGTCTGTTCAGCTGTTGAAGCTTCCAGGACATATGGCAAGGAACGATGAGGATAAGACAGTGTAAGGTTAAGAGAAAGAAGAAGGGAGGAAAAACACCTCGGTCTTATCTTATCCTTGTGAGCTTCTGTAATGACCTGGCCCTGGTCCACCTGTAATTGGCTCCATTTGTTTCACAGGAAACTCTTCCTTTTTGAAAGGGAGATGCTAAGCTTTTCAGTGCCTCCAGCAGAACATGTTAGTACCTTGATTCCTAGGGTGTGGATCATATAAATCTGAAGTATCTCTGGTTTCGGTGGGAATACTGAAACCATCCTCTGCTGACGCATCTAGGAATTAAGAAGCATGACAGCTTTGAACCATTTTCAAAAGCTGCACGGTGCCTAGTTTCTGGAAAGGGTGTTACATTTTTCTGTGTTTTTAGCTTGGACACATCTTCTCTGCCTCTCCAGCCCTCTTTCAGCTCCCTCAGGAAAGGTTACAATGCCAGGAATGTGGCCACCCTTACACTTTGTTGGCAAAACATGACTTTCAGTATTTTGTCAAGAATATGCCTTTGAAAAGATTTATATGCCTCCACACACACATATACGCCTCACGTACACCTCATATTTTTGTTTTTTAGAACAAGAATTTGCAAGCTTCAGAAAGAAAACTTGTCACTACAGGCGACTGGAGATTTTTATTCTAATTGGTATTCTGAATCTCTTAGTGGGGAAAAAAAATATATCGTTGTCAGGGTGTACTGACTTTCATAAGTTTACTTGAGTCAGTCTCCAACTTGTCATGGTGGTATCACTGAAAAAAAAAATGTCATGATTTGTGTTCATTCGTCTATGCATACATTTGGCAAATATACATGGAAGGCATCCTTTGTCAAACCAGTGCCTGGGTGATGTTGTTGTTCTTGTGAGATGCCATCAGGCTGATTCCACCTCATATTGACCTCATACGCAGTAGACCTGCTCCATAAAGCTTTTAAACTTTAAGGGAGAAAAATCATCAGGTCTTCAGTTTTGGAGCTCCTGGGTGATCTTGAATTGTTAAATTTTTGTTAGCAGTTGGACATTTAACTTCTGTGTCTCCAAGACTTCTTTTATCTAGTGTGTAATAGGGAATGAAAAAAATGTGGGCAAGGATTAAAATAATAGAAGATGAAACTTAATTTTAAGATATTATTTGTGAAGAAGATGAGTCTTACAGAGTGATCTAAGGTAGAAGATTCAGGCAATACAGGAGAAGAGCAACAGACTCTGAAAAATACTCTGAAAAATTGTACTAAAGAGGCCCTGGCTTGACAGAGTTGGTGACTGCAGACACCGCTTTGAGGTTGAGATGGCAATTGCACTGTGCTTCAGAGCATAACTGTGGCATGAAAATACTGACAGGACAAGGCAACAGGGGTAGTTGAGGAAGTATTATCAGATCAGGGGAGAGGCTAAGGAGCTAATTGTAGTTAATGACTGAGTTTATAATATGGTCAAATGGTTTGGCTAAGACATTGATTCTTGATCATGGTATCTTCCCTGACAGCTAAGTATTAAGTCATTCATTCTTAATGCTTTCAGAATATAAGTGACGGGCCCAAAAAAAGACACTGAAGATTCCTCCAAGGATAGGGTGGATGTGATTTACAGGAAGCAGTGACTGAAAAGGTTAGAAATGGAATCTAAGATGGAGAGAATCTCAAAGAGGTGTTTATTACCTTTCCATGTAGATGCTTATCATGAAAATGGTGTCTTTGAGAAATTAAATCTTACTACATGTAAAGAGGTAGAGGAACTAAACCTTAAAATAGGTAAGGCATCTCAAAAAGCTGAACATAGAAATTCCATATGACCCAGCTATTCCACTACTTGGTATATATCCTGAGAATATGAGAATTGAGGCACAAACTGAGATTTGTACACCAATGTTCATAGCAGCATTATTCACCATCACAAGAACATGGAAACAGCCCAAATGTCCAACCACAAA
>NW_006399753.1:14428713-14437604 GCF_000299155.1 Elephantulus edwardii
GTAAATGCAAAGAATTTGTCCAAATAGTAGAAAAATAAAAAAAATTAAATTTAAAGATTATGTAAGGCATGTAGACATCTAGAAGATAAATTCCACAAGAGTCAATGGAAAAGAAGGTTGAGAGGAAAATCCGAAAATTATTTTGAGAGTAGAACTCTAGCCTAAGGGTTTAGGCAATGACCAAGGAGAACCACACAGTGGGGCAAAGTGGGGTCAGTGAACAAGCACTGCTGGAAAAGGTCCAGTTGCAGATTAGAAGTGCTATTTGCTTGCTCTTCTTCGTTTTCAGTTCCTTCTAGTAAGGAAAACTGACAGTCTTCGTGTGAACTTTGACTTCTTTTCCTTCTGATCTGCTGGGACCTTCCAGTGGAAGATAAAGAAGAAGAAAACTTGACAAAAAAAAAAAAAAGAAGAAGTTTCTCTTCAGAAAACATTGGGTGTGTGGAAATAACGCAGCTCCTTCCACATATTTAAACATCTCCACCTAACCCCTGAAATTTTTAAGTATTTCACTTTACAAGGTAAAATAGACATTGCAGATGTGATCAAGTTAAAGATAGTGAGATGTGGTGCCTATTCTGAGTTATCCTGGTGAGTCACATGTAATCACCAGCGTCCTTGTAAAAGGAAGACATGATGTGAGAGAAGCAGTATTACAGTCCTAGCTCAGAAGGGGCCATGGGCTAACTAAGAAATGCATATTGGCATCTAGAAACTGAAATACAAGGCAACTGATTCTGCCCTAGAGCCTCCAGAGAGAATGCAAGGCTAGGGCTATGTTACGTCAATCCAATAAGATCCATTTACATATGAGACAAACAGGTCTGTCCTGGAGAGGGTGAAAAGAAGCTGATCCTTGGAGGCTAGGATTTTGAAGCTCCATCTCACATACTTTGGGCATGTAGCCAGAAGGGATCAGTCCTTGGAGACCATCATGATTAGAAGGATGGAGGGCCAGTGCAGGAGAGAGAGACCCTGGGTGAGATGGATTGACACAGTAACTGAGATAATGAGGTAGGCGTGTCAGAGAGAGTGAGAAAGGCTCTGGATAGGGCAGGGTTCAGAGCTGTTGTGCATAGGGTCGCTCTGAGACCTAACACATAACATGAAGTATGAAACACCCTTCTCCTAGTAAAATTAATAGCCTAAGAAACTTGTTGGAGTATCACCATGAGTTGAAATCACCTCAACAAAGGTAGGTTTGATTTGGGTTGATGACACAATAATTACTTGGCTACTAATTGAAAGATTGTAGGTTCACATTCATAAGTCATTCTGCAGAAGAAATGTGGTAATTGGCTTCTGTAAAAATTACAGCTTTGGATACCCTGAAGGGCAGCTCTGCCCTGTCTTGTAGAGTTGCAATGAGTCAGAATCAACTACAGTTGTAAGTGTGTGATTATTTTTTTTAGACTCATTGGAAATAACCTCATCGGCATATATGGGTAAGGACTGGACTGCTAACTAAAACGTTGACAGTTCAAATTCACCCAGAGATGCACCAGAAACATAGGCTGGAGATATTTTTCCTAAAATCATTAACATGAAAACCCTGTGGAGGGCAGTACTACTGTGCACACATGGGGTTACCAGGAATCAAAATCGTCACTGGCAGATGTTTTTGGTTTTTGTTTCGTTTTCTTTTTATGATCCATTCCAGGCTTCTGATCTCCAGAGTTGTGAGATAATAAATTTGTGTCACTGTAAGCTATTAAATGTGTGGTAACTTGTTATAACAGCAATAGAATAGTAATACTTGGGTTTAAGTGTAATGTTGGAAAGCATGTTCTCAGGTAGCAGAAATCTGCATTAGCTGAAGCCTGGCTGAGCAGACAACAATGGGAGTATCTTTGGAGGCACTAAGTAGGTTTAAGAGTTAGTACAGAATCCTGGAATGTGCCATTGTTCTCATTCTGTGTCATCAAGTCAACTCTGAATAATAGTGACCCTATGTACATGCAGGTGACTCAACAGCACATAACGACATGTACAACAACTTCATCTTACTTTCATCCACAATCGATACCCTTGGTACCAGTAGTTGGGAGATCAGGACACATTTTACACTGAGGAAGTCTGTAGTTAGAGACCTCTCTAAATTATTGAGGAGTAATGAGGTCAGTTTGAGGAATAAGGCACACCTGGCCATGTTCTGTTCAGTCATTTGCTCTGCATCATAGAGTTGAACAATGACCAAGGAAGACAGATGGATTATTGATGCCTTTGAACTGCAGTGTTGGAGAAGAGTGCTCAAGACCCTATGGACTGTCAAAAGAGCAAGCAGATATGTCTCAAAGAAGAGGCAGCTAAAGTTCTCCTTGGAGATAAAGATGACGAAGCTTCATGTCACCTACTTTGGGCCATGTTTCTAGGAGAAGCCTTTTATTTATTGGAGAGGACATCATGCTTGGGAAGGTGGCGGGGTGGAGAAAGAGAGAAAGATCCTCATCCAGGTGGAATGACACCATGACTGCAGCAATGAACTGACGTGTGTCAGAGGTTGTACCAATGGCACAGGATAGAACAGGGTGCAGTTCTGTTGTTCATAGAGTCGGCAGGAGTCATACAGACTCGACAGAACCTAACAACAATATACCCAACAGAGTGAAGGTTTCCTCAATCCTGCACCATCTTCATAAAGTCAGCTATGCCTAAGCACATTGGTACAGTGACCAAATTGATTGGTGTCACTCCATCTCGCCGAGAGTCTTTCCCTCTTTCATTGAACCACTTCAAATCACATATCAAGGCGAGCTCTGGTAGCCTAGTGGCAAGGAGCTGCACTGCAATCCCAGAGTGTGCAGTTCAAATCCACCAGATGCTCTGCTGAAGAAGGAGGAACAATCTCCTCCTGTACCAGTCAGATCTGATTTGATGGTACACACATAAAAAATAATAATAACAAAAAATTTTAAAAAATCATATCAAGGGCTGACCTCTCCAGATGACATCCTCAAAGTATGTGAGCTTCTTGCCTATCACTGCTTCAAATGGTTTTTGAAATGTTGACTTTCCTGCGGGCAAGACAATCCCTTGGAGGGTGCAGGCTTCAGAGAACAAATTGTGTTCTTGCGGAAGACAGTTTGGTTCAAGTGAAATTGGATTATTGTATCCAGGAAAGCCTTGAAGTAGGGAAGGATCTGTGCTTGAACAGGAGTTGGGAAAAGGAAAGGAATGAGAAGGCTGGTAGCCTTTTCATCCCGGTGCCTCCTGTTTGCCTGGCTGTGCAGACAACAGCTCCAGGGCTTCAGCTGAGCAGGTTGCTTCGTTCTACCTCCAGCTGCCTCTGAGTCATGCCTGGTCCTCCCGTCCTCCACCCAGTAGCAATACCCTCAGGACTTTGCGAGAGGTTCCTGGGCTTACTCATCTCTGTATTCCCAGCATTCCCAAGCCTAACACCCAGCAAGTGGCAAGTACCAAATAAATCTTCATTAAGTGAATCAACAGAGGACAAGCGTCTACTCTTCTAAGATTTATAGACCTATTTGAATAAGAGACTATTACAAGCCAGTGAGTAATCATCTTTTGAGATTTGTGGTCCAAATTAATGGTTCCCAAAAATTGAACCACACCAAACTACCAACTAGTGTCAGGAGAGTTAAGATACTTGGTCCACACCTAACGATTCTGATTCAGTAGGTCTTAAGTAAGGTCAGGGCCTGGTCTCATTAACAACATCCAAAAGACTTCTTTATTTCAGGCAAGCCTGTGTACTTTTAATCTTGATCTCAAAGAAGACAATGACTATTATGAATAAGGATGATAAGAGAAAGAAACCTCGAGAAGTTGGGGTCTGAATTAAACCTTCAAATATGACAAGTTTGGAAAGATGGCAGTGGGAGGAGTAGTCAGGGTAAAGATACAGAGAATGAAAAAGAAACATTCTGAATCATTTTGCCTTTCAACATGAAACACCATTGAAAATGTGATCACTTACTTGTGGTGGCATATCCAAAACCATAAATTCTTAAGCAACAATATTTGATTCATCTCATCATTTTGGGGGCAAGGTTACACTGGATGACATTTTCTGAGTGAGGATATCTTATGAAAGAGGATTCATTTATACAGACATATCTATCGTTGTTATTGTTATGTGCTGTTGAGTCACTTGTGACTCATAGCAACCTTATGTAAAAGAGTTCTGAACCGTGCTGTGTTACGCCGACCTTATTGTCTCCAACACACCTACCCCCATTACCCCAGTCACTGAGTCATTCCATCTCATCAAGGGTCTTCCTCTCCTGCACTGTCCCTCCACCCTCCCAAGCATGACGTCCCTCTCCAAGGACTGATTCCTCCTTGCAACATGTCCAAAGTATGTCAGATGACACTTCAGAATCCTTGCCTCCAAGGAGCAGCCTGGTTTCATCCTCTCTAGGATGAGCCTGTTTGTTCTCCTAGCAGTGGAGAGCATTCAGTTCTCTTCCCCAGCACCAATATATACTTGACGTTTTTATTGTTACGTGCTCTCAGTTCACTTATGACTCATAACAGCCCTACGTACAACAGCTCTGAACCCTGCTCCATCCTGAGACAACCTCATCGCCTCTGATACCTCCACCCCCAATTGCCCCAGTCCCTGAGTCAATCCATCTCCTTGAGGGTTTTCTTCTCCTATGCTGTCCCTTCATCCTCTCCCAGGACTGGTCACTCCTTGCAATTTGCCCAAAGTATGTCAGATGGAGCTGCAGAATCCTTGCTTCCAGGGTTTCACCCTCTCCAGGATGAACATGTTTGTTCTCCTAGCAATCCATGGTATGAGTATTCAATACTCTTCTCCCCTCCCTCAATTTAAAGGTGTCAATTCTTCTTCTATCATCCCTAGTAATTGTCCAGCTTTACGATGCACAGCAAGTAATAGTGAAGACCATGGCCTGGATCAGGTACACCTTAGTCTCCAGACTGACATTGTTGCTCTTCAGCACTCTGGCAGGTTCCCTGACAGCACATGTCACTACTTCAAAGGTGTGATTTAATGTAAATATATTTATTGCAGAGGAATTCAATAGAGTTCAGTTCTTCCAGCAATTTTCAGTGGTCCCTAAAGGTCAGGGATTATATTTCCTAAAAAGCTCGCTTAGTGTAGTATAACCTTTACAGTCATTTGAATTAAGACTTGGTTTCATCAACCACTTAGCAACTTTGTACTCTTGGACAAGTCTTTAATCTCCTTTCTGACAAGACTGTTTCACTATCTTTATCTCCATTCTCTTTCCTCAGCTTCATAGTTATAATGTTTGGATGACTTGTTCATTCTCCAAAGTAAAGACCCTCTTCTACCTCTCTGCTTTTGCTTCTGGTGGCTCTTTCTCTTCAGCCACTTTCCTTCTCTTTTCTTCTTCTCAACCTTTTAAAAATGAATGGCTTTTTTAGTTCTGTAAAATCACCACTTCTTAGTACTGTTGTCTGATCTCTATGTCCCATGCCTAGATCAGAGTCTAACATCTGGGACACGAGCTCTGTGCTACTGTTGTTATTAAGTGCTGTCAAGTCAACCACAACTCTTTGGGACCCTATGAATCCTTCCTTGTTTTGAGCCAATCTCACTGCCTCTGACACGCCTACCCCCATTGTCACAGTCACTTGTAGCAATCCATCTTGTCCAAATCTACCTCTCCTGGGCTTACCCTCTACCCTTCCAAGCATGACTGGTCCTTTCTGGCAACATTCCCAAAGTATGTGAGATGGAGTTTTGAAATCCTTGCCTCCAAAGAGCAACCTGACTTCATCATCTCCAGGACAGATTTGTTCTCTCTGTAGTCCACGGTGTGTTCAATGCTCTTCTGTAGTACCACAACTCATCAGTTCTTCTGTCATCCTTTGTCATTGTCCAGTTCTCAGAAGCATAACAAGTAATTGATAATACCATGGCCTGGATCAGGCACACCTTAGTCTCTAGGCTGGCATCACTACTTTTTAAGCACTCTGGAGAGGTTCTTGACAGCAGACTTTCCTAAGGCAACTCATCTTTTAATTTGCATTGTGGTGCTGGAGAAGAATATTGACTATACTATGGACTGCTAAGAGAACAAACAAGTTCATCCTGGAGAGGGTGAAACTAGGTTGTTCCTTGGAGGCAAGGATTTTGAAGCTCCATCTCACATACTTTGGGCATGTTGCCAGGAAGGAACATCCTTAGAGAGGGACCTTATGCTTGGGAGGGTTGAGGGACAGTGCAAGAGAAGAAGACCCTGGATGACACGAACTGACACAGTAACTGGGATAATGGGGGTAAGTGTGTCAGAATTCAGAGCTACTGTACATAAGGTTACTATGAGTCTCAATGGAACATATCAACAACAGCACATACATAAATTAATAAATGTATAGAGGGAGGAATGAATTGTTTCATATGGTGGACAATCTACCCTTAGTCTAGCCTGACCATTGATCTATTGGACATCAGGTGGCATTGTGGTTGTGGTATGTGGTTGAATCAGAATTGACTCCTAGCTCATCCTCCAGTGGGTTTTTAGAGGCAGCAAATCGCCTAGAAGGAGATTGCTTATCCATGTCTCATGGAACAGCTGCTGGTGGATTCGAACCGTGGGCCTTTTTGAGAGTACAGTGCAGCTTCTTACCATTGTAGCCCAGCCATCTTATTTTTTAATGGCCATTACTTTGTCAAGATTAGAAAATAAACAGGCAGAGAAAAGCTGAAAGGATGACACGGTGAAGACCTTTTGTCTTTTTAGTCTATTTCCCTTATTCTCACTTAGAAATTCTATGCAGAGACAAAGGCCAGTCTAGGTTAACACCAGGATTGGTTTACTTGTGTCAAGGGCTTGGTCTCCTTTACTTCTTGGTACCAGGGATAGTTAAGCATCTTTTTATTCTCCAGGGAGACAAACAACGGAGTCCTTGGGTGGTATGTGTTTAGGCGCTTGGCTGACAGCTGAAAGAGGATAACGGAGGTATAGAGGTTAACCTCGAGGCACCTTGGAAGAAAGGCCTGCTTCTCCTCCTTCAAAGATACCAACCATAGAAAACCCCACTGAGCACCAACCTCCTTTAACACAAACGGGATTGCTGTGAATCAGCATTTCATCCACAGCAACTGGTCTGAGATGTAACAGATGGAGAATTCATCTCTAGTGGGATGCGTAAGAGAGGGTGAGTGGTCGTCTTACTGTCCTCTCATTTTGTACTGCTTGACTTAAGGTCTAAACAGCACTAGAAGCTTCTCTGTGTTTTTGCTTGTGTGGGCGGGTTTTTTTTTTCCTCACAATCAGCAACGTGCTGACCAGAATATAACCCCGTGACCTCACAGAGCTCAGTGAAGAGCTTGCTCCTGCTGTTTGTACACAATTTTATTTCATTTTTCTGATCTCCAGCTTCCTTGTCCATGACCGGAGGAGCATGACCTCATCACACCTAGCTGGAATACTGAGAACTGTTAGATTTCCATTCTTTAGCAAAATCACTCGGCCTGTTTTCTCTATTTCTATTAGGTGTTCAGATATATTAATCTCCTTCTTATCCCACTTTACCCTCCTTAGCAGAGAATATTCTAGTCATCCATGACAAAAGGGTCATTTCTAGTTCTTTTTTTTCTTTTCTGCTTAGTAAGGGTGGGTGGAGCTCTGGATATCTTGTGTATCTCTCTGGCTTGCACACCCAGGCACACCCATTCACAGAGCTTTGTTTCCTTAACCTCAAGTTATGTAATGAGTAGGTGTAGGACCTTGGATTTATTTCTAAGGACCGGTTTCAAAATCCCTGCTGATTGCTCCAGGGCTCTGTGTGTGTGTATGAAAGAGCATGGCCCACACATGTTTCCAGCTGAAGCACCAGGTCTGAATTAGGTCATGCTATCATTGCTTTTCCATTTCACAAGTTGCTGCTATGGTTAAAGCCTTGAGAATCAAGCCAGAACAGTTAGTTTCTTAACTTGTTCTGTATTTACGCATACACATTGGCAGGAAAAGGTGACTCCTTCCTCTTCCCGGCATATACCAGCTAGACTAGCTCCTAACGACTTGCTTTCAAAGGCTACCTTTCTCTACCTTCAAATGAATTTAATCTTTGGAATTCTGGGGCATGTTAGGAAGAGTATTGACCTGTTCTGACCCCTACAGACGCAACATCCAAAGAACACTCCCCAAAGTTGTGGGAAGTGAAATAAGTAGTTGATGACTCAAAGACTGGTGAAAAAAAAATGCCCAGTGAAAATCACTCCCTACTATGTGCCAGGTGGTTTTTTTCCTTCCCCTATATTTTCTTTAATCCTCATGTCAACCTTACCGATTTCGTAATAAGTAATTTCTCCAACATACCATGAACTGAAGAACTGAGACTCAAATCCAGACATGTTGAATGTGCCTTCCTGGTCACGGTACCATCCCAGAATTGAATCAGGTGCTTTATTTGATCCACAGCCCGTCTCCTTGATCATAACGCTTAATATTTGAAGAACTGTCATGAGACAAGGACCTGTTGGTACTGTCAGTCATCGTGCCAATCCCTCCCCTTTCTCGTCCATGATAGACTCTGTGCTAATATGAAGGATTGTAAGGAAATCACAGCTGCACAGAGGAAACGGAAGGGACACTGAGTTGGAAGCATTCTTATTTAGATACTTCCTTGTTTCTCTTCCTCAGGGCTTTTCTCCTTTTATTCTGGAAATTGCCTACACAGAAACTTATAGTACATTTCTACACTTTTAAAAATCTTGTTGTGTTTTGTTTTTTTTTAAATTTTTTTATTTTAAACTTGTTTTTGTTTTTGTTATGTGCCATCGAGTTGCTTACGACTCATAGCGACCCTATGTACAAGAGCTCTATATGCCGTTCTATCCTGTGCCAACCTAGCCATCTCAAACGCACTCATTCCCACCTCTCTAGTCACAGAATCGATCCATCTCATCAAAGGTCTTCCTCTCCTTCGCC
>NW_006399753.1:14438285-14440438 GCF_000299155.1 Elephantulus edwardii
CTGACAAACCCCCTTCTTGATTTTGAACCATGTAGTGTCTCCTTGCTCTGTTCTGACAATTGCCTCTTGGTCCTAGTAAGTTCATATACGTTGTTTTTCACACCAGATCTTTTCCATTTCCTTCCCTTGCCATACTCCACCCATCAAATTATGTGACCCTATTAATTAACCTTCCCTCTTTCCACCTATCCTCACTCCTCTGCACAACACCGCCCCGCGCCCCTGACCTCCCCGGATCCTCATACTCATTCTACAATAATGATCTTATACAGTATTTGTACTTGTGGGACTGAATTAGTTCACTCGGCATAATGTTCTCCAGTCCCTCTCAAGTTAGGCAGTGATTTACAAAATGATTGTTCCTGCTTCTTGCACAGTATTCCATTGTGTGAATGTACCATAATTGCTCAATCCATTAAATTGTGGTTGGGCATTTTGGCAGTTTTGTTGTGTTTTTTTTTTTTGTTGTGGGTTTTTTTTTGTTGTTGGTGGTGGTGGTTTTGGGGTGGGAGGGGGTCAGCCAGAGATGTTTTTGTCACATACAATAATTTATGCTAAGGAATGGATATGCTCTGGAACATTCCAGAATGCCTTACCTAAGTACTGTGATAGTTAAGTCTTAAGCTATAATATTAAAATTATGTAGAGAACTTACTCAAGTGTTGATAGGTAGGCCCAAACCCTAGAGCTGTTGAGCTTTGTTTTTCTTTTCATTTTCTCTCCTGTCAGAAAAATAAATTTGTTTGCTACTTAGGTCAAATAATAATTAAATGGCACCAGAAAGGGTTTTGTTTCTTGCTTATGTTTTAAGTTTTTAACTTTGTAAAGTAAAAAAGAAAGAAATTGTAACTGTGGCGTTTACTAAGTTCATTTCATAAAGTTAGAGTGGTATTAAAATCCAAAGGAATAAAAACTACCACTACTGTAGACTGACTTCTCATTCACACACTGAAAAATTATTTCTAGACTCTGTTATATGCTGAGGGCAAAAAAAATGGTAGACAAAGACAAACATAAGTGAAAAGTAAAATTAATGGGAGTGAAGAGTAATGTGAAACACAATGATGTATGAACTTTGTAAGCAAACCAATACAAAATTACATTTTCAAAAAAATAGTAATTCACATAGTGCTAGTATTCTAGAAGCATTAAAAAGAGACTGCCTGGAGAGTCTCACTGCAAGAAAAGGTTGATGCTTCAAATCCATTATTTGTGTGATGGGAGAAAAGATGAGTCTCGATGCTTCCATCAGGATTAAAACTCTTGAAAGTCTACAGAACAGATAGATCATGAGACTGAACAACTCACTGGCAATGGGTTTGGATTACTCCACTCGTGTTCCTGATACCTCTAAGCTCAGCCACAGAAAACCAGGAGTTGCAATTGAACAACTTACTCAAATTCATACATAGGCTTTATCATTATTTCTCATCAACCAGTGTATCTCAGACAACCGACAGAGGATTCTACATTAGCTTTATTATTCCAGTGAGCAAACAATTCTATGTAGTGGTGGTTGTGATGATGTTGTGTGCCATGACGTTAATTGTGATAATAGCCACTGAAGAACAGAGTTTCTATATAGAGTTTTGGGGGCTGAAATCTTTATGGGAACGTGTGACCAGGTGTTTCTCCCTTGGAATGATGTGTATAGTTGGATTCAATTAGCAGTCAAGTGCTAAACCTTTGTGCCACCAGGACTCCCAAGACATTGCCGAGGTATTTGCCAACATTATAATTTATCACCAATAGTTTAAATATTATTGTAAACAGATTAACAATCTTTTTCCTTTTATTTCATTACTTTATATTTGCACAAAGAGATCTCTTTCTAGTCTTTCAGTAGCTGCCACTCGCTGCCCAGTCATATTTCCTGAAATCTCTAATCCCAGCCAAGGTAACTAAGGGATGGTAATTCATCAACTTACTCAAATTCACACATGGGTTTTAAAATTATTTCTCACCAAACAATACATCTCAGACAACTGCCTGAGAAGGCTGCCTTAGCTTTGTCATTCCAGTGAACAAACAGCCCTATTTTCTGGAGTAAATCAAATCTATTATCATCGAATTGTTCAGTTTCATGGAAGATCTGCCCCATAGACATTCTAGAGCTTTGATCTTGATGGAAGAATTCTGACTCATCTTTTTCC
>NW_006399753.1:14441153-14480089 GCF_000299155.1 Elephantulus edwardii
GCAGTCCTTGACCCTCTGCAGCAGGTGCTTCAGGTCCTCTTCAGTTTCAGCAAGCAGGGTTGTGTCATCTGCATAACACAGATTGTTGATAAATCTTCCACCCGTCTTGACCCCACATATCTCCTCATAGAGCCCAGTCTCCCAGATAATCTGTTCTGCATACAGATTGAAAAGGTATGGAGACAGAATACGTCCCTGACGAACCCCCTTCTCTATTTTGAAGCATGTAGTGTCTCCTTGCTCTGTTCTGATGACTACCTCTTGGTCCAACTATAGGTTTCACATTTGCACAATCAAATGTTCTGGGATTCCCATTCTTCTCAGAGTCACAGCTTGTTGTGATCCACACAGTCAAAAGCCTTTGCTTAGTCAATGAAGCACAGATAGATGTTCTTCTGGTATTCTTGGACTGCTAGGAGAACAAACAGGTTTGTCCTGGAGAGGGTGAAGCCAGAATGCTCCTTGGAGTCAAGGATACTGAAGTTTCATCTGACATATTTTGGACATGTTGCAAGGAGGGACTGGTCCTTGGAGAGGGACATCATGTTTGGCAGAGTGGAGGGGCGGTGAAGGAGAGGAAGACCTTCGATGAGATGGATTGATTCTGTGACTGGAGCAGTGGGAATAAGTGCGTTTGAGATGGCTAGGATGGCACAGGATAGAACAGCATTTAGAGCTCTTGTACATAGGGTCGCTGTGAGTCACAAGCAACTCGATGGCACATAGCAAAAACAACACATGACTAATACAGGATTTTGTCTAAGAAAATCAATGTTGGTCAATACTAGAAATGACTGAAGGCCATTTACCCCATTAACTCACCACCCGCCCACCTGGCAGGCTGTTGTATCAGGGTGGTTTATGTGTTGCTATGACACTGGAAGTTTGATCACTAGTATTTCAAACTGCAGCAGGGACACTGATGGTGCACAAGTTAATAGGAACTTGCAGATCAAGACAAGCGGAGAGACCTGCTTTTGAAAATCGTCTAATGACTCTGTGGATCAAAACGGACTCGATAGTTCAGTGTTGGAAGACGAGGTCACCGGAGCCCAACAATGCGCTCCAGCATGCCAGTGACCAGGAAGGTGGCACAGAATCGAGCCTGGCTTCTTTTTGTTGTTCATAGGGTATCATGGATCACAGTGAACTCAACACCAACTGGCCGCAACAATCACACTAACAGACGAAAGGAGAGAAATGCAATGATTGTCTCAAAAGACAAAGGAGAATTACTAGAGAACATTTCATAGCCATTCCTCACAAACTGTCAATAAATTACAAAAGAGAACTTCTAAACTTGATATAGGAAATTTACCAAAAGGTCATGTAAATGTTAGATTATAAAGTTACTTTCATTACCTCCATAAGAGATGATAATCTAAAACTCATTGCTATAGAGTGAGAAACATCTCACAGCTGACCAGCCCATGGACTTTCGGAGCCTGTAAACAGCACGAGAGGACACTGCCCGTCTTTCTCCCACAAAAGCTGCTAGTGGATTTGAACCCCCAGGGTTGTGCTACCTCTGGGTCAGCATTTCCATTCCCTGTGGGATACGCCACCAGAGCTCCCTAGGAGATTCTGCAGTCCTATTTTACTGGGGTCTTTAGTTGGATGGTGGCCAGTACTGGGGTGACAAAGGGAGATGAGAAGAAACAATTTTGGGAGTACCCTTAAAGGCAAAGCGGTCTTATTACGCATGTTTTTGGGGGGATTTTGAGACATTCTTAGCCTAGGAGCCTAGTGAAAAGACATTTAACATTTGCTTATGAGAAAAATGCCACCCTTTTACAATAGTGATTATAATAGTGGAGAACCAGCTGGCAGCTGGCCCTCCAGTGGTTTCAGAAGCTGTAAATCAATAGCTGGAGATTTCCCATCCTTCTCTCATAAAACATCTTGTAGAGTCACACCTCCTGCCTTTGGAATTGCAACACCACTTCCTACAACTGTTGTTGTTGTTGCTATGTGCCGTCGAGTCACTTGCGACTCATAGCGACCCTATGTACAACAGCCCTAAACTCCCCTCAGTCCTGTGCCAATCGCGCTGTCTCTGACACTCCCATCCCAATTATCCTCTTCCTTTGTATTTCCATACTTGAAAACTCAACCTCCTTTGCCGTTTCTGTTATCGAAAATCCTACAACTAGGCCACTATTGTTGTTATGTACCATCGATGCAAAGCTGGCCCTCCAGTGGGTTTTCAGAGGCAGTAAATTGCATGCAAGGAGTTTGCCCATCTTTTCCCCACAGAGTAACTGGTAGATTTGAACCTCGTGCCCTTGTGTTCGAAGCACAATTCCTTACCCCTAAGTCACCAGAGCTCCCTTAACAGTAGACAGGACAGTAGATTGTTGTCTGGAGTTGTTCTCTGGTCACTATCTGTCCAGAGTGCTTGCTGTCCCAAACATTACATTCTTCATCTTCAGCTGCAAAAGACCTCATTTGTCCAATATACAGTTAAGGAATTTTTAATATAAATTTGTTCTGGAAAATTACTTTTTCTGAATCAGACTCATAGTAATAGATTGCTCTGCTCTAAAACATATAATTTATCATTTGTCCTTAAAGGGCACACTAGGAAATGGAGAGGGACATGTACTTGATTACGGGATTAAGAAGCTGGGTTTTAAGTTCTGATGGAGCTATTGATCAGCTATGATCTTGACCACGGCTTTGATTTACGTGTGTGTGTGTGTGTGTGTGTGTGTGTGTGTGTGTGTAGTATTTGCTGGTTGATTCAGTGGGTGCTTATTAAGAACTTACTGAAACATGATCCACAGCTCATACCATACGCAAAAACCAACTCAGAATGGACCCAAGACTTAGGGGTAAAACCAAAACCCAAAAAGATTTTAAAAAAATGAGGACAAACTTAGAAGCCCTGTCTTACAGCATAAAAAGGCTTATAAACAGACAGCCAAAAATGCACAGTCAGGAGAGAATAAAATCATCGAATAGCACTTTCTTGGAAACAGAAGTGACATCCACTTCCTAAACAACATGCCTCTGGAAACTCTATGAACTTTGAGAAATGACGATAGTTACAGAAAGGCTTCTGTCTTTTGGTCATAGGGTCACTATGAGTTGTGCTCAACTCAATGTCAATCAACAATAACAACAACAACAGGACTTCTTAAAATCAAACCCTATGTACATCTGAAACTTTCTCAAATAGCGTAAAAAGAAAGGACATAAACTGAGGGAAAAAACATTTGGCAACACATTTCAGACAAGGGCCTCCTAACAAAAGTTTACAGAACACTACAGGGCCTCTACAAGGAAAAGACTGATGGCCCAATCACAAAATGGGCAAAAGACATGGAAAGACTGTACCCAAAAAAAGGACATTTGGATAGCTTGAAAATGCATAAATAAATGTTCAAAGTCACTAGCAATTACAGAAATGCAAATCTTACCCAAGCAGCAATAGCAAAGTTTAACAATGCAACAAACAAATGTTAACCGAAGATACAGAGAGATTGGAACTCCTATGCACTGCTGAGGGGATTAGAAATTGGTATGATTACTCTGGAAGGCAGTTTGGCATGTCCTCAAAAAGCTGAACATAGAAATTCCTATGATCTCTATTTCTCTACTGGAAATATAGCCCAAGAAAATTAGAGCTGAGTTATAAATATGTACAACCTATATTCATAGCAACATTAATTATAATAGCAAGAAAATGGAAATAGCCCAAATAAACATCAACAAATGGATAGATTTAGAAATTGTGGTACAGGCACACAATGGAAAACTGTAAGGCACTAAGGAACCATGATTTCCTAAAATATTGCATAACATGGGAGACCCTACAGAACATTATGCAGAGTGAAATAACTCAGTCCCTTAAGGACAAATACTGCATAGACCACTATTGTGAAACCAGGGGAATACTGCAGTAAGATATGCATAAACCTTCAAAGAAGAAGGCAAGAGGTATGGGCAGAAAAAGGAGAAGGGGGAAAGCATCACCGCAACAGTAGAGTTTAGTGGGTGGGGATACGGGGAAGGAATAGGAAAGATTCAATGGATACTTGAAAAGGTGTGATAAAAGACATAGAAGAATAGTAATTAATGTTATAAAATGAGATGAGTTCTGGTGGCCTAGTGGCAAGAAGCTGCACTGCAGTCCCAGAGGTGCATGGTTCAAATCCACCAGATGCTCTGCTGGAGAAGGAAGGACAATCTCCTCCTATACCAGTCAGATCTGATTTGATGGTACATATACAAAAAAGCAATAAAATAAAATTTAAAAAGATGATATAAAATGCAATGTATATGATAGATTGTATAAACCAATGCTAATGCGAAACCCATACTTGGACCAAGAGGCAGTAGTCAGAACAGAGCAGGGTAACACTGCATGGCTCAAAATTGGGAAGGGTGTATGCCAGGGATGCATCCTGTCTCCATAACTTTTCAACATGTATGCAGAGGAGATTATCTGAGAAGCTGGGCTCTATGAGGAGAATTGTGGCATCAGGATTGGTGGAACATCTATTAACAATCTGCGTTATGCAGATGACACAACCCTGCTTGCTGAAGCTGAGGAGGACCTCATGCACTTGCTGCGAAAGGTCAAGGACTGCAGCCTTCAGTATGGACTGAGGCTCAATGTCAAGAAGACAAAGATTCTCACCACTGGACCAATTGGCAGCGTCAGGATGGATGGCGAAGAGATTGAGATTGTTCACAGCTTCAGTTTGCTTGGCTCCACAGTCAACACTCTTGGCACCAGCAGTCAGGAAATCAAAAAGCGTATCGCGATGGGAAAGTCTGCTGTTAGGGACCTCTCTAAAGTACTCAGGAGCAACGGTGTCTCTCTGGAGACTAAGGTGCACTTGATACAGGCCATGGTCTTTGCAATCGCTTGTTATGCATCAGAGAGTTGGACAATGACTAGGGAGGACAGAAGGAGAGTGGATGCTTTTGAGCTGTGGTGCTGGAGAAGAGTACTGAATGTACCATGGACTGCCAGGAAAACAAACAGATTCATCTTGGAGAGGATTAAACCAAGCTACTCCTTGGAGGCAAGGATTCTGGGGCTTCGTCTGACATACTTTGGACATGTTGCCAGGAGGGATGGGTCCTTGGAGAGGGACATCATGCTTGGGAGGGTGGAGGGACAGCGCAGGAGGGGAAGACCCTCTATGAGATGGATTGATTCAGTGACTGGGGTAATCAGGATGGGTGTGTCAGAGGCAGTGCGGTTGGCGCAGGATAGAGCAGGGTTTAGGGCTGTTGTGCATAAGGTCGCTATGAGTCACAAACAACTCGACGGCACGTAACAACAACAACAACATATGAATGAAATAGGATGTATATGAAAACCAATAAAAAAGTGTACGGGGTGGGGGTGGGGAAATATGTATGATAAGAATGAATACTGGATATTGTAGCTTGAGAAAGCATGTAATTCTGCCTTTGGCCAGCAATGGATTGGAAGTAGTAACAGGGAAGACCTGCTCTCCTAGAGCTAAACTTGTAAAAGCAGAATTTGCTGGTGAGTACTGGGGCTTAGTCTAGAGGAAAGATTGAGTCCCAATCAGTACCCGGAGGAGGTTTGCATTTGTATGGATTTGTAGACCCACCTTGGAATTTTGATTGAGGTGATTCACATTTGAAAGAAAGACAAGCAGGAAAAAAGAGAATGAAAAGAAGGGGGGAAAAAAATAAAGAGACTGACTTTTTTAAATTGGAACAAGCTGTTTGGATTCTAAAGGAGGATAAAGCTGGTGTCCATCAAAGCCTACTTGCCTGAATTTGAAGTTAAAGGGAGCTCACTCATAGTAAGTATGCTCACTCATAGCTATCACCTGAATTCGCTGGAGTGGAAGTAGGAGGCATACAGCAATAAAGAAACAGGCTGAACTTGAGTGTGTCCCTCCTCACTGTCCATCTAGCATGCACAAATGTGAGCAAGCGAAAGAGAGTTGTTAGCTTGAGAAGCAGGGAATCGTGAGGATCTCTAGCTTATTGACTTGACCTTATTGAATAAAGGGACCAGCAGGTTGGGAACAGAGGACTTCTGAGTATTGTGGTTGATGCCCATTTGAACCTAGCCACAGGTGGCTGGGAATGAGTTGCCCAGAACCCAACCAGGTGAACAGGAGATGGTTCATGCTGTGAGCTGGTGTTGATTGCTGCAACCTGATCCTTGCTTTGGACTGGCCTTAGCTTGTGGATGTGGATTTTCAAACCTTCCAAATAGAACAGAAGATTCTTCAGCAAAAGGGACATGCTTGTTTCCTCAGAGTACTGGTTTGATGTTGTTGTTGTTGTGTACTGTAGAGTAGGGTAGGAATTGATAGTTTCACTCTGGCAAAGTGGGTGGTATTGCTATGAATTACCCTTCATTGATCTCAGCTACCTGGTCTATATGTTCCAGGATGATTCCACCCATGGCAAATTCAACAGCTGAGAATGGGAAGCTGGTCATCAATGGGAAAGACATCACTATCTTCCAGGAGCGAGATCTCGCCAACATCAAGTAGAGTGATGCTGGTGCTGAGTATGTTGTTGAATCCACTGGTGTCTTCTTAACCTTGGAGAAGGCTGGGGCTCACTTGAAGTGTGGTGCCAAACACGTGACCATCTCTGCTCCTTCTGCTGATGCCCCCATGTGTGTGATAGGCATGAACCGTGAAAAGTATGACAACTCTCTCAAGATTGTCAACAATGCCTCCTGCACCACCAACTGCTTGACTCTCCTGGCCAAGGTCATCCATGACAACTTTGGCATTGTAGAGGGACTCATGACCATAGTCCATGCCATCATTGCCACCCAGAAGACTGTGGATGGCCCCTCTGGAAAGTTGTGGTGTGATGGCCAATGGAGCTACCCAGAACATCATCTTTGCATCAACTGGCACTGCCAAGGCCATGGGCAAGGTTATCCCTGAGCTGAATGGGAAACTTAACAGAATGGCTTTCCATGTCCCCACCCCCAATGTGTCAGTTGTGGATTTGATCTGCCATCTAGAGAAAGCTACCAAATATGATGACATCAAGGAAGTAGTAAAGCAGGAATCAGAAGGGCACCAAGGACATCCTGGGATACACTGAAGACCAGGTTGTCTCCTGTGACTTTAATAGTGACACCACTCTTCCACCTTTGATGCTGGTCGACCTGATGGTTCCCATGGCCTCCACAGAATAAAAAACCCTTAGAACACCAGCCCCAGCAATAGTACTAGAAAAGAAAGACCCTCAGCTGCTGGGAAGTCCTTGTCCCAACTCCATCCTCCCACACGCTGAGGATTTCACATCCTTGACACAGTTTCCATCTAGTCCCCCTGAAAAGGGGGAGGGGCTTGGAGAGCCCATCTTGTCATGTACCATCAACAAAGTACACTGTACTCAGCCAAAGAAAAAACCAAAAGCAAAACAAAAAAACCCAAACAAACAAAGGAAAAACAAAGGTGAGTGATTCACCAATAAGTCCTAGTCACCTCCTATGTATTTGCACAATGCTTGGAGGAATAGAAGCAAAAATAGAATTCTGTATTAAACTCAACAATGGTATCAGGTATTTTCTTTCAAAATTGTGTAATAAGAATGAGTCCTAGTCATCCTTAACTATACAACCAAACGGAAGTCAGGAAAAAGATGGGCACTCGCAGTTGACACCTCTGAAAATCTGCTGGAAGGTCAGGTGTGAGTCAACAGCACAGAACAATAATCAAGTCAGTCAACTTTTGTCCTATCATTTTCTGAAATGGATCTAAAGACAAAACTTGGGTACTATGAGTTTACTTGAAATTTTTCTCATATAAGAGTGCTTGTGATCATAATCCTAGCCTTTAACTTGGAACCAACTCATAAATGAGCATCTGGCTGTTTGTCAAAGTCTGTCATCACAGGAAAGGAGACTGTCCATCATTCTCTCACCCAGTGTGTGCTGTTGTTGTTGTTAGGTGCCGTCAAATTGAGTAGAACTCATAATGATGCTATGAAAAAAAGATCTGAGCCCTATTCTATCCTGTGTTATTCTCACGCTTACTGACACACAAGATTCATTGTGGAAGCCATCGCATAAATTCACCAGGTCAAGCATCTTCCTCTCCTTCACCTATTCTTCACTTTTTCCAGCATCATGTCCTTATCCAAGGAATAGACTCTCCTAGCAACATGCCCAAAGTATATAAGGCAAAGCCTCATCATTCTTGCTTCCAAAGAGCATTCCGGCCACACCCTTTCCAAGACATAGCTGATTGTTCTCTTAGCTATTCATGGGATGTTCAGTGCTCTTCTCCAGCACCAGAGCTCAAAGGCATCAATTCTTTTGTCATTCTTACTCCCTGTTCAGCTCTCAGATGCACAGCAAGTGATCAGAAAGAGTATGGCTTGAATCAGACACACCTTAGTCCTCAAACTATCATTATTCCTGAGTAATTTGGAGAGGTTGCTAACTGCAGATTTTCCCAGTGCAGTGCATCTCCTTATTTCCTGACTGACAGCACTAAGGTTTTAATTGTGGATCCAAGCAAGGTGAAGTTGTTGACAGCTCCAATCTCTTCTCCGTCCATCATGATGTTGCCTGTCAGTCCAGTGGTAAGAATCTTTGTTTTCTTGACAGTGAGATGAAACCCATACTGAAGGCTGCATTCCATGATCTTCTGCAGCAAGTGTTCCAAGTCCTCCTCACTTTCAGCAAACAAGGTTGTATCATCTCCATAACACAGGTTATTGATGAGTCTCCCTCAGACCTTGATGTCACATTCCTCTTCCTAAAGACCAGTTTCTTGAATAATTTGCTCAGCATACAGATGGAATAGGTATGGAGAAAGAATGCAACCCTGATGCACGCCCTTCTTCACTTTAAACTACGCAGTGTTCCCCTGCTCTGTTTCCACAGCAGCCTTCTGCTCCAAGTATTGATTTCACATGAGCACAATTAAATACTGTAGGATTCCCATTCTTATCAATATCAGCCACGTATTTGTTATGATCCACACAGTCAAATGCCTTTGCATAATCAATAAAGCACAAATAAACATTCTTCTGGTATTTTTCACTTTCAGCCAGAATCCATCTGACATCAGCAATGATGTCCCTGGTACCACGACCTCTTCTAAATCCTGCTGGAACTTCTGGCAGTTCCCTATCTATGTACGGTTCAAGCCGTTTTTGAATGATCTTCAGCAAGTTTTGTTTGCATGTGATAGTAATGATATTATTTAATTAATGATAGTTTCCACATTCAGTTGCATCACATTTCTTGGGAATGGGAATAAATAGGGACCTCTTCCAAACTGTTGGTCAGGCAGCTGTCCTCCTGGCGTAAACTGGTGAGCTCATCCAAGGCTGCATCTGTTAATTGAAACAAGTCAACTGGTATCCCATCAATTCTTGGGGATTTATTTTTTGCCAATGCCTTCAATGCAGCTTCCACTTTCTCCTTCATTACTATTGGCTCCTGCTCATATGGTATTTCCTGAAATTTTTTCTGTGCCATCAGTTCTTTCTGGTACAGCAACTCTGTGTATTCCCTTCATCTTATTTTGGTGTTTTCTGAGTCATTCAAGATTCCGCCCATAGCATCTTTCAATTTTGTGACTCAAGGCTTAAATTTGTTTTCAGTTCTCTCAGCTTAGGAAACAGAGCAAAGTCTTTCCTTTTTATTCTCCAATTCTAGGTCTCTGCACAATCCGTTTTAATACTCTGCTTTGTCCTCCCCAGTTGCCCTTTGACATCTTCTGTTAAACTATTTTACTTCGGCATGTTTTCCTTTTGCTTTGGCTTCTCAACTCTCCAGTGTGATTTTTAGAGTCTCTTCTGATGTCCATTTTTATTTTTTTTTTTAATTTCTGCTCTGTTTTTGTAATGACCTTTTGCTTTTTTCATGGATGATATCCTTGATATCATCCCACACCTCATCTGGGCTTCAATCATTGGTTTCGAATGCCTGAAACGTATTCATAAGATGATCTTGAAATTCAGATGGAATTGATTCAAGGTCATATTTTGGTTGCTATGACTGTGCAGCTCCTTACACTGAGCCACCAGAGCTCACATACATAAGGGTGTTGCTGTTGTTGTTAGATGCCATCGAATCAAGGACAACTCACAGGACCCTACGAATACCAGATCTGAATCCTGTCCTGCCCTGTGCCATCTTCACCATCTCTGATGCACTTGAGCCCACAGCTGCAGTCACCATGGCAGTCAATCTTGATGGGGGTCTTCCGTTCTATCATTGTCCCTCCACCCTTCCCAGCATGATGTCCTTTTTCAAGGAATAGCCTCTCCTAGCAACATGCCCAGTGTGTGAGATGAAGCTTTGCCATCCTTGCCTCTGAGAATCCCTCTGGCTTCACCTTTTCTAAGACTTATCTGTTTGTTCTTTTTGCAGTCCCCAGGGAGTAATACAGGAGAGAACTATTGTTGCTACTTGCCCTTGACTCGCTTGGTTCATAGCCATCTAATGTGAATGAAAGAATTGTTCATAGGTTTCTTAGGCTGTAATCGTTTTGAGGAAAGAGCTTATCTTCTGAGTCATTGGGTGGGCTCAAACCACCAACATTCTTGTTAGCACATGAGTGCTTATCCACTGAGCCACCAGAGCTGCTTACAGGGGATGGAAACAAACACCATAGAGCATGTCTGGATGAGACATTACCACCATGGACAATTTGCATCCAATGCCTATGGAACCATGTAAGTAACTGGATGATGAAGAAAATTCACCTTAGTACTATTCTGTCAGCGATGAGGCGGCTGGATTATTTGTCCACTGATCTTTTCCTCTTATAATGAAAGTTGCTCTTGGGACTTCAAGCTGCTTTGCCTGTGAGGCAAGAAGAGCTTGAATGGAGACGTTTCCAGCTTCAGGTGACTTTGAAGGAGAAGAGGAGAAGCTACAGCATCTGCTATTGTCACCAGTCTCAGAGCTGCTGCTCAGCTATAGAAAATAAAGATGTTCTTACGCCTCACAGGACAATGGGATGATTGTGGGCTTTGCATTTTGTTTTTCACATTCATATTTATCAAGAAAGAAAGTTTGCTGAAAGAGCTTCTAGGAGTTTGGGTAGGATCTAGGGATATGGGCAGAGAAAGACAGTTATGGAGATAGCAAAACGTGGCTTTCCTAGCACACAATCTTATGCCCTGGGAAGCAGGAGTTACAAGCCTACTTTGCCCTCATAACCTCCTTTGAAGAGGATCCAAGAGAGGATTTTGATAGGGACCTGATGAAAGAGGCCATGTAGAAAGTCTGGGTTCATTGTAAATGTTTATTTAGCTCAGACACTTCAAAGAATTTATTGGAGAAATAAGACAGATGAATCAACATCCCTCACCATGTCAGCATCTTTGCCTGGAGGATGGAATCCAGTTCGGGCATTTGATCACCTGTAGCTCACCTGGCACAAGACCTTGGTGAGCAGTTTGGACAACTCAGGCTTATGTTCTAGGGCTCCCGTTTCCTTTCTCGTTCAGGGGCATGTAGAGTTGAGGTTGGTGAAGACGGAGGTTTTCAGCCTTTTTGTGTTTTGCCGTGACCCGGAGGGATTATTGACCTATTGCTGGACTCACCTCCCAGAGTTTCTGAGCCAGCAAGTTCAGAGTGGGGTCAAAGACTTGACCTGACAAGCTCCCAGGAATCTCAGGGGAGTACAGATAGTTAATACAATCATTGGAAGTTCAAGTTGACCCAGAGACACCTCAGAAGAAAGACCACGCGATCTACTCCCTAAACGTTGTTGTTGTTGTTATGTGCCGTCGAGTCGCTTGCGACTCATAGCGACCCTACGTACAACAGCCCTAAACTCCGCTCTGTCCTGTGCCAATTGCACTGTCTCTGTTAGCCACTGAAAACTCAAGGAGCACAGTTCTCTGGCACACATGCAATTGCCGTGGCTCAGAACGGACTTGATTCTAGTGGATGATGACAAAACATGATCCCAAATCAGACTTACCTTGCTGGTTTTGGACTCGCACTTTGAGAAACACTAGTGTTGGAGAAGCTAACACTGTGTGAGTGACTGGGCCAAGGCAAATAGGGAACAGGTATAGTGATATTGTACAGTGTAGTGGTATTTGATTATATCTAGAAAGCCACCTGACTGTCTAGAAGGGATCTGGAAAGAGAGGGCAGGGGTGGGCAGAGTTCAGTGTTGAGTAATTTTATAAAATGTAATGAACCAGAATAATGTTATGAAACACAACATGAATGAAGGATAGCGTGAAACACAATGTGTAGGAACTCGGTAAGCAAAAAGATAAAAAATATTAAAACATAATCATCATCAAAAGAAGCCAAAGTTCTACTCTGAGTAGAACTTCTCACTAGAGTTCCCTGGGCTGTAATCTCTCTGGAAGAAGATTGCCAGGTCTTTCTGCTTTGGAACTGTTGGTGGATTCCAACTGAGAACTCTCAAGAACAGAGTGCTTAGCCTCTGCATCACCATGGTTCCGTCCACTCTAGATGCAAGGTTTTATGTTGCAATTATCCAGGTGAAAGTCTCTCGAATCCAGGAAGAGCTTCCTCAGTACAGAGCTTCTCAGACCCTCTTAAAATGCCAAACAGACTCTAGTCTAGCATCCTCCAGCCTCTGACAGGAGATTAGACAGACGGAAGGAAGAGTAGGGCTCTTAGAACTTGTAGGCAAACACAAACTGTCTGCATGTACTTCCAGTTTAAGCCATTTTTCTAACTAAAACCCACAAACAAATTTAAAAACTAAATAATCAATGATATTCAAATATGTGTCTACCCACCTGGCTGAATGTGAAGGAAGAAAGAGGGTATGAAAGAGAACAAGATGGGTAGGGATCAGTAATGCCCTCTATGAGAAGCTCATTTGCATGAAGACAGAAGAGATTTGACTATGGAGTTCCTCAAGCATGTAAGGGAGAACACAGACCTTATTAAACCTGTCTAATCTGATCTAACCCTGCTCAAGTTTAAGCGTGGGTCCACTTGACTCATGCAAATTATTTTTGAGAAAAGAACATTGCACATGGACAAGAAAGAGCTGTTTAAGGAAAGTTTGTGTTGTGTTTTTTTTAAACACATCTCCACTTGAAAACACCTAAAATTTCAGTGTGAGGACTTGAACATTAAAAATCAAATTCTACACAGAAAGAACTTGCTATATGAGGTCCTTATTTTCCTTACCTAGAAATCACTCTGAAATAAAGTGTTTCTTTGCAAAGGGTGTGGGTGTGGGTGTGGGTGTGTTTGTACATGCACAGGTGACTATACAGCAAAACAAAGAAGAAAACAAAGTCAGCCTTTCTCAAAGCTGAAGCCCAAGAAGTTGAAAGAGGTCTCCATCAAGATTCCTAAACGAATGTAGCCCTAAACAGAGAAGGAACATATCATAAAGGAGGCCCAGAGGCAAGACCCCAAAACCCAGGGAGCAGTGCAGATGGGAGAAGGCTCACTAAGCAAGGTAGTTGTTGGTGGTGAGTGAGGCTGCCAGGCAGTCACATGTTGGCTCTAGCCCCCTCTAAATCATCAGAAAGCTCCCAGAACCTTTGCTGCTTTATTGGGAAAATAGCACCTACTTTATAGATGTAGGGTTGTATTTTGAGGCATACACAAGGATATACATAGAAGAGATGTAAATGGTGAGGGAGGGAGAGGGAGAGGGAGAAAGAGAGGAAGGGGAGAGAGGGGGAGAGGGAAGGGAGGGACGGGAGAGGAGGGAAAGGGGGACACGGGAGGGGGAGGGAGAGTGTGAGAGAGTGCGTGAGCACGCACTTTGGTGACTTAATAGGTAGAGAGTTGCCCGGCTAACCCTATGGTCAGAAAAAGACAGATCCTAGCAAAATGAATTGACACAGTGACTGCAGCAATGGGGTCAAACACATCAGAGATGATGAGGATGGTACAAGATAGGACAAGGTTCAGATCTGTTGTTCATAGGGTCCCTGTGCATTGTGCTCCACTCAATGGCACCTAACAACAAACCCAGAATGGTACTTCTTTGTCAGCTCGGCTCCACAAGTAACTCTGAAAGAGAAAGCTAAACAATCTCCTCTAGCACAATTTATGGGCTCTGAAAAGACGCCAGAGTCAGCTAGGAGTCAGTTCTGATTTGGCAACAATGAGAGTGAGAGTGTATATATAAATCACTAAGCACTGTCAGGACAGCATGGCTCATAGCTGACCTTCCAACAGGTTCTTAAGTATCTAAATCGCATGAGAGGAGTTTAACTGTCTTTGTCCCCTGGAGTAATTGGTGTTGCCTTTGACTTAGGAATGTAGCTCCCTCTGGACTATTCCACCAAATCTCCCGCCAGTAGGCTAATAAGATAGAATTGGGTCCCTTTAGCTGTATAAAGAACAAACTTTTAGTGGGCATATTATGAAGAAACAAGACTGCTTAAAAACATGGAACTTGGTGTTCTGCTCTGGAAATTTTGAATTTTGTAAATAAATTAATATAATAATATTTTTTTAAACACACCCCCCCCCCACAAAAACCACAACAACCAACCCCAACAAAACAACATGGAATTTGGGACATGGACTGGAGCAAAAGGGAAGCTGTCCATTGACAGGTTGGGTGAAGCACTTTATGTAGCTTTAGCAACTTTCTTGTAGTCTTGTTTTAAATAATCTGTGCACATAAAACCAGTGATCACAGGAAATTAAAATCTTTCCGAGGCAGGCCAATGGTAGCTGTCAATTTGTTTATAAAAGGAAAGAGCTTTTTTATTTGGGGAACTTTATAGGTTTGTTTTTTTTGGTGTGGCTTTTTTTTTTAAATGTTTTCTCTATCTTTTTTAAATTTAATTTAATTTTATTAATTTTAACACGTTGCCGCACACTTTTAAATTGATGACCGTGCTTAGAAACACATTTTTTTTAATGTATTTCCGTCATTTGTGGCGACGTTAATGAACATTGACAGAGATTTTTGGATTTCCATTCATTCATTGTTGCACTTTCCTCCCTGCCCCCCACTCCCCCCTAGTTCGCTCTTCTTTTTGAAAAGTAAAAGAAAAAATCCTTCACTGGTGTGCAATGCCCCCATACACACACACACACACACCAGCGCCCCCGCCCCCATCCCTGAGTACACGCCACTATACCACTATACAATCCCGTAGCCTACCACTCCTCTGTCAGCTTGTGCCACTGTGGCGGCTTGCAGGTGGTTACTGCAATGCCTGAGCTGAGCCACCAATCACTTCAATACCTGCAGGGTCACACAAGGTGAACAATCTTCAGCAGAGCTTCCAGACTAAGACAGCAAGAAAGAACTGATAAGCTACCATTAAAACAAAATAAGACCCCCATCCCAATGCCAGCTTCATTCTACAGCAGACTGAGAAAAACTGGATGAAATATGTTTACGGCATTGAAGTCTATGGAGGAGAGAATAGTCTAAAAGTATTATATTTTAGGGCATTATTTTTATCGTAGGAGTACGCAATGAGGGTTGCAGAGTGGATTATATTTGGGGGCAGGGGGTGGGGTTTGGGGAGGTGCGGTGGGGATTGTGTACCAATGAGGGAGGTTTTCTTTTGCTTTTCAAGGAGAGAAGCAAAGGGGGGTGGGGGGAGGAGTTTGTGCGGGGAGAAGGGTGCAACAATGAATGAATGGAATTCCAAAATCTCTGTAGATGTTCATTGAAATGAAAAATAAACAAACTAAATTTTAAAAAAAAGAAAGAAAAAAAAATAAGACAAAACAAAAAAGTGGCCAGTGAAAGCATTACGGAAAGCTACAGAACCTTGTCTATTATCTTGCTGGGAGGTGGGCCCCTCGGGTTGGAAGTCTCTCAAAATATGATGGAAGCAGAGCTGCCCCCTCAAAGTAGAGCGGACCTTCACGATGTGGATGGAATAAAGATTTCCACACCTTCATTTGCTCAGGCAGCCTGGCTCAAGATGGGAAGCAGCAGCTGGGACCGCCATTCATCGCAGTCAGCAAAGGAAACAAGACAGACAAGAGTCAATGGAAAAGAAGAAGTGATTGTTCAAACATAGCAATACATATGGAGATAATACAGGGCTGGGCAGTGGCTCACTCTGTTGTCCACAGAGTGTTAATGAGTCTGAACCAACTTAATGACACCCAACAATACCAACAACAGTCCCTTACCAATACCTCACAAAGATTCTAGAAATTTCTGTTCTCACTTAGAGTGACCAAAGGCAATTTGAAATACTGTTTCCACGGTTTTCTCCCTGTAGCTTAAGTTGTGTGGTCTGCACTGAGACTAGAAGGAATGAGAAAAAAAGTCTCTTAACTGTTGATGCCACTTGTTGTTTGTCAGTGCCCACTGGGTTTCAAGGCCTATTGTGTGCTGGGTCCAAGTGTGACTCTCTGAGTAGTCTGTAGGAGTCCTTTCATTTGTCTGTGGTTTTTTTCTAAATATGTAACCTCTCCACCGGTACCAAGTGTAAGAAATACCCCTCTGTCTCTTGAATCCCACAGGGGGTCGGACGACTGAATGTACATGCTACAACATTGATGCTGTTGCCTATGGCCACCAGCCATCACTCGAGGTGTTCTTTGTACTGAGGAAGGACACCTTCTGCCTTCTTGGTCTTTATTAGACATGTGGGAATTTACACATCTTTGTTTCAACAAATAGTAGACATGCAGGATGATTTCTCCCTTATCCTGTCAATCTCCTCTCTTCTTTGCAAAAATAGGCATTAGTGTGAGGAACACTTTAAAGGCAACATTTAGGAGATAGCAGTCTAGCCCGTGTTCTTCAGGTACTTACAATACCTGTGTGTGGTTGTCGCACACCCATTCCCTTCTCTGAGCATCAAAAAGGTGTAGAAAATCTTCACTTAATATTCTGCTTGGTCGGCAAGTTAAGACTTTCTCGAATTCCCTTTTCCTCTCCCTCACGATGTACTTTGGACATGTTGCAAGGAGGAACCAGTCCTTGGAGAGGGACGTCATGCTTGGGAGGGTGGAGGGACAGCACAGGAGAGGAAGACCCTTGATGAGATGGATTGATTCAGTGATTGGGACAATGGGAGAAGGTGTGTCAGAGACAGTGAGGTTGGCACAGAACAGGGCAGGATTTAGGACTCTTGTACATAGGGTCGCTATGAGTCGCAAGCGACTCCACAGCACATAACAACATCCCTCACACTACAGGCTTTTAATTAATAGGGGAGGTTGATGTGAGTCTGGGTTGATGATGGGGAAATAGCAGAATTGTTTATTCATTTCTTTATTAAAAAGCCCCAATGGTCTGTCCATGATAATTCCCATCTTCTCACAGAAGCTTGAGGTATGTCACGATTCTTTCCCTTCAACTTTGGGTTTTATTCACAGGTTTGCAACAACAGACAAAGTTTTCATATTTGAGCTTATTACATCATCATGGATTGTCTAGCTCTTGGTTAGAGAAAATATGTTTTGGAAAATCCAGTTCGAGGAAATGTTTCATGAAAAATGTGGCTTATATATATGAAAGGTTTTCAGAAAAGTCTTACAATCCAGACTTCTTTTTTAAAGTACCACTGTTATGACTTATTTTCTAGTATACAAAATTTCTGTTATTATTCATTCTATTATCCAACTATCATTGAGTGCCCGCTCTACTACAGGTTTTTATTAAACACACTGTCTATGTGTCTATGTGTCTGTCCGTCTGTGTGCCTGTCTGTCTATCTCTCTCTCTCTCTCATCTGTCTGTCTGTCTGTCTGACTGTCTGTGTATCTATCTACACAACAGTCTTATTTATCTCAAAGGGATATATGCAGCAGATGATATGCTATACTTAATGTCAGAAAACAAATAGGTCTGTCTTGGAAAAGATGAAATCAAACCTCTCATTGGAGGCTAGGATTTTGAAGCTCTACCTCACATAGTTTGGGTACGTGGCCAGGAGAGATCTGTCCTTGGAGAAGAACTTCATGCTCGGAAGGGTGGACGGAGAGCCAGGAGAGGAAGACAACGGATGAGATGGATTGATACAGTGACTGGAACAATGGGGGTTGGTGTGTCAGAATTAGTGAGACTGGCTCAGGATAGGGAGGGGTTCAGAACTGTTGTAATAGGGTTGTTATGCATCTTAGGTGACTCAACAAACAATAACATATTATGACAGGTTTGGAAGCAGGAGTGGCCTCCAATTCCTAAACAATGTGCCTCTAGAAATTCTATGAACTTTGATAAATGTCAATAGTTTGTCAATAAAGGGCCTTCAGACCTTTTGTTCATAGAGTCACTATGAGTTGTGCTCAACTCGAAGGCAATCAATAACAACAACAACGTCAGATGAAGTATTTGAATATCAGCAACATTTAGTAATCATTTCCAGGACCCACAGAAATTAAGGCAAGGAAGTGGTCGGAAGAGAAGGAAAAACAGATGAGACTTAGCTAGTATACTGTGATATTTTAGACTCAAGTCTATTCTAGAATACTTAGGCACAAAGCAAATCTACAAAAAAGCAAGCATAAAGAAATATTTTCTTGGTTCTTATATACGTTTGAGGATGTGATTGCCAAGAATATATCAGATTTTCAAATATAATTTTGAGACATCAATTAGCATGAAGCACTGACACAACTCAGTAAACATTGGCTGAGTCTCACATTAAAATTCTTTTTTTTTTTTTTTTTTTTGGTCTTGTGTGATTTTAAATGCCAGAGGCTCTCTTGGGACATGGGTTGAACTGACGGACAAGAAAAGAATGACAAAAAAACGGAGCTGTTTAACTTGGCCAAACAACAATAGCAGTGCCTTTGAGAAGGGTGAGCCTAGCTGGTGTCGGCTTATTCTGGATTTGGTGAGAACCTTTGTCGAAGCATCTACCAGCTATAAGAGAATTCCAGAAACTCTCTTTATTTGGAAGTGTGAGTGTTGGAACTCAGCTGTAAGGGTTGAGTATGTCTGAAATGGGAACACAAAGTTTCACACAGTACTAAATATAGCTTCCTGCCAGGCAGGTAGGGATTGCTTGCCAAGTTTTGATGGTTGTCAGGATCCAAGAACCATGAAGAAGGCCAATGTTTTGACAACTGAAATTGCTTTCAAGATGGGTAAATTTGCCCTCTTTAGAGGGAGACAAGGGTAAAAGGAATTAGTTCATTACCTCTCACCTCCAAACTTTTCCAAACTTCAACTATACCAAACTCATCATTTACTTTATATAAACAGAAGTTAATTCAAGGTAATAAAATTACTTAAGCTCACAGCATACTTTTCCATGGAAAGAAAATCAGGAAAATCCATTTGCCAAAACAATGTAAAAGAAGATAAATGTGAACAGTGAAGAAGTCTCGTTCCATCAAGGATGTTCCTCTAACCAATGCTTTGTAGAGCATCTATTCTTATGGTCTGGTAAATTATTGTCCGATAGTAACATGTCTGAGGCCAGGGACATGTGAGGTCCCTATTTCTGCATTCTGGTTATGTTCCCAGGAGATGATAACAAGGCCCTGCATGTGACTAAACCAAACCAATGTCAATGCCACTGCTGTCAAGTTGATTCACATTCACAGCAACCCTCCAAAGGGTTTCCAAGACTTTAAATCTTTATAGGAAAAGACCACCACTTTCTCCCACCACTGATAGATTTGAACTCCTGACTTTTGGAGCCCTTGCATATAATGAAACAAGTTCTTAACTTTGTAACCACTGGAGACTATGAAGATGGTATTATTTTCTATGTACCAAAATGGTGTGCCTAAGACGTTCACCTTTCCATGTAGCACTGACTATAGAGAAAAGACATTTTGCACTTCTTTCTGTCTAGAATTTCATTCTTTCCAGAATGAATGGATTTCTCAGAGGTTGTTAAAATGATACGTTAAGAATTGTGAGTCAGTATTAATTTTGTCTATGAAATGCTTTGGTGTTTTAAATCGAGGCTTGAATTTGTTCTTTATTTCTTTCAGCTTGAGAACTACTGAATGTTGTTGGTCTTCTCTTTCGATTTTCTAACTCCAAATCTTCTCACTTTCATGGTCTTGGCTTTGTCTTCTCAAGCTGCCAATTTGAAATCTTCTGTTCATCTCTCTTACTTCAGCATTTCGTCCCTTTATTTTTTCCTCTCTACTTTCCAGTGCAAGCCCCTTGGTTTATTTTTCTGATATTCATTGTGGTCTTTACTCTCCTTATTTTTGTAGTGACCTTTTACTTTCCTTCGTAGATGATGGTTTTTGTATCATCTCACACCTCAACCGGTCCTTGGCCATTAAGGTTCAATGCATCAAGTCTAGCTTTAAGATAGGTAGATAGGTAGATAGGTAGATAGGTAGATAGATAGATAGATAGATAGATAGATAGATAGATAGATTTATTAATTAAATTCCATTTGGGAGAGGCTCAGGTCATGTATTTATCCTTGTAGACTTGTTTTCATTTTCTTCAGCTTCAGTTTGAGCTTTTACATGGTCTGTTTCACAGTCAGTCCTGGCTTTGTTTTAACTACTGATATTTAGCTTCTACTACAATTCTTTTTCCAACGACTTTTTCTATCATCTATAGGCTTTATCTTAGACATTATAAATATGACATTTACAGCATTATTTTGGGACCTATTTTGAGCATATTGTTGTTTTTTGTTGTGTATTGTCAAGTCAGAAGGGGTCCACTGCTGACCTTCCAATGGGTTTTCAGAGATAGTTAATCCTATAGGAAGAGATTGTCTAGCCTTTTAGAGAGCAGCTAGGGGATTTGAACCATGTGCCTTTGAGAATGGAGCACTGTCTCTTACCACTAGGCCACCAGAGCCCCACCTGGACTTGTTTCAAGCACGGTAAATAGGAAATTATTTTGACAATTGACTTTAAGTTTCTTTGCTACAGGAATGCTACAATCCAGTTTTAGGATCTTAGATAATGAAGATCTAAACCCTCACTAATATGTTATGGTCGGGGAGATTCTGACTCAACACATCCTGCAAATAAAACGGCAGATTATTTCAGGCAGAGTCCTGAGAGTAAATCATCAGAGCAACTCTAAGCCTGAACATTTCGAAGTCCTTAAGAAACATGAATACATGTATTCTTGTTCATAAAACACACACATCTATTGATTCTGATCGCACTATCTTTTTTCCAACATTCCAGCAGACCCACACTCGCTGATGCATTTTCTCAATGGAATCTGGTCTCCCTTGTGGTCTCCATTTCTGGCTGGAGCTCAGTAACTCTACACTTTCGAGCGCCTAGAGTGCCTTCAGGAACAGGGATTTCTCTGTTCCCATCAAGACAGCATAATGAAACATTGTCTGCTACAATATCAAACACACAGGGTTTCCGCTCAACTAATTGGAAGAGAAAACATTTTGCCTTTATCAAGTGGCTGGGCCAGAAGTCAGGAAAATTGAAATGGAAATGACAGGGGGCAGGGAGCAGAGAATATGAATGGAACTGACAGAGAAGGTTGTTATGAAGTGAAAAACTGTAAGGGGGTGTGTGTGCTAAAATGGAGATAAGTGTTTTTGTTGGTTCCACAGCTCAGGGAGGAGATGCTGATCTGGACTCAAGAGACTCAGAGTTTAGGCAAGACTCGAAAGTTAAATATTGACTCAGTTTACTCATCTGCAAAAGAGGGCTTCAAATGGATTTGTTCCAGTATGATGACCCCCCCCATCCCACCCCCACTTTCCTTAAGAATTCGCATTTCTATCCCAGATGTACTGTATGAGAAACAGATTTTAAAAAGATTATTGAGGGTTTCTAACTCCAGGTGAATGTTGTTGTTGTTGTTGTTGATTGCCTTTGAGTCAAATAGGACTCATAGCAACCCTACGGACAAAAAGCCTGAAGCCCCTCTACAGCTGTCGACATTTATCAAACTTCATAGTTTCCAGAAGCATGTTGTTTAGGAAGTAGACACCCATTTGAACCCAAATCCACTGTCATTGAGTGCATCCTGAATCATTCTTGGTGTTGTTATGTGCCTTGGAGTCAACTATGACATATAGTGAACATATGAACAACAGCTCTGAACCCTGCCCTATCCTAAGCCAATCTCACAGTTTCCAATATACCAGCCCCCATTACCACCATCACTATGTCAATACATCTCATCCAGGGTCTTCCTCTCCCACACTGACCCTCCACCCTTCCATGTGTGATGTCATTCTCCAAGGACTGACCCTTCTGACAATATGCCCCAAAGTATGTGAAATGGAGTTTCAAAATCCTTGCCTCCAAGGAGCAACCTGGTTTTACCCTCTCCAGGACAGATCAGTTTGTTCTCTTGGTAGTACATGGTATGTTCAATACTTTACTCCAGCACCACAACTCAAAGGCATTGATTCTTCTTTTGTCATCTTTAGTCATTGTCAAACTCTCTGATGCATAGCAAATAATTGTAAAGACTATGGTCTGGATCAGGTACACCTGGGTCTCTAAACAGACAATGTTGCTCTTCAGCACTCTGAAGAGATCCTTGACAGTAGACTTTCCCAATGCATCTAGTCTTTTGATTTCTGGACTTCTGGTTCCAAGAGTGTTGATTGTGGATCTGAGCAAGATTAAACTGTTAACAATCTCAATCTTCTCTCTATCTATTATGATGTTTCTAATTGCCTTGGTGGTGAGAATCTTTGTTTTCTTGATGTTAAGCTGCAATCCATATTGAAGACTGTAGTCCTTGACCTTCTGCAGCACATGGTCAGGTCTTTCAATTTTGGCAAGCAAGGTTGTGTCATTTGATGACACATGTTGATGAGGAGTCTTCCTCCAATTCTGATGCCACGTTCCTCTTCATAAAACCCTGACTAATAGCAGCTCTCAATCAAATTTCTGAGGCTCTACGTCTTTATAGGAGAAGACTGTGTACGTTTCCCTTGTGGCAGCTGGTGCCCTCCAGGTGTTGACTTCTAAGTTAGCAGTCCAACCTGCTATATAGTATGCCAACAGGGATTCTTGTTTTTAATTTTTAATTTATTATTAATTTCAGTAAAAATTTACAGAGACTTTGGATTTCCATTCATTCATTTTTGCACTTTTCTCTCCTCCCAACCCTCCCCCCTAGTACACTACCCTCTTGGAAAAGTAAAAGAAAAATTCTTTCATTGTTTTACAAATCCTCCCCCAGGTCCACTCCACCATGTAGCCTTCGCTCTGGACTCTTGTCAGGACAAAAATACCTAATCACATATCCCTTTTAAACAGTTTTCTCCCTCATCTGTTTCAATGCAGTATACATTATTGAACCCATCTTTCTCAGTCTCTCCCAAACCCCAAGGTCAGTCCTGTTTTACAACAGTGGCACCATGCAGTATTTGTCCTCTTGTGACTGAGACACTTCACTCAGCATAATGTCCTCCAGGGTCACCCATTTTGAATAATATTGCATGAGTTCCTTGTTTTTCTTTTTTTTTCTTCTATCATTTATTCCTTCTGATTTGCACTATTATCTTTTTTAAATTAAATTTTATTAATTTTAATGAACATTTACAGAGATTCTGGGTTTCCATTCATTCATTGTTGCACTATTTTCTCTACCCTTCCCCCCTCCCCAGTTCGTTCCTCTTTTTTTCCCCCCTTGAAAGTCTGTTTTAATTGTCTCATTGCCACAGTGCTTGTCAAAGCTAGTTCTGATTAATCTCCTTTGTCAGTGTGTCCTTTGCCATTCCCTATCACTCCTCCTTGAGAGAGACTTCACCCTGATTTATAAGGAAAAGGAGATGCCGTATTTTCTTAGCTACTTCCTGCTGAAAAGGGACGCTGTACGTTTCAGGGTAAAGATCTTCTCTCACTACTCTAAAGGGCCCCTTTGGCAATAGGAAACACATAGACTATTGTGGAGATTGAGTTTGGAATTTAGATGCACTGTTATCAATTGTGCTTAGCTATACATGTTCATATTCTTGAAGATGTATCATGGAACTGTTACAGCCTAGAAGACACAAATTTAACTAACAAGTTTAAAGTACATGAGGAGTTCCTTGTTTTTCAATGCAGAGTAGTATTCCATTGGTGTGAATATGCCACAGCTTCTCTATCCATTCATTTGTTGACGGGCACGTAGGGCCAACAGGGATTCTTATACCTACACAAGATCGTATTAAAATGTAGATTCTGATTCAGGTTATCTGGAGAGGAAATGCTAATTCTAAACAATAGGCCAAAGCAGAATGAAGGGGTTGGAAGCTCTTATAAAAATCAGCATTACTTGTGTGCATAGCATTGTTAATAGGCACTATTGAATCAGCTATGACTCGTAGCAACCCTAGACAACAGATTTGAATTTTGTCTTATCCTCATCATACTTATGCTTTACCGACTCTGTCATGTCCAAGTTCACTATTGGAGGCAGGCAGTCAATACATCTAACTGAGGGTTTTCCTCTGTTTTGCTGACCTTCCACTTAGATGTACTTTTTTCCCAAGGCCTGGTGGCTCCTGACAACATGCCAAAAGCATGTGAGTTAAAACTTCATCATCTTTGCCTCTAATGTGCATCCTTGGTTGCATTTCCTCCCAGACAGACTTGTTTGCTCCTTTAGCATCCACAGGGTATTCGATGTTCTTCTCCAATCCCACAATTCAAAGTCCTGGATTCTTCTTTGACCGTCTTTGTAACTTTTCAACTTACAGATGCATAGGAAGCACTTGAAAATGACACCAGAACATTTAAACTAACGTCCCTGCTCTTTAGCACTTTAAGGAGGTCCCTGACAATAAATTTTCCCAGTGTGACATTGTCTTTTAATTTTTATTTTTTTTTATTGCTGACGCGGTGGCACCTAACAATAACAACAACAACAACATAGAGAGAGCTCTTTTGGCCTGGTGTATAGAAAGCGATACCACCAAGCCAGAGGTGGGTGATTTTAATCTGCAGCCCTCAGGCCTGGTTTTAATTGGTTTTGGTCAAACATTCTTTTAAGTGGGATATCACTGGTCAATCCATTTGCTGGACAGAAGTAATTCGTGGTTGCTGTGATGCTAAACACTGTGACACTGATGTGTCTAAATGTGATAATGGTCACCCATGGTGAACAGTGTTTGGTGGAGCTCCCCAATTAAACAAGCTTGGAAACAGGAGTAGTATCCACTTCCAAAATAGCTTTCCTCCAGAAACTCTATGAATGTGAAGAAACTATGGAAGTTATACAAGTGTTCAGGTCTTTCATTCATAGGGTTGCTATGAGTCGTCTACAATTCAACACCTAACAACAAAAACAACAACAACGATGAGTGTTAATTATAAATCCAAGTAAAATAAAATTATTAATAACTTCATTTTTCCCCAGGTATTATCATATTGCCTCTTGGTCCAGTAGTGAGAATTTTTGTTTTCTTGATGTTGATATGTATCCATAAGGCTGTAGTCTTTGATCTTCAGTAAGTGCTTCAAGTGTTCTTCAAGCAAGGTTGTGTCATCTACATAGTTATTGATGCTTATGCGTATTCACGGAATCCGGATGCCACATTGTTCTTCATATAAGAGTGCATATACTTCAAAATGCACATGCTGTATAAAGTATAAGTGAAGCAGTGAAATAGGAACTTAGGAGAAACTTGGAAGACAGTAGTTTTCAACAGTTTGGAGGTAAAGTAAAATAGAGTTTGTTTCAATAAGTTGCTGGAATATATATGACCCAGTTTCATGCTTTCTGTCTTCTTAATATCTTGGCAAATAAAAATTAAAATCATTTCCTTGATACATCACATGATAAGGTATGAAGATAACAAAAAAAGTAGCAATAACAATGGCATGACACGGCCACAAAAGGTAGCATTCACTGAGTGTTTTCTTGATGAGAAGTACTTAATGAGCATTCTTGTTGTTGTGATGTGCCATCAAGTTACTTGCGACTCATAGTGACCTTTTGTACAACAGCCCTGAAACCTGCTCTATCCTGTGCCAAATTTCCTGTTTCTGACAAGCCTACCCTCAAGAACCCATTCACTGAATCAATCCATTTATTCGATGGTCTCCTTCTCTTTTTGTGTCTCTCCACCCTCTTCTTACTTAATTCCTATCACACCCTTATGGAAGGGGTTCTATCATACTCCTCTATCATCATCCCCCCTGTGTAAAGAAGATGAACAAATAAGAAAGCACGACCAATGAGCTATTTCAGTTAGGCAGAATCCCTCTGTATACTACAAAATTTGGGGGGGAAAATTATTGTATTTTTCACTTCAGAATCTCATGCCAGGAAAACTATTCTAAGGGGAAAACTCAGCGGGGGGGGGGGGGGGGGGAAATTACCCACACCTAACTACTTACTTTCCTTAATTTGTGTCAAGTTAAGGAGACTGAGATGTTTGGTTTGTTTTTCGGTGCTGTCAAATCAGTTTCAACTGAGCAGAACCTGGAAATGCAGCTTATGAATGGAGTAGAACAGAACACTACACGGTCCTGAGTCATCCTCAAGATGGCTGCTCTGATTGGTTGTGTCGATGATGTCATCCACTATGTTATGTTGAGCATCTCATTGAGATGGTGTGTTTTGTTTTGTTTTGTTTTTTCGCTTCCTTGTACTTTACTGAACATGGTGTCCTTCTTAGCCAGAGGTCACTTATGGTAACAAACCCGAAGAGTGTGAGACAAAGTCTCACTATCCTCACTTTGCTTTATTGCAATCAGTTCTTGGGAAGAGCAGGGATGATTCTATGGTAGAATTCTTTCCTTCCACTCAGGAGGCCTAGGTTTATCTTGTGGCCAAAGCATTTCATATATCATCACCTTTCATCAGTAAAGGTTTGTGTGTTGATATGATGGTAGTTCTTGTGGTATAGAGGTATGAAGCCACACTACAATCCCAAAGGCATGCAGTGACATCTACCAGCTTCTCCGTGGGAGAAGGATGGGCAGTCTCCTCCTGCATGAAAAATCCACTGGAGGGTCAGGTATGGGTTGCTTCTAACTCCATGGTACTCAACAACAACATGATGGTGAATAAGTTTTAGGGCCTTCTGAACTAAGTTAGAATAAAAGGAAAGACCTAATTACTGCTGAAATCAGTCAATTAAAACTCCATAGATCACAACTAACAACAATAGACAACTAACAACACAGTTAGTTGAACATTAGTTTGAACATTAGTTCAAAGTATAACCATGAGGATAGTATAAGAATGGGCAGTTATTGTTGTTTTTCTTTTCTGCATGGTATGTGATTAGTTGGAGCTAACTCCATTGCAGCTAACAAGAGTTACTGCTAGGTGATGGATTAGTAATAATTTTACTTTCTTCTTTACACTTTTCTATATTAACACTTTATATTGTGCATTAAATATCTAAAATAACATATTATGACAGGTTTGGAAGCAGGAGCGGCATCCATTTCCTAAACAACATGCCTCTGGAAACTCTAGGAACTTTGATAAATGTTGATAGTTGTAGAAGGGCTTCGGACCTTTTGTTCATAGGGTCACTATGAGTTGCGCTCAACTTGAAGGCAGCCAACAACATCAACAACAGCACTCAATATCTAAAGAGTGAGTGGTACAATGACTAAAGGGTTCCGTTGTTAATCACAAAGTTGGCTGTTTGACCTCACCTGTTGTTCTGTGGAGAAGGATCTGCTAACGTGCTTCTATAAAGATGGCAGCCTTGCAAACCCTCTGGGCCACCCCTACTCTACTGGTTGCTACCAGTTGCCATAGATTTCATGGTACCAGAGTACGTATACATTCTGGTCTAAAGAAGCAACAGTAATTTCAAATTTTTAAAAGAAAATATGCTAATAACTTGTAATATCTGAAGTTTAAAAATGGATCCAGTGTGAAAGAACTACATAGCTTCTCACAGCTTTCTGATTGGAACCAGCCCCTAGCTGACCCTCGGTGGGTTTTCAAAGATTGTACACTGCTCAGGAGGAAACTGCCATGTTCCTCCCTCAAGTCACCTGCCTTTAAGTTGGCAGCTCCTTGACCACTAGGCCACACAAGTTCCCTATGCGACACAGTGCCTGCAACAATGGACTAAACCTCCTCAATGAAGATTGTGAGGATACCACAAACTAGGACAAGGTTTCCTTCTGTGGTTCATAGGACCGCTAGGAATTGAGTCAGTTTGACAGCACCGTATACAACGGGAGTTGGATGATAATTGACTGCAAGTTGAATGCTAACATAGCCAGAGGACACATTCTTTTAAGAGTTTGTTCTTTAATTCAGTATTTGGGGTATTATGATTATCACAGGAATCCAGGATTAAGGTTGCATAGAGGAGTACGTTCTGGATGGGGCAGGTGGGGTTTGGTATTGAATACCAAGGAAGAAGTTTATCTTTTGCTTTTCAAAGAGAGGAACTAACTGGGGGGCAGAGTGGGTAGAGGAAAAAAGTGCAACAATCTGTGAATGGCAATCCAAAATCTCTGTAAATGTTCATTAAAATAAAATAAAATAAAGAGATTGTTCTTATTAAGTTTTTTATATCCACTTCTGGTCAGTGGAATTAGAACCATCACTAAGAATATCCTGAAGTCTTTTTACCCTCTTGCTGCTTAGAGAAGAATGCATTCAAATACAGCCAGAAAAGGAGATGACTAAAGATTTCATTTTAAATCTCCAAGAAAGGCATCCTCCTCAGAGGCCCTTTAAACTCACAGTGTCCTCTTTCTGGGATTTAGTCTTGAACTACCCACAGTTTCTCTGTCTTCTGACCCTAAACCTTTTGGATTAACCTCTCTTTTCATTCTAGTATATTTGTACCTTAAATCTTACATATTTGTATCTGTTACATAGTTCATGCACCATGATTCTTTGTATGTCTTTTTCTTGAAGACAAGAGTTCTTCAGGGACAAGAAACCATGGTTTATTCAACTGTGTCTCCCCAGCACCTAGTCAGAGATGATAAGGATGGAGGATGGTACAGAAGAGGACAGGGTTCAGGTCTGTTGTTCATAGAGTCATTATGAGTCAACCATGACTCAGTGGCACTGAACATCAACAACTTATTATCGTAATATGCATGAGGTACAGGAATAATGCCATACTAGCTACGCAATCCTTTCCATCTTATTTATACCAAAAATTGCACTTCTCCCAACCTGCAGAGTTATCTCTTCTTCCTAAGTCTTTGCATTAACTACTCCTTCTACACAAACCTTGTCTCTACTTTATCTCCTGGGCTATTTTATCTCAGAGATAATACCTGCACTTCTTAAAGCTTCTCAGTTAAAAAGATCAGAAATACTTCCCAAGTCCAAGTTAGGGAACTCTTTTCTGTACTCTTCTACCATCTCAGATTTTCTCCAGGAAAAACAAACTTTCCACCCTGCAGTACAATTACCTGTTTGTATGTGGTGTCCCACATTCATTCGTAAAATCTCGAGGAGGATAAATTCTGTGGGCTTGTTTTCCTGTCCTATCTTCTGTCTCAGAACTAACATAAGTGCGGATACTGCTGTCGAGTCAATTCTACCTTTCTCTGCTTCTCCATTGGCTGCTCGGATTATACATATTTATAAGAGGAGACTGCCCATCATTTCCCCACAGACAGACTAGCGAGTGGATTTGAATCACTGCCCTTTCAGCTGGCAGTCTGACATATTAAGCACGACACCACTAGGACTGCATCAAAAACTGAAACACCGTGTTCACTTCGGCAGCACATATACTAATTGGAACGATACAGAGAAGATTAGCATGGCCCCTGCACAAGGATGACACACAAATTCGTGGCACAGTGGAGCGGACCTGGGGCGAGGGATTGTAAAACAATGAAAGAATTTTACTTTTCCAAGAGGGTAGTGTACTGGGGGTGGGGGTGGGGGGAGAGTTGGGAGGGGAGAAAAGTGCAACAATGAATGAATGGAAATCCAAAGTCTGTAAATTTTCATTGAAATTAATAATAAAAACAAAACAAAACAAAAACAACCCTGAAACAAAGAACCAACTACCATTTGGTCAGTTTTTACTCATGACAGTCTTCCATGGAGTTTCTGAGTGTGTAAAATCTTTTTTTTTTTTTATTTTTTTTTTTTACTTTTTGTGTGTAGGGGAAGGCCCTCTATGAGGTGGTTGAGTCAGCGACTGGGGTAATCGGGATGGGAGTGTCAGGGACAGTGTGATTGGCACAGGACAGAGCAGAGTTTAGGGCTGTTGTACATAGGGTCGCTATGAGTCGCAAGTGACTCGACGGCACATAACAACCACAACAACAACATCATCATCAAATTGGATTTGACTGGTACAGGAGGAGGTTTCCCCTCCTTCGCCAGCAGAGCATCTGGTGGATTCAAACCACATACCTCTGGGGTTGAATGTAAAATCTCAAAGAGAGGAGACTGCTCATCTTTGTCCAGATAGTGGTTGGTGGATTTGATGGCTGGCATTTGAGCTGGCAGGACAACATGTAACCCATTAAATCACCAAAGCCCCTTACGTGCGCATAAGTATGTGCTTAGTTCTCTATATAAATATATATGTTGAATGAGAGACAAAGCCAATTTCTTCATATTTGCTGCTACCTAGGATAAATTTTCTTAAGATACAATATGATGGAGTAGGAAGACAAATCTTAGAAGTAGAAATGGGTATCCTGTTCCCAGATCAGTCATTTATAAACTATGTGATTTTGGTCAAATCACACGAATGTGTTATGCCTTAAATTCCATTTAAATTAAAGGAGTGTAAAAGTCTTTACCTTGTCCTACTGTTGAGACGACTAAATAAGATGATGTCTGTTGAGGGTCTGCTGCGAAGTAAGCTCTCAACATACATCCATTTCCTTCCTTTTCTATTTGTGGCCAGTGTTAAATTATAAAGACAGCATTTGGGCACATAACAGGATATCCTCCACGAGCATGAATGGCTTTCGGGGCAATAGAGGGTGTTGCCAACAATACTGAAGAGAATGAGAGGAAGCAGCCACATAAACGAACCTTCTCAAGGTTTCACCCTCAAGGGTTCAACGTGAAGTTCAAAGGATGACTTTGAACATTAAACAGCATCATGAACCACCCAACAGTGTTCCCAGCTGAGGCATTTAATCAACATGCATTCCTAAAGGCAAGGTGTCTCAGCAAAAGGCAGTGAATCTGGCGTTGGAACTGAGTGAAAGGTTTTATCTGAGATGCATAGTATATAAAGCACGTGCCAGTGACAACAATTGGCCACTTTCTTTCTACTCTCTGTTTGCCCTGAAACGGGACTGTGTAAAAGGGATAAGAGATTCCTTAACATGAAGTGAGGGAGTGTTTTAATGATGCCTTTAAGATTGTATAAGCTCATGCCTACCACAGCATCTATGAAAATTGTTTGTATAGTGTAGATATAAGATAAGAGGAAAAATTTCCCCAGGCAAATACAATAGGACAAAAATGAAGGATGTAACGAATGCAATGTTTTCTGGCTGTCAGAAGCACACCTCACATTTCTGAACAGTGAATCTAAAAAAGAAAAGTCTGGAGATCAATTTCTGAAATCAACCAGTGGAAACCACAACAATTTGATCCTGTTGTCTACAGGGTCACTGGGAGATTGAGGCTGGTGCAAAGACAACACACGAAAACAAAGGTGTGATTCTTTCATGGTAGACTATCAAAGTCTCTCAGAGAAGTTCAATTACTAGTGCACACTTGGACAAGGGGTGTATTAATTACATTAATTCTATTAAGTGGTGGTTGTTGTTGTTAAGTGCTGTTGAGTTATAGGCTACTTAGAGCAGCCCTATGAACAAAAGACCTGAACACTTGTATAATCTTTATCGTTTCTCCGTGTTCATAGGGTTTCTGGAGGCAAGCTATTTCAGAAGTGGATGCCACTCCTGCTTCCAAGCTTGTTTTAATCAGGAAGCTACACCAAACACTGTCCACCATGGGTAACCATTATTGCATTTGACACATCAGTATCACAGTGTTTAGCATCACAGCAACCACAAGTTACCTCTGTACAGCAAATGGACAGACCAGGACTATACAACCTAGAAGAATGTTTGACCAAAAACAATTAAAACCAGGCCTGAGGGCCACAGATTAAAATCACCCACCTTTGGCTTGGTAGCCTCGCTTTCTGTCCACTAGGCCAACTGAGCTATTATGATATTGTTGTTGTTAAGTGCTGTCGAGTTGTAGACAACTCATAGAGACCCTGAACGAAAAACCTGAACATTTTTAAAACTTTCACTGTTTCTCCAAGTTCATAGGGTTTCCAGAGGCAAGCTATTTCAGAAGTGGATGTCACACCTGCTTCCAAGCTTGTTTTAATTGGGAAGCTCCACCAAACACTGTCCACTATGAGTACTAAGTGATAGAAATGATTCACCTTCTTTAACATACTTATAAAGTCTAAGGTGTCTGCAGAGCTTTGGGAAAGTGCCTTCTTTTGGCAATCAAGAGGGGGAAAAAAATCTGCAAAACCTTGCGATAAGAACAATAGAGATGCCATTGTAAATGTCAGCTGGTCATGCAATCACTACATTTATCTTATAATCTCCATGAATAATAACCAGATATAAAAGTATTATACATATTATACATATCTTAAACGACAAGTGCTACACTTACATCTCTTATCTGTAAAATAGAATCTTCGTCATGGCGAGCAAAGAGTATTCAATATGATTGTCAAAAACAATTGAAAACTAAATCAATGCATTGACTGTAATGATTTATTTGGTTCGCTCATCCTAAGTAACCATCTAGCCATCTAACTCCCCTAAAATTGATGACATTACACCAATTGTTCTGTGAATAAATTCTATTAAGAAAGGAGACATTGTTCCCTGAATTAGTCACATGCTGCATCTGATTTGTTCTTGGTGTTTTTGGTTTTTTTCTCTGAATCAGTCTTTAAAGAATGACATATGATTTTTCCATAGCCTTATGGTGAAGAATCTCTTTGTAGATTCGCATGTACAAAGAATAGCACAAAGGAGCATCTTCCCGTGCTATTCCAAAGAAATAACCTCCAATACTGTGCTGACTCAAGCCTGTGAGTTAACTTCTATAAAATAGCAACCCTTTCAATCTAGATTTCAGGTGCCCCTGGTATTCTTAGATGTTTTACCAACAGAATACGGTTCATGCTATAAAGCACATGAAGATTGAAAGGACCATGAAGTGGTTGGGCTTTGCTGGATTCCATCAATAAGGGAACAATTGGATGCTTAAAGGGATCATTGACTTGACCAAGGTCACACAAAGTTAGTGCTAATGGTGAACTTGGACTCAGCTTGAATTTACTTGTAAGAAAGAATCCAAATTCGACATCTAATCTATTGCTCATGCCTCTGCTTTCTAGTTCCATGTTTAAAGAACATTGTTATTGTTGTTGATTACCTCTGAGTCAAGCACAATTCATAGTGACTCTATGAACAAAAGGCCTGAAGCCCCTCTACAACTATTGACACTTCAAAGTTCATAGAGTCTCTGGAGGCATGTTGTTTATGAAGTGGATGCCACTCCAACTTCCAAACCTGTCATAGTATGTTATTGTTGTCATGAGTCCTTAAGTTGCCTGTGATGCATAGCGACCCTATGTACAGTAGCTCTGAACTCTGCCCTGTGCTGAACCAATCTCACTAATTCTGACACACTAACCCTCATTGCCCCAGTTACTGTATCAATCCCTCTCTTCCAGGATCCTCTCTCCTGTGTTGTTGATCCACACTTCCTTCTCCAAGGACTGATCTCTCCTGGTCACAAAGATCATATCTATCTATTAATTTTTTGTACATAGTGCTTAGTATTTCTTAGATGTTCATTAAATGCCAGTTGCTTCAAATTAAATTAGCAAAAGTTATTGAGCTGGGAGCTTTCCGAACTGATCGTGTTTACATACACTGATAGGGTACGTCTGCATGTTGAAGAGATGAGAGAGAAGCGTTTGTAATTCTTCTCGCTTTTATAGCCTTTGCCAAGAAGGAAATATAATGGCAATCAGCATTCCTATTACCACTGTCAGGGCGACGAATGAGCCAGAGACCTATAAAGCTTACTATACAAGTAATACCATGCCTTCCTTTTGTCACAGACTCACTGTTCTAGATGTTGACTCGCTAGAGAGGTTTTTCAACCCTGACCTCCTAGGTTAATGAGACTACAAGGTAAAAGATGCTCTGAAGAAAGAAGATAAAAGCTATGGCAATTTGAAAAGTCAAAATGCGGCAGCCTATTCCTGCCCTGTCACTCAGAGAACCTGGAGTCATCCTTCCTCGCTTGCCTCAGAACTGAAATGTAGGCTAAGCGGAGACACTGGAATTCCTACTAATATCCATGGTTTTAAATCAAGGTGATATTTGACCAAAGCTGGAATTATAGCTTGAGCAGACCTCAATTTACTCCCTGTAAAACAAAATGGTCAGGTGAAGGCATGTTACCCTTTTGACTATCCATGGAGTTATTTGAAAACCTTTTATAATTCTCACGCTCTTTTCCTTTTTAGATTGGATGAATCAGTGAATATGAAAATTCACAGGCAAACACATACATTCACAGAGAAAGCTGAAAGGAAATATTTGTGGTAAGTCAGAAGCTTTTAACCAAAACACACAGTTAAAAGGCATTCTATTTCTACCTACTACTAGCAGATTGTGCCTCCCCCCCACCCCCTGCTCTTAGAAACACCAGGAGATTATATACTAGGTCAATAACAAAGAATAATACTGTGCAGTGTAGTGAGTAGCATTAAAGAATCCATGTTATCTGAGCCTTGTAGAGGGCTTTAAGAAATTCCTTTCATATTTGAGGAAGAAACCACAAATCCATCCACCCATTCAATATTTTTATCTTTCAACTATATGCCAGTTATGGTGTGAGAGACAAGAAATGAGGTAATGAATAAAGTAGATGTATTCTTTTCTCAAAAGAACAGACATATATGGGGGTGGGGGGAGGAAGAAAATGAAATTATAGAATTGACCACCAGGGGTTGTGGGTGTATTAAGAGGCAAGTTTCTCTCAAAAAGATGATGTTGATGTTGATCTGAGGGTTACAGACCAGGAAGTATTACACACACACACACACACACACACACACACACACAAACACCCCAAAACAAATACAATTGTGAACAATGGGAACATAGCTGGGATTCAGCGATTGTTGTTTCAGCTTGATTCAACCATGTCAGCTCCGAACCACAGTAACTCAGTGCACAAAAGAACAAGCCCTGCCCTGTTCTGTGGCCTCCCCACAATCTCTGCTGTGCTCAACACCATTGTTGTACTCACTGTGTCAATCTATTTCTTTGGAAAATCTTCCTTTTCTTCACTTATTTCACTGATTTTTCCCAGCTGTATGTCTTTTTCCAAGTACTAGACATTTTGACAATATCCCAAAGGAGGTGGAACAAAAATCACACCATCCTTGCTTCTAAGGAGCACTCTGGCTGCATTTCTTCAAAGATGAATGTATTGGATTCCTTTGGCAGTTCATGGTGTTTTCAATAATCTTCACCAACACCCAAACTAAGAGATATCAACTCTTCTTTAGTTTTCCTTATTCACGGCCCAATTTTCACATGCATATAAAGCAATTACAAATGCCAATATGAACTCTGTATCAAAGTTTAAAGTCTTAATAAACTATATTCGAGGAACTACAAAGAGCTGAGTGTGTTTAAAGGTGAGTAAGTTGTGAACAGGAGTGGAGAGTACATTAGGGTGGCATCGGGGCATTCACTTTCTGCCATTGAACTATATGAATTTGAGGAAGTTGCCTTCCTACCCTAGGTTTTGGCTTCTACATCTGTTAACTCTAGAGGCTTGTTTAGATGTCACTCCACAAACCTTTTAACTTTCATAAACTAAAGAAATGCCTTATGAACAATTGGCATCTTGAGATAAGACCAGTCTCTAATGGCACCAGAAAACCTACAGGCAAAGAATCCAAGTGGCTCTCTTTCCAAAGTTATTCAGTAAGCAGATGCATGTCCCTTGCTTGCCTCGAGGAACTTGTTATTTTTATTGTTCCTGGACTGTCCTCATTCACTGTTATGGTTTAAGAGATGGAGAGGGTGAGTTTGGAGTGGAGATTAAGACAACTACTGCATTATCTGTATGAAAGGAAAAATCCAGAAATGGGTTTGTACACAATTGTACGTCACGTTTGCCTGTTAAGGAGATGAGAGAGAGAGAGAGAGAAATACTGTGAAAGCGAATCTACTTCAAAATTGTATTTTCTTTGTTTTTCTCATTAAGACTCACACTTTCATTCTGAATGACACTTGACCACATCTCCTTGAGACTTTGGACAAGATGCTATACTCACTGGCAATCAGACCAGTAGCCTTAATTTCCCTATTTAGAGAATGAGGATTATCAAACCTACTTTATAGAATTGTAATGAAGATAAAAGTAGGTAGCTCAGGTGAAGAATAAAGCATGCTTCCTGAATAATAATAATAATATACTATAAAAGGTTTGGAAGCATGAGTGGTGGTATCCACTTCCTAAATAACTTACCTCTGGAAACTCTGCAAACTTTGATAAATGTCTATAGTTGTAGAGGGGCTTCAAGCCTTTTGTTCATAGGGTCGCTATGAGTCATGCTCAATTCGAAGACAATCAACAACCACCACCACAACTGTTCTATACATGTCTGTCCTAGTTAAGTCATTTCATCTTCACAATCCCATGAGGCATTGCCACAATCATTTCTATGTTGTAGAAATAAAAAATCTGAGGCATGAGAGCTGAATGACTTGACTAAGAACCACAGCGTCTACAGAGTGGTCCTTGGGTTCATTCTAGCTTCAGGATTTGCCCAGCTCCAGAGCTCATGTCCATAAGCACCTGCTAAACATATCATAATAAAAGTTGGTTTCTTCCCTCTGGCACACTTAACTGAGGACAATTTAACCTTTCTTTTGATGGTAGGGATCATGTCTTACTTATCATTGTTAGGATTCTCCCTCCATCAAATAAAAATAAGCTACAGACCATCATCATCCAAAGAATACAATTTGGGCCAGGATTAGTTAGTACCAGTTCCACTTGATGATATCTTATCATTAACCTCAACAAGACTATCCTTTGCATCTAAATAGGGATTCAAATGGAGTCACCATAAGTTCCAGCACTCTCTTTCTCCTTCCAGAATGGCATCTGAACTACTTGTATTTGCTCTCCTCTTTTATCCCAATGGTAGTTCCTAGTTTGGATTTTTATTGTTTGTATGGAGTGAAGAAATTCTAAGGCCTTAGCTATGGTTCAAAGGCTTCAAAATCTCCATGAAGCTGGCTTCCTTCAGGTCCTGGCACAGGCCTGGGCTCTTCCCACAGAGGAAAATGAACCCTCCACCCATGCTTCTTTGGATGTGCAGCTAGGCAAGGCTATTCCTTGGAAAAAGACCTCATACTGGAAAGATAGAGGGTCACTGATGAAGAGAAACATCTCCAACAAGAAGGATTGACATGGTGACTTCAGCAATAGGCTCTAGTGTGTCAGCGATGGTGAGGGTGACACAGGATAGGGCAGGATTCAGGCTGGCTGTTTACAGGGTCACTATGAATTGTACTCAACGAACAACAGCTAACTAATGGCAACTAAGAACAACACGATAGCAACACCAACAATCTACCCTTCAGACAAGCAAATAAGAGCAGAGATTCCCCAACCATATCAGGGACACAGATGGCTAGGAATAAAAGAAATTTAATACAAAAATCCTGTTTGGTAAAATTTATTTGGGTGATTACTTTCAAATTTCTTTTCCCAAATTAGAAATAGCCATCACTGATAATATCCTATAACCAATACCCTCTGGGTTCCCTTTGCTCACTTCTTCATTGATGCCAGTAAGCTACCAACGCTATAACACATACAAGTTCCCACTGATGACTGCCCACAAAGAGCCCAGGGCAAGTTCCTCGATGCCAAACACCCATCCTAAGCAGGATATTTTGTAGGATTGTAGGTTGTTGGTGTTGTTGTTGTTATGTGCTCTCGAATACTTGTGACTGTTAGCAACCTTATTTACATCAGCTCTGAACCCTGCTCTATTCTGAGCCAACCTCATTGTCTCTGGCACTCTACCCCCATTACCCTATTCTCTGAGTCAATCCATCTCATTCAGGGTCTTCCTCTCTTGTACTGTCCCTCCTCCCTCACAAACATGATGCTCCTCTCCAAGGACTGATCCTTCCTTGCAACATGTCCAAAATATGTCATATAAAACTTCAGAAGCTTTACCTCCAAGGAGCAGCCTGGCTTCACCCTCTCCAGGACAAATTTGTTTGTTCCCCTAGTCGTCCATGGTATATTCAATACTCTTCTCCAGTACCTCAGCTCAAAGATATCAATTCTCTTTCTATCATTCCTAGTCATTGTCCAGCTTTCTGATGCATAACAAGTGATTACAAAGACCATGGCCTGAATCAGGTACATCGTACTGTCCAGACTGACAATGCTGCTCTTGAGTACTCTTCAGAATTGTGTAGATTCTTTTTTAAGTACTTAACTTTCATCATAACTTTGTGAAACAGCTCTTCTCATTATTCCCAATGTACAGATACAACAAACTGAGGTTTAGCGAATTAAAGCAAATCTCCCTGGTCCTCACATTCTTGTGTTCTGTCTACTTCTACGTGCTGTCTTTCCTGGCAATCCAGAGGAGGGTTTTCATTCAAATGAAATAAAGCCCACAAGACTCATTGTTTTTAACTTGAAGGTGACTTAGCGATGACACTCCATCGGGTTTCTGAGGTTGTAAATCACATGAGAGTAGGCTGTCCATCTTTTCCCCCCATGAAGCCAAAAGGATTTCAAATGAAAGAAATTATTTTTTTGAGTTTTTACTGTATTCTAAGTTTCCTATCAAGAGCTTGAACTAAATTTTATCATTAACTCTTGATTGTGTTGTTATTATTGTTGGGTGCCATCAAGTTGAGTACAAGACATAGCATACTCAATGATGAACAACCAACTTAAATACAGTTAGTATCTCATGTCATCTTCAGTATCTGTGGCATACTCAAGTCCATTGTCACTGTTTTTGTTTTTGGGGTTCTTTTTTTAAGACCCACCTGGTTGAGGGTCTTCAAATCTTATAATTTCCCTTTAGGAACAAAGAAACTTGTGCTTCAAGTACTTAAATAAATATTTGCTCAAGATATCACAGGTAAAGCTCAA
>NW_006399753.1:14480189-14482999 GCF_000299155.1 Elephantulus edwardii
TTGTTGTTATTATTATTAATTATTATCCCAGGCACTAATCCTGGCATTGGGGCCATAGAACTGAAGCAAATACAAACAAATCCTATCTTCATGGGAATTATGACCAAGTGTCATGGATCAAATTGTACCTACTCAAAATACCTCAGAATGTTGTACTTGTGAATGCAATTCTGTTTGGAAATAATTTTGTTTATATTATTATAATGAGATCACATTCAAGTAATCTGGATCCTTAATCCAATAATTTCTGAATTGTTAAAAAAATAAGTTACACACACTGTTGTCGTTGTATGCCACCAAATTGAAAATAACCCATAGTTGACCCTCCAGTGGGTTTTCAGAGGCAGTAATCACTTAGGAGGATGATACTGCAATCACAACAGTTACAAGAAATGCATAGAGTCAAGGAAAGCCACAAGTCAGAACTCGGACTTCTAGCCTCCTGAACCATGAGATAATACAATCCTATTTTTTTTTTTTTAAAGTCATCTACTTGTGGTGGTTGAGGAATTCTGGCATTAAGAAACTAAGGCTTCTAATGGAAGACAAACAAAAATAAGCACAGTACTAGAATTTCATGGTGATAAAAATCTTGATGGAAACAAAAGAATTGAGGATTGGGTATTTAGTGAACAATATCTGTATGTAGAGTCTCAGTATTTGATGTGCTTACTTCTGGAAGGTCATGAATTACAAATTGCTGATCTCTGGTGGAGTGATGCATGATGTGTTAGGCTGCTAAAAGTTTTGAGGTTTTGTTTGCGTGCTTATTTGCTTGTTTACAAATGAGGCATATTATTAAGCAAGCATCTTTTGTTCTAATGTTTCTTATTGGCACCTGTCCTGTGACTCTGTCCATATCTCTCTGTCCCTGAAGTGTCAGTTTGTGGTCCCCATCTTGGTCCTTTTCCACCATTTTGAGCCCCTCCAGGGCTTGGAGGACCCATTAATGGTTCAAATTCACCAGCTATTCTACAGAAGGCTACTCAGTTTTGGAAGCCTGATAGAGAGTCACCATGAGTCAGAATAAATTTAACAGCAGTTGGTTTTAGTTTTGGTGTTTTTAAATTATGAGAGAGAAGAATTTGGATGGTTTAGTGGATTGAGGTGGGAAGTTAACCAAAAGACAGACAATTTTAACATACCAGCATCTTCTTAATACTTACGAGAAAGATGAGACAGTGCTTCAGAAAAGATCTATAGTCTTGGAAAACTTGTAAGACAGTTATACTCTGTCCTATAGAATTTCTAAGTGTTAGAATTGACTAGACGGAAATGAATCTGTTTTTATCATAAGAAGCAATTGAATATGAGAGGTAATGGATGTTGCTAGGTGCCATTGACTATTATGATCCTAGGAACAGATGAGGGCCAGTCCAGACCTTCACCACCATCACGCTCACAGTCTCTCCTGTTTGTCATGTCTACTGTTGCAGTTACTGTGTCAGCTCATGTCCTGGAGGGGTTTCCTCACTTTTCACTGATCTTCTGCTCTCAGCATGATGTCTTCTTTCAAGGATTGGTGTCTCAAGCCCAAAGTATGTAAGAGAAAGTTTCACCACACATTCTTCTAAGAATCACTCTGGAAGTACTTCCTGTAGACAGTTTTCTTTGTTCTCATGGCAGTCCATGAGATTTGCAATATTCTTGCCAACACCACAATTCAAAGAATCTTCTTTGATCTTCCTTATTCTTTGCCCAGTATTCACACTCATATGAAGAAACTGGAAATCCTATGCCTTGAGTCAGGCACACCTTAGTCTTTAAACTATAATCTTTGCTCTGTAGCACTTTAAAGAGCTCTCTGACAGCAAATTTGCCCAAAGCAATACATCTTTGGATTTCTTAACTGCTATTATCATGAATATTGATTGTGGATCCAATTAAAATGAAATCATTAAAACCCCTAATGTTTTCTCTATATTTCATGATTTGCCTATGATCCACTGGTGATGATTTTCATTTTTTTTGATGGCTTTGATTTTCTTCAGTAAGAACTTCAAGTCTTCTTCATTTTCTGTAAGCAGAGATGTGTTATTTGCATAACAGAGGTTGGTGATGAGTTTTCCTCCAATATTGATGCCCAGTCTCCTTCCCCAACTTCTTGAATGATTTATGTCAAATACACGTAAATAATTACAGAAAAAAAAGATTCAACCTTGACACACTTTTTCTAATTTTAAACTATACAGCATCCCCTTTATCAGACTTAACAACCGCTTTTTGGTCTATGCCCAGGTTCCATATGAATTCCTATTTTTCTCCATGTTATCTATTCTTTATTACGAATTTCATTGTCATAGCTTTTGTGTAATCATTAAAACACAAGTAAACATCTTTCTGTATTCTCTGCTTCTAGTCAAGATTCATCCAACACCAGCAATGATAACACAGCTTCTTCTCTTCTTCTGAATCCAACTTGAAGTTTTGGAAATTCTCTGTCAGTGTACTGCTTTAACCCTATTTAAAAGAATCTTCAGCAAGATTTTCTTGTTTGTGCTACTGTCTGATAATTTCTACAGAATGTTGGATCTCTTCATTTTTTAGAATGAGAGCATATTATTGATCTCCTCCAGTCTATTAGATAAGTAACTGTCTAACAAATTCCTTGCCATAGTCTAGTAAGTATATCCAGTATGCATCTTTTTACAGAAGTGCCTCAAGTAAGATTCCATCGATTGTTTAATCCCTATTTTCCCCCCAAAACCTTCAATGAAGCTTAAACTACTTTCTTAAGTATTATTATTGTTCAAATGCCACTTCCTGAAATGGTTCAGCATAAATGAACTCTTTTTGAAGTTGTTGTTGTT
>NW_006399753.1:14484524-14495748 GCF_000299155.1 Elephantulus edwardii
CCCCCTCTCCTCTCCTCTCCTGTCTCCTCTGCCAGAAGATCTAGTCTTAAGGATTCTCTGGGAGCTACTGGGGTCACAGATGTTGAGATCATTCAGGGGATGGAGCCTGGGTTCTGAATGTCCGTTTGGAAGGTCAAGCAGAGTCACACATTATGATGTAAGTAAGAAGCAGACACTTTCTTGTGTTGTAACATTGATCTCTATTGTTGTCAGGCGTCAGAGTGGACATCTACTCATCTTAACCCTATCTGTGCACAGCAGAATGAAAACTTATCTGCCCCATCTCTGCTGTGCTTAATCTCATCCTTGTGGTCACTGGGCCGAACCATTCCTTTAGGGTCTTCCTCTCCTTGACTGGCCCTTTCCTTTTCCAAGCATAATGTCTTATTCCATAGATTGATCCTTCCTCATAACATATCAGACTGTCTCATCATCTTTGTTTCTAAGAAGCGAGCTCTCTAGTCACACTTCCACCATGGCAGATGTGTTTTTCTTTCAATAGTTCATGATATAGTCAATATATGTACATCTACTTTCTTAATCAGACATATCCTGGACTGCCAAAAGAACAAACAGGTCTCACCTGGAGAGTGAAACCAAGTTACTCCTTGGAGGTAAGGATTTTTTTTTTAAAGCTCTGACTCACATACTTTGGGCATTTTGCCATGAGGGACCAGTAGTCCTTAGAGAAAAAAAACATCCTATTTTGAAGGGTGGAGGTACAAAGTAGGAGAGGAAGACTTCAGATGAAATAGATTGACACAGTAACTGGAGTTATGGGGTAGGTAGGTATGTTAGAGACAGTGAGATTGATTCAGAATAGAGCAGGGTTCAGAGTTATAGTACATTGGCTCCCTATGAGTCATAGTCGATTCAATGTTGCATCTATGTTCATTTTCATTCCTCTTACCCCATGTTCAAAGTCACATTTGTCTGGTCTAATTCACTGTATGACTCCAGAGGGCACCATCCCATTCTATTTGTTGGATCTGTGTGTAGTGTACAAAATGAATGATGCCCTTTGTTGTGTACTCAGCCCAGTACACATGAGTTAACTTCCAAGGAAAAGAACATTTCCTTCCAAGTATCCATAACAAAATAACTTGACTTGATATTTAATAAAAAGGTCAAAGCAATGATCATTATAAGGGTACAAAAATTTACAGCTCTTCTATCTAGGCTTTATAACCACCTGGTACCATAAAAAAAAAGGAGATTTAGTCTTTTCTTTAAATTGTTTGCATATATTTTCCTCTTCTCTGATAAAGGAAGACAGCCTTTAGGCATCTTGACTGATATAAAGAAGGCACAAAGAAATCTCCTGATCTGTATTCAGCATTAGTATCTGTCTGTATTTTATGTTGATTGGGACTTAAACTCCTACTAGCAACTCTTGCTGCCAAATCACATTTTCTCTTCAGATGCCTAAGGTTAGAACTGAGTGTGTACCAACTGGAACTGATTGCTTGAAACTTGAATGGTTCAGAGTTTAATTTCTGTCATTTAGGTAAATACTACCTACGACCAGGGTGCCTGTGTTGTCAAAGGCACATAAGAGCCAATATTTTAGGCAATGTGGGAGGGAGATATTTCCACAATACAGTGATGTTCAGAAAGATGGCTCTGCTTTGGTGATCCCTCAGAGAATATGTAAATCCCAGGAACAAATTGGTAGAAGCAAAAGGAATGTGTTGTTGGGAGATGCCTCCTGTGGCCATTTGCCTTCCATTTGTACAAACATCTGAACTGAAAAAAGAAAGATGACAACATTACAGGATTCTGACATCTGGAAATTGTGAGGCATATAGTTTTTACACTAATTTAATGCATATTCTCACATTATAGTCATGTTTAACAGTTACCTATGTGTCACTCAAAGAAAAGCATTATATAAAAAGAATTTTGGCAACACCGAACCTTCTGGCTAAAGCATGAAGTAATAATAAATGAAGCACTCGGACATTTAGTATTAATTCAGAGCTAGCGCTCCCCAGATGGTAGACTGGGGAGAATGGTTAGAAGCAGGATTTTATACTGGTTTGAGCTGGTGCAATCATGGACAACAAACTTAGAAACCAGAACAGACCAGAATGGGGTCATCAAACAAACCAAACAGACCAAAACAATTCAAACAGATCAAAATTGAAGGGATCCAAGATGCTAGCCAGAACAGGAGAACTTACTAGTAGAAGTTCTGCAATGGGAGAATTAAAAGCCTCACAATAAATCCCATCACAAGCCTTATGTATAATATTAGATTATTTCCAGGACTGTGGAAAGTGCCACATGTTTAAAGTGGCAGGCTTGGCCAGCATCTTTAAATTGAGCACTGTTATTTTCAACTGGGTACATCAAGAGATTCTGTAGCTACATTCTATCTTTGTTTTCTAACGAGATGAGGTTTTTAGCAGGTCTTTAACATATAAATTTTCCTGTTCTGTTTCTCATTCTTGTTCATTCTTCTTTGACACATTTAATTCTATTCTTGTGTCATCTTTTCAGCCCCAATAGATATGGGCTGAAGTAGTTTGAATAACAAGTTTTAAAATGCAGCTAATCCCAATTATACTAAAACTTGTACGTTACACACACACACACACACACAATTGTTGTTGTTATATGCCGTCGAGTCGCTTGTGACTCACAGCGACCCTATGTACAACAGCCCTAAACTCCGCTCTGTCCTGTGCCAATCGCATTGCCTCTGACACACCCATCCCGATTACCCCAGTCACTGAATCAATCCACCTCATAGAGGGTCTTCCCCTCCTGCGCTGTCCCTCTACTCTACCCAGCATGATGATGTCCCTCTCTAAAGACCTGTCATATCTATCTATCTATCTATCTATCTATCTATCTATCTCTCTATCTATCTATCTATGCAGAAACCTATCTGCCTCTATTCAAATATTTACACTAACCCAAGTGATAGAAAGGTGGTGAGACTTCTTCTTATCAAAGGAAGAAAACCTATGAGCCTGGAAGACACAATTCCATAAGTCCTGACTATCATTCATTTAGCAGATGAATAAACTGAGGTTTAGCGAGAAGAAGTGACTAAGGCAGGTCAAAGAGAAGAAAATAACAGCAGCAGTAGCAGCAGCAGCAAAGTTCTCCTGGTCTGAGGTAGATCCTGGAAGTCCTCCCTGTTTCATTTCACAACTGTATATTCTCCTTCCATGGCTTCCTTTTGAGCCTGAACCTGACAGAGACAGAAACAAGGTTGTCTCAGGCAAGCAGGCTTACCTGTATTTCCGATTTGATCTGGTGTCTGTCCAGAACAAAGTGGCCATTACCCTCCAGCATCAACACTGGCCACCCTTGTAGGGCAAGGTTGTGATTTCACATTTTCAAAGACAGTTCTCACTGTCTTTTGGGGCAGCAGCACTCTTGGTTTTAGACCTCCTGTCTGATTTACGATGTGAAAAGGAACCCTGTGCTGGGCATTCCACAAATCAGCTGCTGACAAGCCAGGTGTCTGCAGACACATTCTAACTTCTCTGGGCCTCATTTTTCTCATGTGGAAACGGAGACGAGCAGATCAGTAAGGCATTCCAAGACTGAAAAGCTTATGGCTAGAAAGATTTCCTCTTTTGCCAATTCTTTGCGTATACTTTCTGAAAATAAATGAGTTTCTGGTAACCTGTCACAAGTTGAGGAGGAAGAGGAAGGAGAAGGAAACCAGGCCCTGGGTTGCAGGAGGAAGTCAAACAATGCAGCATAGGCTTGGAAAGTTCAGAACAATGTTAAGTCATGCACCATGGAGTGCCCAATGAAACGCCTTTCTTTGGTGCAATCTACCTTCTGTCTGACATTTCCTAGAACCAATTCCAAAAGCTCATTTACTCTACTGCTCATATCTGTGGGCTTAGGACTGTACTAACAGGGTTTTCAATACCTAACTTTCAGCAGTCGATCAGTGGGTCTTGCTTAGGAGATGCCTCTGAGTGGCCTCAAACTCGCTTTCTAATAACAACCACATGTATTGACAATTCACAACACATCAAGGACGTTTAGATATATGTTATGGTTATTAAGTGACATCAAGTCAACTCCCACGCATCGGCATCCTGCTCCAACCTCACGATGTCCATTGTGCATAATTCCATTGTTACAGCCATGTCAGTTCACCTCTCTGAGGGTCTTCTTCCTTACGGGGGCTCCACCTTTCTGAGCATGAGGTCTCCTTCCAAGAACTGAAAATTTCAGGGAAAGTCTGCGGTTAGGGACCTCTCCAAAGTATTGAAGAGCAATGGTGTCTCTTTGGAGACTAAGGTGTATCTGATACAGGCCATGGTCTTCGCAATCACCTACTATGCTCAGAGAGTTGGACAATGACCAAGGAGGATAGAAGGAGAATTGATGCCTTTGAGCTGTGGTACTGGAGAAGAGTATTGAGAATACCATGGACTGCTAGGAAAACAAACAGATTTGTGCTGGGAAGGGTTAAACCGGGAGGCTTCTTGCAGGCAAGGATTCTGAGGCTCCGTCTAACATACTTTGGGCATGTTGTTAGGAGAGACCAGTCCTTGGAGAGGGACATCATGCTTCAGAGGGTGGAGGGACAGCGCAGGAGAGGAAGGCCATCTATGAGGTGGATTGATTCAGTGACTGGGATAATCGGGATGAGAGTGTCAGAGACAGTGCGATTGGCACAGGACAGAGCAGAGTTTAGGGCTGTTGTACATAGAGTCACTGTGACTCACAAGTGACTGGACAGCACATAACAATGACAACAACAAACTCTAGCGAATGAAAAACTAGCCATTTATTTCATTGAGCATCGCCAATTAGGCTCTGCTTTAAGCATATTTTGTCTTTGAGCCCATTTGATCCTCACAGTTGTTTAAAATGCATACTATTTCTTCATCACGAGTGAATAAACCAAGACAGAGAAGCAGGTATTTGTTAACCTAATGTCTCTGACTGGTAAAAGCAATAATTTATTAAATTCAGGAAATTCAAGTCAGAGAAGCTTGCTTTCATAATCACTCTGTCAAGGTCTTCTGAAAGGATAGGCAGTGGAGGGACCTGAAGAGTCACCCAAACTGATGTAGTACTACATGTCACTTTAATAGTTGTTGTTGTTGTTGTTATATGCTGTCCAGTCAGAAACGACCCATAGCTGATGCTCCAGTGAGTTTTCAGGGGCAGAAAGAGCGTACACTTTCTCCCCTGGAGCAGCTGGTGGATTCGCACAACGTGCCATTGAGATTGCAGCTCAGCTTCTTAGAGCTAGGCCACCAGAGCTCCCTATTTAAATAATAATAATAATAATCACAAGTTGAGCACCTGTTTTGTCTAATGCATTAGGCTTAGCGGTTTCCTGCATTACCTCATTCATTCCCAAGATGATCTTTTAACTAATATCCATTTACCGAGGGTCAGTTAGTCAGTTGTACCAGTGATGACAAAGATGGCACAGGATCAAGCACATTTTATACACAGTATTATCATGAGTCAAAGTCTCCTTGAAAGTAGCGAACAGCAACAGCTTAGTAGTCATTTGTACCCAGAACTATGAGGAAACTTCTATAATAACTCACATTTATGGACGTGAGAACTATGGCTTAGAGACTTCAAGTGATTCATCCAAATTCCTAAGTGGCAAAGCCACTAGCTTTGAGGTTGAGTCTATCTGACTCCAAAATCTATGTGTAGCTTCTGTAGGTAAAAGGAATTTTTTGTGTTCATTATTTGCTTTTGTGATCACTTATATAACTTGGAAACAGCTTAAAAGTCTGGGACACTTCTTGATCAAGTTCATGCCAATATTTCTACTTATGAATTCAAGACATTTCCTGATCGTCTTTTGTGTGTATGTTCAAATATAAAGCCACCTAGGCAGATAAAATTGCTGCATGCATGGAGTGCAGAGAAATCCTTCCACTCCACCATGGCTTGGCAATCCCAAACTGTTTGCTGTCTTTGCCAAGGTGAGAAGGAGAGAGTGAGGAGGGTCTGGTGAACAGCAGCATAAACAGGTGAAGGTCAAATGGGGGAACTGTGTTCCAGGCCTCGGGATGAATCACCAATGAGGGTGAGTGGCAAGGTGTCAAGCCCTCAAGAAAAGCAGTCAGGACCTTGGGTCCTGGTGAACTGTAAGCTCACTTGATGTCAATCACTTTCATTGACTTGTTGACAGTCTGGGAAAGTCTATGTGTTTAAAGGGCCAGCCTATGCCTGGCTTCTTGTACAAAAAGACTTCTTGTCCCACAGAAAGTCGATGAAAAAGGCTGAAGATTAAGATTGAATCAAATTAATAAGGCTTTTGGAGGAAAATGGTCACTGTGTGTATTGATCTGTACAGTTTTATAGTAGTTTCACATCCATACTACCAGACACCCCAACCGGGGACATGATAGACTATTTTTTTTTTCTTCTTCTGTTCATACTGATGAAAGAAAGGAAGCTAAAATTACCCAAGACACTCAAACTTATTGACATTGAAATGGAACCAAGTCATAGCTGACTGTCCACTGGGTTTCTGAGGCAGTAAATTACTTAGGGAGCAATCACCCGTCCTCCTCCTAAGAGTTCAGTGCATAGATACACAGGTACATAGGGTCGCTATGAGTTGCAAGCAACTCGACAGCACATGGCAACAAAAATATATCAAGAATAAGCCTTCACCCTATTGATTGAATTCTCTGATTCATGCTCCTTTCTAGAGCTTTCTTAGGAAGAACAAGTTTTGAATATGATTAGTCAGAGTCTGAGGCAATTACTAAATCATCCATTACTAGTAAGCAAGGATGCCGAGTCTCAAAGCTCAAGATTCATGCACAGTCTAAGGCATCCTCTTCCTCCTCAGGCTCTCCATTGTACAGCTTTCTGCTGTCTCTTATATTCTCAGGAGCTTACTGTGCATAATTGAAGGTAACCAACCCCAACCCAAGGAGACCAGAAAGCTCATATCGGCCTGAAGTCCTCTGCAGTTTTGTTTTTAACTAACATTATCCTAAAAGTCTACAATACAATAGGAGGCAGTCAAGTCCTTTGCTGTGGTTAGGTGCTGTTGAGTCTCCTGCAACTCATGGTGACCCTATGTATGATAGCTCTGAAGCCTGCCCCGTCCTGAGCCAATCTCATTGACTCCAACACACCTACCCTCAATGCCCACGTTACTGTATCAGTCCATTGCATCTGGGGGCTTCCTCTCTTGTGCTATCCCTCCACCTTTCTGAGCACGATGTCCTTCTCCAGCAATTGGTCCCTCCTGGCTATATGGCAAAAGTATGTGAGATGGAGCTTAAAAATCCTAGCCTCTAAGGAGAAACTTGATTTCACTCTCTCCAAGACAGATCTATTTGATTTTTCCTGGCAGTCCATGGTATATTCAAGACTCTTCTCCAGCACCACATCTCAAAGGCATTGATTCATCTTCTGCCATCTTAGGTCACTGTCAAGTTCTTTAATGCATAGCAAGCAATTGCTAAGACCATGGCCTGGATCAAGTGTACCTTAGCCTCTAGACTGACTGTTTTTCAGTACTCTGGAGAGATTCCTGACAACAGATTTTTCCCAGTGCAATTTATCTTTTGATCTCCTGACTACTGGTGCCAAGAGTGTTGATTGTGGAGCCGAGCAAGCTGTAATTAATAACCTTCATTTCTTCTCCATCCATCATGGTGCTGTCAATTGGCCCAGTGGTGAGAATTTTTTGTCTTCCTGATGTTGAGCTAATAGAGTTGTTGTGAATTGGAATCTACTTGTTGACCATGGAGTTTAGATCACCAAAGAAGAGGCCTCTTGGTAGCACAATGGTAAATAGCTTAACTACTAATCAAATAAGTGGGCAGTTCAAATCCATCAGCAAGCAGCTCTGTAGGATAAACATTTTCTTAATCTGTGCATATGCCAGTTCGGGTCACAGCTCAGTTTCCCTAGGGTACATCCTCAGTAGTGGTATAGCTGGACCAAATAGAATTTTTGTCTTCAAACTTTTGAGAAGGTGTCAGACCACCTTCCATAGAGGTTGTACCATTTTACATTCCCACCAGCAGTGAATGAGAGCTCCAATCTCTCCACATCCTCAAGAGCCCTTTGGAGCTTTTCCATTGTTGCTGAGATAATATTTCATAGTTGTTTTCATTTATATCTATCTGATAGCTAGGGATTTTGAATATTTCTTCATATATTTGTTAGTCATCTGAATTTCTTCTTTGGTGAAATATTTATCCATATCTGTGGCCATTTTGTGATTGGGTTGTTTGCTTTATTTCATGTTGAGGTGCTGGAACATTCTATTATTTTGTGATATGAGTCTTTTATCAGATAAGTCATACATGAATATTTTTTTCCTCAGTCCATGGGTTTCTTTTTTACCCTATTGGAAGTTTTTTATGTGACTAGATAGGTATTTGATTCTTAGATGGCCCCACTCATCTACTTTATCCTCTCCTTGTCGTTTTTTTGTTATGCTTGAAAATCTGTTCATGCTGTAAATTAAGCTTCTAGAGTAGTTCCTAGTTTTTATCTGATAAAACGTATAGTCTTTGGTTTTACTCATAGGTCCCTGATACACCTTGAGTTTGTTTGGTTTTCTTTGGTTGTTCTGTTGGGTGTGGGCTTGTTGTTGTTTTTTTTTACGATGTGAGGTGTGGGTCTTGCCTCTGCAGATGGTTTTCAAATTTTCCAGTACCATTAGTTAAAGAGACTATTATTTGTCCCCACATAACTGATTTCATCTTGTCAAAATCATTTGACCGTAGGTAAATGAGTTGATTTCTGGGTTCTGGATTCAATTCTACTAATCTATGTGTCTGTCACTGTACCGGTATCATGCTATCTTGATCATCATGGCTGTGCCGTAGGATTTGAGATCAGGGAGTGTGATCCCTCCTACTTTGTTTCTCATTTTCAGTAGTGCTTTGATTATTTGGAGTCTTTTTGCATGCCATACAAAATGAGAGATTTTTTTTTCCATCTTATGTTTTTTGCTACATTACTTACAACAGTGAAGAAATAGAAGCAGCCCAACTGCTCATGGAAAGGGAATGAATAGAAAAATGGTGGTAGAATAATATAATGGAATATTATGCAGCACTGAAATACAATCAACTTATAAGACACTGCAAACAAACGTGACACTGGAAGACACTATGCTGAGTGAAATAGCTCAGTCACAAAAGGACAAATACTATACGACACTTGTTATAAAATAGGACTGATACAGGCAGACTGGGGGTGCATAGGATAAGAGTGTATAGATTAGGAACACAGCATTGGAACAGATTAGGTGAAGGACTTTCTGAAAGGAATGCATGATTAGACTTTATATTTAAAACAATTAACAATCTGAAACGAGAGATTCATTACAAAGTAAACTGAGCAAGGAGTAAGGGATGGGGAGGAAAGAAAATCTGTAAGAATGAATGAAAACCCAAACCTTTTGTAAAATTTCATTAAAATCACAAGAACTTTTCAGACAAAGCAAAAGTTTATAGAATACTCCTGGGCCTCTACAAGAAAAAGTCTGATAACCCAATTACAAAATGAGTTAAAAACACGGTAAGAATTTTCACAGAGGAACATATTCAAATGGAAAACATACATATTAAGAAATGCTCTAAATCACTGGTAAGAAGAGAGATGAAAATCAAAACCACAATGAGATACCGTCTCACTCCAATAGAAGCAGCAATGTGTAACAGGACAGTAAGTAATAAATGTTGAAGAGGATGTGGTGAGATAGGAACTCTTTTATATTGTTGGTGAGATTGTTCAGTGGTACAACCACTCTGGAAGGCAGTTTGGCACTTTCTCAAAAAGCTGAACATAGACATTCCATATAACCCGGCTATTCCATTGTTTGAAATAAACCCCAAGAAAATGAGAACTGAGACTCAAATGGAAGCTTGTACACCAGTGATCATAACAGCATTATTCACCATCGCAAAAACATGGAAACAGCCCAGGTGTCCACCCACAAATGAATGGATTGAGAAATTGTGGTACATTCATGCAATGTAATACTATGAAGCATGTAGAAGCAATCATTTTGTATATTACGACCTAACTTGGAAGGCACTGGAGAGCGTTATGCTGAGTGAACTAACTCAGTGCCACAAGGAAAAATACTGTATAAAACCATTATTGTAGAATGAGTGTGAGAATCCAAGGTAGGGGAAGGGTGGAAATTGAGGGGTGGGGAAGGGGATGGTGTTAATCATAAGGGTTGCACCATTGGATGGGTGGGTGGGGTAAAGGAAATGGGAAAGATCTTTTGTGAAATACAATGTATTTAAACTTTGTAAATAAATCAGAATATTATATATATACACAAGTTGGTTGGTTTTTTTTAAGTGTTTAACTATCTGTTCCTTAAAAGATTAGTGTCTAGAAAATCCTGTGGGACTGTTCTCCCCATGTCTATACAGTCGCAGAGGATGGCACACAACAACCCCATAGGAGCTCATAGTCTTTTGTAAGAGAGAGAAAACCAGCAAAAATGAAGCAACCAGAGATGATAGAAATATAACAAAGTCTCCATCATATTCTCTTCTAGGCATCAAATGGCTGAACCAAAGACTAACTACAGCATGTTGCAAAGTTACATTTGCTGTCAGAATGTTTAAAGCTACTTCCATTTAAAACCCTTTCTGTAGAGCAAGTCCTCTCCATGAGTAAGTGCAATCATTCCCTAAATTTTGCCCCTAGCCAGCTTCTCCGATTTATATTACCTGTTTGGCCCTTGCAGGCATCTGAGATGTGAGAACCCTTCTGTAGAGCATGACACAGAAAGCCCAGGAGGACAGCAATGAGGCAATCTTCAGTTAGCCAGGTGAAAACTCCTTAGAGGAACCACTTGGTGAAGAAAATAAAAACGTAGAAATGTACTTTTCTTTTGTGACATGTAAAGAATTAAATTTCTTCATTTTCTTTAAGAAATAGACAGAGCTAAGTGAGGAGAAATAACCTCCATCGACCTAAGGAGATCTGTCAGCACTCTATTGTTCAAAAGTATTCTTTCTCCTTTAATGGCGTCGAAGTTTTGTTTCTTGCCGTGTTGTTGTTATGTGTCATCGAGTCGTTTGCGACTCATAGCGACCCTATGTACAACAGCCCTAAACCCTGCTCTATCCTGCGCCAACCGCACTGCCTCTGACACACCCATCCCCATTACCCCAGTCACCGAATCAATACATCTCATAGAGGGTCTTCCCCTCCTGCGTTGTCCCTCAACCCTCCCAAGCATGATGTCCCTCTCCAAGGACCCGTC
>NW_006399753.1:14495848-14532885 GCF_000299155.1 Elephantulus edwardii
AAAGGCACATGGTTCAAGTCCACCAACCGCTGTTAAGGACCCATCCCTCCTGGCAACATGTCTTGTCGTGTTACTCTCTTTAAAAATAAAGACTAGTTCACCTACAATAGGATAAATAATATGCCACTTTACACTGTGAATAGAATTTTACAAATATATCTAAGATTATGCAAACTTGCTTGCTGAAATTGGAGAGGACTTGAAGCACCTGCTGCAGAAGACTTCAGACTTCAATATTAATTACATCTCAACATCAAGAAAACAAAAATCCTCACCTCTGGGCCAATAGACATCATGATAGATGGAGAAGAACTTGAAAGTGTCAATGATTTCCATCTTACTCGGATCCAAAATCAGCACCCTTAGTGCTAGCAGGCAGGAGATCAGGAGACGTATTGCATGGGCAAGTCTGCAGTTGGGGATCTCTCAAAATCATTGAAGAGCAATTTTATCAGTTCAAAGACCCTATTCAAACTTCTCACTTGATCATTCTCCAGGTTTTATGTTCCAATCATGAGGAAATACCAATGCTTTTTTTTCCCAATTTGTATGCTTGATTGCAAGCTTGATCCATTTCAGTGTGCAGCAGTTAAAAAAAATCTTAAACTCCTTCATTTTTATCCAATTATTTGTTAGTGTAGAGTTGAACAAAACAGCAATTGGTACTTAATGTAGATAATCAATTGAGTTCTCTTCCCTATCATAACTTCCCTGGACTTTCAGTTGCTGAGAAGCCCCATTTCTGCTTCTGCATTCCTGCCACCTCCATTTTAGTCAGAGAGAATAAAAGAAAACAGTCATTCATTCTAGGTTTGCCTTGTGAGGCTCTCAAAATACTCCACTCCACCAGCTTATAAACCATTGCATCTCCAAAGCCCTAAAGAATGTGGAGTTTATTCTGTCTCCAAGGCAGTGGCCATATTTTGATTCTAAACCCCAAACGTTCCTCAAGTACTGATCTTGAGCATAACAGCGGGAGGTTTTCCTCACAGGTTCCTGAAGGCTACCAGGCAAAACAAGGATTTTGATGCCAAAAAAAAAAAAAAAAAAAAAAAAGCAGACTCAGGATCAATCACTGGCTTCTCCATTTTTCTTTTCTATAGGAGAGGTTTGGATGTAGAGCCCACTCATTGAGTTGGTTCCTTTGACACTTAAATGCACACAGATGGATTTCGTGAAAACAAGCTGCACCAGGATCTCAGTGTTCAAAAAGCTGAAACAGAAGGGAATCAATCACAGGCTTCCAAGCCTGTGGGCAGGTGCTAAGGAGTCTAGTCTGCTGTCTTCTTTATCAACTCCAGGGGAGGTGTTCAGAGCCAGTAGTTTGATTTTAAACGGCTCCCTCCTAAGTAAATGATCACAGACACCAGGGGTCTGTCTTTGGAGGTCAAGAGGCGACAAAGGGCCTTGAAATCTTCAAGAGTGATTTTCCATGATCTCTCTACCACCTAGTTTTAAAACAGTATTTATTTCTCCTTTTCTTTTTCACTTTCTCATGACAAGTAAGGTACTAATCCCTTTCTCATTACCAGAGAATATAACTGCGATATGCCTCTTCTTCTCACTTCCATTCTTGTCATTGTCCACACAGTGTAGTAATCTTCTCATTGTTCTTCCTTGAAATGTTCCTCTTGGAAATGAACTTCACACCATATCGCTTGAATTTGTTACTTTGGGCACAGTAAGCCACATGACTGTGCAATGCCAAATGGCGAGTACCAATCAAGTCCATTTGTGCTCTGGTGGACTAGTGGGAAAGAGTTATGCTGTCAAACCAAAGGCACATGGTTCAAGTCCACCAACCGCTGTTCAGGAGAAAGGCAGACAATCTCTCCTCATACCATTACTGCCTCTGAGAACCCGTAGAGGGTCAGCTATGATTTAGCTCTGACTCAGAAGTCCATAACAACAGCAGCAACCAGCCCACTGCCACTTACTAATAATGCCCTTGAGATAGATGTTTATGCATTTCATTTTTTTACAACTTCCAATTTTCCCAGATTCATACTTCATATATTTCACATATCCATTATTAATGGACATTTGCAGCTTTTTTGTCTCCTATTGAGTCATTCCTCTAGGTCGTATAGCCCTGGTGTACAAGTTGCTATACAGCGGTAACTTGTGGTTGCCATAAGGCTGAACACTGTGATACTGATGTGTCAAATGAGTTAATGGCTGGTTACCCAATGTGGACAGTGTAGGCTGGAGCTCCCTGATTAAAACAAGCTTGGAAGGAGGAGTGGCATCCACTTCTGTAATAGCTTGCCTCCGGAAACCCTATGAACCTGGAGAAAGAATGAGAGACAACCAAGAGTTCAGGACTCTCCTTCATAGGGTCGCCATGACTCTACAGCACTTAACAACAACAACATTGAGTCATTCCACATAAGTAAGTAAGAGGCCTTCATTGTCTGCAGTTACTCAATCTATATTATTAAGATAAGCTCTACTTTAAGGAGACACCTCTTCCATAGCTGTATGTTCAGATTTTGAGTTTGTCCAGTCAATCAGGGAGCTTCATTTCCTGGAACATTATCTATTTCCTAATAGGATTATTATAGGATTGAGATCATGTATTTCAACCTGTAGGATGCCCGGAACGAAATAGATGCTCTTCTCGACTATATCAATCCTTTCCTCAAAGACCATCATGGCTCCCTAGCCAATAAAATCCAAAATTCTAACCCTCAGGAGCGAGACAGGCTATCTCCTCCCATTGCTATTTACAACCTCAGAACCCCTGTACAGAGAGACTCACTGGGAGCCAGGATCTATTCAGTGACACTGAGTTAAGGGAACCTTGTACCCAAGGCAAAACCAGTGAGGTTGTGATCCATCTACATTTAGGTTGTTCTTCCATTCTACACCTGTGGTCCTGGAGACTTTCGGCAATTCTCACAATCCACTGTGTGTCATCTCTGGTGTCTGGTTTTAGTAATCGACCAAGAAGAAACATTTTCCCATCTCGGAGCATTCAACTCCTCTCATTCTTTAAGAACCTTGACAGGCTTTCTCCTCCTCCAACACAAATGCATCACTCACTTGTTGAGTGCCGGCCCTCCATTGTCTCTTTCCTGTTGTGTTTGTCTGTTTTATCCTCATATTGTTGTCATTGCACACACATCACTATTTCCTCCTTCGAAGCCACGTTCAATTCTCTGAAGCAAGCATGGTGAATGGCATTGAATTATTACATACTGAGTGATTATTGGACAGGGCTTGCGAACTGAACAGGATCCCTGTCCTTAGCTGTGGTATTGTCCATTTCTACTACTGCCAGCTCTTGCACCTGGGATCTGTGACATAACTGTGACATTCTCATGACCTCCAGTGCATTTTAGGAGGAGTGTGGCTGTTCTCACTCAAGGACCCTGCTGAACCATTCTTCAAAGGCCCAACATCCTAACTTTCTGGTTTTTTTTTGTGCCAGAAAGACTCGTCAATAGTTCCCCTGCGAGTGTAAAGAAATGACCACACGTTCTTAATTGTTATAACAGTGGAACAGATTTCTAGAGAAAAGCAAAGATAGTCTTGCTTCTTACCTAAAACCTCGCAGTCCAATTAAGAAACAAAGACACTCTCTTTCTCTCAAGCTACATTTATTCATAGTCTGCATTTGCCTGAGGGCTGCAGTGATTGCCAAGAGTTGTACAGCTGAAGTGTCATACAGTAACACGTGTGAAGTGATTTGAAGAAAGGAGGGGGAATGACAAAATCTGTCATTTCTGGAGGTCAACTTAGATGAAACATTCCTTTATTATAGCAGGAAAGACTTCAGTTAAAAATAAGAAAGAACCTACAGACAATATGTTATTAAGCCTATGAAAGTCAGACAAAAAATGGTAAGATCTCTGCATTAATTCTAGAAAACTTTAGAATAATCTACCTGGTATTTCTGTTCATTATAAGAAGAGGTAAAGCTAGACCTAGTACATTGATGGATTTTTCTGTCAGAAATGCGCTATAACTATGCAATGTGAAAAGTCATCATTTTCTCATTTGCAAAATGGAAGTGATAATGGCACTGCCTTCCCCATAGAAAAATGTAAAATTATCCATGTAACGTGCTTAGTGTACTGTCAGGCATTTAGTAATATTTACTAAATGATAACTGACAAGATAAGGATGGTGGTCAAGATGAAGATAATGACCCATGGAAACAATGGCTAGAAATGTGTTTTGTTTAAGTGGCTGTAATTACCTGTTTAAAAAAAAAAACCAAAAACATTAAACTTGGAAGAAGACTTGATTTGAACTTAACATTGAATCTGCTATTTGTAAGAGTTTTAGGTAGGCTTCACATCTTTTTCAACTGTGTGCTTGGATTTGCACCATGCACCACACAAGTGTGTGGTGAAAATAAAATGATAGAGCATATGAAAGTTTCCTAGGACAAGGTTTGGCATGTAGTTAGCACCCCTAGCTTGGAAATGAAGGGTAGGAATTCGAAATCTCTTTATCCCCAGTAATGAATAAATAGATAACTAAGGCAGTCGACATAAGCTCATTTGTTCCACTGGTAAGCCCAGAACTCAGAGCCAGCGCTACATCTGGATCAAGTCATCAGTCACTTCACGGTACATTTTGGCAAATACCAGGAAGGCCTTCTTACGGCATCCTGAAATTCTACTAATAGTCGTTTTCTGCATCTCATTGCCCTCTTTCCATGACCTTTTAAATAAATGTGGACTCACTTAATGAGAGTTAATATATTAAATTCTTAGTGCCTTGGAATTTTTTTTTTTTATGAAGGCAGAAAAAAAGAATTACTTCAATGAACTGTTACTGAGCATCTCTTACATTCTATGTCCTGAACTGAAAGGAATTCCTAGTTGCTTTCAAAATTCAGCCCATGCCTTGATGTGCCACAAGGGTCAAGGGTGGTGAGGCACTGGAAACAGAAGTGAGTGTCCTCAGAGCCCCAACCTTCCTTTTGTGATATAAATAGTGATCCACGGTCAAGGGAGGTAGAAGGAGTGTATGCTCTGAGGTCCCCTTTGTATATCTAATATTGACAAGCTGGCAATCGACTCAAAGCTTATTATTGCTACTGTGCAGGATTAAACACGGTATGTAACAGAAGTTAACAGAAAGTTAAGAATAATTGCTCCTCATTCAGATATTTCCAACAGTGCTGGGAAAGGGAGAATATTCCACTAAGAAATATTTCATAAAGCTAACTGTCCTGGGGGAATTCTTAAATCTATGCATGCATGGAGGCACCTCTAACAACGCGTAGCTGGCAATAAGAAGCCGCTGAAATTGCAGTGTTGGCAGCGTTCGGCTGTCCTTGCAGATCTATCTACTGTCTCAGCTGAACTGTATTTCCTCCCTGTCCTTTGATTCATGGGCGATCTCCCGCCTACAGCAAGTTACAGGACTAGAGATCCCCCCTACCGCTGGCTTCAGAGACAAAGAAACGCTTGTTTCCTTATTCTCCTTTTTTATGATTCGCCTCCCGCCTCCCCACCCCAAACTTTGTTAACCTGTTCTACCAAATTCAGGGAAAGAGACTTAAAGAGAAATGAGGAAGAGGTGGGAGGGTAATTGCTGGGCCCAAATACTGGGTTTTATTCTCATCTCAGCCCTTAAGTGCTTGCTCCATTAATTTCAAGGAAGTGGACACAAGTAAAGGAAGGAGTTGGCACCTGCTGATCTTATCAAGAACATGCACTCCAAAGACACTATTTTAGATTAGTCTGTTCAGAATTATCTTCTCTGGTAGGTGAAGTGTTCCAGAATTGTGAACAAAAATTCAAAGACTAATTGGGATTTTTTTTTCCCCTCAGGGTACCAGATTGTTCTGGAAGCAGGAGCGGCATCCACTTCCGAAATGGCTTGCCTCCAGAAACTCTATGTATGAACAGTGCTCAGGCTGTTCTTTCATAGGGTCGCTATGAGTCATCTATGACTCAATGGCACCAAACAACAACAACTACCATATTGTTAATGATCAATTACCAGTCAGCCTAGAGATGGTGGGCTTCCTTCAATTTAGCTCTACGGAAAAGCCAAAGAGTTCCAGCAGTGAAATAGAGTGGTCTCAAGTTCGATCCCTAGAGCTGAGTGTCAACTTTTTTCCCAACTTTGCTTTTGATGATCATTATACAGATTACAGATTTGGGTTGTTGGGGTTTGTTTTTGGTTGTGGTTTGTTTTTTTTTAATATATAGTTTATTACACGTTCTGGTAATACTTAATTTATGATAAATAGCAAGCACTATAAGTCAGACTCTTCTTTTTTAAGTCTGGAAAGACAGAAAAGCTGGCCAGGAATTGACCAGCAAACCAGTGAAAGGATCTACATTAGTTACCTAACGTTGCTATGACAGAGGGACCACAATGGATGTGTTTAACAACCGGAAATGCTTTTTTTTTTTTTTTTTTTATTTTCTACTAGTTTATTTACAAAATTCTAAAATATTTTTTTCAAGAACAAATTCTTTTCATTTCTCTCAACCCCCCACCCATCAAATTGTACAACCCCATGATTAATCCCCCACTCTGTTTAGGAGCATTCTTCCTTCATTTTTCTTTCCCAGAATAATAGAGCAGGTTATCTGACTAATAGTGGCCAATACTAGTCCATCTCAACAGACTAACTCCTAGGATGTCCATCTGTAAGCATTCCATTTCTCTTATGGCAACTACCAATTTCCCTAGATTCATGCTTTACACATTTTGTGTTCCAAGTATTAGTAGATGTTTTCAGCTGTTTCTACTTTTTCTAATGTCTTCCAGTCAGAAAGATTCTACTTCCAGTATTATATCTAATGTTTTTCTGTTATTCAAAGTGTTTTTTCTAAGGCCTGTTATTTCAGAAGTTATGACAAATTCTGCTTATTATCATCATACAAAGCCATATCCTAATTCTAAAAGCATATTTTTAATCCTAAAGCCCATTTTTACTCTACTTAGTAAGCTGAAATATGTCCATAGGTCGCCTTCCAATAATATTCTTATCCTCTTCCCTTGACCTGTAAATGTTACTTCCTACCAGCCGCTACTTGTTAGTCAATTCCAATTCATAGTAGGCCTTACATCTTAATTGGATCCACAATCAATACCTATGGTAAGAGCAGTCAAGAAATGAAAAGATGTATTGCACTGAGAAAATTTGCACTCAGAGAACTCTCCAAAGTGCTAAAGAGTAAAAATGGCAGTGTAAAGACTAAATTGGACTTGACTCAGGCCAGTTGTTTCAATTATTTTCTCTGCATCTGAAAGCTGGACCATGAATGAGGATGATGGAAGAGGAACCAAAACCACTAAGTTGGGGTGTTTAAGAAGAGTATTGCCTATCCATGGGCTGCCCAAAAACCCCAAGCAAGACTGTTTTGGAAGAAATGCACTTGGGATGTTGCTTATAGATTTAGAGTATGTAAGTAACTTACAGACTTGACTTAGTGTCAAGTATGGCAAAATTTCCTCTCACGTATTTTGGGTATATTATCAGGAGGGGCAAAGCCTTGAAAAAGGACATCGTGCTGAGAAAGGTGGAGGTTTAGAAAAAGAGCAAGAATCCCAACAAGATGGATTAGCAGTGACTGATCTGTGATTGAACAGTGGATTCAAGAATATCTGAGCTCAAGAGAATGATGCACGATAGGACAACATTCAGATCTCTTGTTCATAGTCATTATGAGGCATAATTATGAGCCAACTTGGTGGCATCGAACAGGAACAATCTTGAATTCAATGACTTGTATCCATATAAGAAAAAGGTAGAATGAGACTTTACCATGACAAGAGAAAGGCAATTGAAAGACAAAACAACAGAAGAGAGAAACGGAGTCAAGTTAATAAAGAGATAGATGGTGAACTGATTCACCTAGGAGTAGGATGAGGAAAGGTAGAATTTACATTGCAAAGTCAATGCAGAAGATGGAAATGGTGTTTAGGAGGCAAAAGATGAAAATTATTCATGAAAAATGTCTTGGAAATATTTGGTAGCAATGTACCTTCCATTGTCAATTCTATCAAGTCCACAATACTAGTTTTTGCATCATCTTTAAAGAGAGTGTTTCTTTGGTTGAGTCACAAATAAAGTACTTAACTTGGATTTTTTAAAAATATACAAATTATGAGACACTTGGGTTTGAAATTAACAAATCACAGCTTACACTGACACTAGGATAGACTTCTGGGTTTAAGTTATGTGGCATTTATTAGGAGAGGAATGAACATAATAGCATACATTTAAATTAAACGCACCCAAGAGACAATTCATAGTAACTCAATATCATAGTATAAGAAGAGCATTGGACTTTTAATTGGAAAATACAGATAGAAGCCTCATCATAAAGAGATTAAATAATCATATATTTAGGTCATCAAAACAATTTGGCCCATCAACAAATGAATGGATAGAGAATCTCTGGTATATTCACACATTGGAATACTATGCAGCATTGAAAAACAAGAAACTCATGAAATATTACGCAAAATGGGTAACCCTATAGGACATTATGCTGAGTGAAATATCTCAATCACAAAAGGACAAATATTGCATAGGGCCACTACTGTAAAATGGGACTGACATCAGGGTTGAGGGAAGACAGAAAAAGAGGGGAGGAATGATGTATATTGCATTGAAATAGATGAGGGAGAGAACTGTTTAAAAGGGACATATGAATGGGTATTTTTGTCATTATAGAAGTCCAAAGTGAAGGCTGCATAGTGGAGTGGACTTGGGGGTAGAGATTGCATAACAATAAAAGAGTTTTTCTTTTTCTTTTCAAGGAGAAGAGTGTATTGAGGGGAGGGGGTAGGCAGGGAGGAAAGTACAACAATAAATGACTGGAAACCCTAAGTCTCTGTAAACTTTGATTAAAATTAATAAATTTTAAAAAACCCCAATTTGGGACATGTTTTCTGATCATTGTAACCTTCAGATTTCTCATACAGAAGTAGATTTAGATCACTGTGTTAAACAATTCCCTTGTATCATTAGATAAATTGCCCTTGAACATTTCACTTCCTGGTAATAGAGTTTTGGGGTTGTGTGTTATGTTAGACTGGTAAATTATACTAAGGATTTTACGGCACATTTCCTCCATGCTGTATTCCAAAAAACAGTTTGAGCTTTAAGCTCTATGACTAACATAGAAATTGTTGGAACTCTGAAGGACAGATGTTAGACAATTGTCTTTTACATATGTGACTGGAATATAGCTATTCTTAGAGCAAAAGTACACTGAAAGCTGATAGCGACATTGAGAATCCTATCATTGTATTAATCCCAATTAATCTAGTTTCACAACAATTAAGCAGTTTCTGACTGAAAGTTTGATACTTCAACCCCAACTACAGACTGCACAAGAGAAAGAACTGATGGTGATCCATCACCTGCAACAATTATAGCACCAGAATCCTATGGAACAGTTCTACTCTCACATAAGCTCACTGTGTGTTGGAATGGAACTAATGGCATAAAACAACAACAAAATTAGGCTGAAGAGGAAGTTATCAGTTTGTAAAACAGCTGAGTTGCAGAGGACAGAACCTGGAATAAAGAATCCAGTCTCCAGAATCAGATGATTTCCTCTGATTCACAGCTCTACACCTCTAATTGTGTGCTAGCTGGTGATTTACTGAATCGTTTTCCGTCTTAATTTCCTGATCTGCTAAAATAGGTGTAATGATAATATTGTCCCATTGATCATGATAGGGCTGTGATCAGGAGTTTGTAATAAGCAGCATATAGTAACCATTATAGTAACAAGAAACACTGGAGTAAAAAGATAACTCCATCTTCTACAAGTCCAAGTCTTCAATAAATGTATAATAGAGGTTCGTTGGTTGAGGACTGGGTACACTGACATGACAAAGATGTTCTTTCACTTCTTTGAGCCTAGGGAATGATTATGGGTATTAGACTACTTTATGAATATATGAAAATAAAGGAGTGTTGATGGAAAGAGGAATGATAGATTCCAAACTTCCTGTAACATGTTTCAGGGAAGTGCCTCTAACCACAGTGACAGTGACCTTGTCTCTTCGCTATTTTCAGCCAGCACCTGGCTATCTGGAGCAGAGATAATGAAGGCAGGGCAAAGGCAGGAAAAAGGATTTGATTGGCTTCAGATAAGGGAGCATCTGTCCTTCAAGGCCCCTTCCCTGCAGCAGAGATATCACAATGAGTGTTTTTGGAAAACCAGACATGAAATAATTTAACTAGGATGCTGAGCCAGCATTTTTTTTCCTCAGTGTGTGCGCAGAGTTAATTGACTGTGTAGTATATTGGTAATAAGACAGAGTTTTTCAGGAACAAGTGCATCTAGAATGTTAACTGCTCTAGTTGATCAAAAAAGTGCTGGTGACTTAGTGCTAAGAAGTTGCACTGGTAACCCAAAGACATGTGGTTCAAATCCAATAGCTGCTTCACAGAAGAAAGATGTGAAACCTCTTCCTGTGTTATTTACTGACTCTGAAAACCTGCCAGGTGGTCAGATGTGAATAGGTTTCAACTTGACAGCAAACAACAAATAGATTAATGATATCTCTTTAGTCTATCTTCCAGAAAATCATGGCCAAAGATGTTTCATTCCCTCTATATCTCCTTTGAATCAAGTCCTAGGAAAGCTATTCTAGAACAGTCCATATGACTTCCATAGTCCTCCTTAATCTATTCCCACATTCTCTGTTCTTCCTCCTCCAGAACTTTTTCTGATTCCCATGTATGACCATGGTTGCAACATGAATATTCTTCCTCGTAAAAAAGATGAAGCAATTCTATGCATACAACTTGACTTAGCCTTGGTCAAATGTCAGTAAAAGTTTGCTAAGGGCCAGATAATAAATGCTTTAAGTATTATGGGCTATAGTCACTCTAATAGTCCTTCCAGTTTTTTTTTTCCTTTTTTCTTCTTACTCTTCTAATTTTCCTTCTTTATGTATCATCTTCTAGAAATATAAGAATGATGCTCAGTTAGAAAGCTATAAAAACTGACTACTAGTTGTTGTACATAGGGTCACTATGAGTCGCAGGCGAGCACATTAACAACAACAACAAGTTGGAGTTAATGCATGGACAGCTGTTGTACCCTAAGTAGTGACGAATTACCAAAAAAGATATTACTTTATAGGCATATTGTTGTTGTTGTTGTTGTTAGGTGCCATTGAGTCGAGTACGACTCATAATGATCCTATGAACAAAATATCTGAAACAAGTCCGGTCCTGTGCCATCCTCACACTTCCTGACACACAAGATCCCATTGCAGCAGTCACATTGTCACTCCAACTAGTTGAGGGCCTTCCACTCCATCGCTGACCCTCCACCCTTCCAACATCATGTCCCTTTCCAAGGAATAGCATTTCCTAACAATATGTCCAGAGTATGTTACACGGTCACATTCATTTATTTTATCCTTTCCTGGTTGTAGGTTTTTCAGGATACTTGGAAGACTGTTCATGTTATAGATTAGGGCTTCTGGAATTCTTCCAAGCTTTTCTCTAATGAAGTTTATAGTCCCTGGTTTTAGTTCTAGATCCTTGATCCACTTCGAGTTGAGTTTTGTGTATGGTGTGAGGTATGGGTCTTGCATGAGTTTTCAGCAGATAGCTTTCTAATTTTGCCAACACTATTTGTTAAAAAGGCTACCATTTCCCCACTTAACTAATTTAATGTCCTTGTCAAAAATCAGTTGTCCATAGGTAGTTGGGCTTATTTCTGGGTTCTCAATGATATTCCACTGATTTATGTGTCTGTCATTGTACCAGTACCACACTATCTTGACCACCATGGCACTTTAGTAGGATTTGAAATCAGGGAGTGAGATGCCTCATATCTTGTTTCTCTTTTTAAGGAGTGCTTTGCTTATTCAGGGTCACTTTCCATTCCAAATGAAATTAAAGATTGCCTTTTCCATCTTGTTGAAGAATGGGATTGAAATGAATGCATAAATTACCTTTGGTGATATTGTTATTTTCACAATAGTGAGTCTTCCTATCCTAGAGCGAGGTATATTCTTCCATTTTTTCAGGTATCTTTTTGTTTCTTATAGTAATGTTTTGTAATTTTCTTTGAATATATATTCTTTGTGTTTCTAGTTGGATTTACCTGCAAGTATTTAATCTTGTGATTAGTAATTGTGTTGGGTATTGCTTTCCTTAGTCCCAGTTCTATATTCTCTTTGTTACTATAGAGAAACCCAACTGATTTTTATATGTTTGTCTTGTATCTGCCACTTTGCTGAACTGGTCAGCATATAGATTGAACAAGTGTAAAGACAGAAAGATGCTATGGACAATGTATTGAATGTCAAAGAAAACATCAAAAGAAGATGGAGGGAATACACAGAGTCACCGTACCAGAAAGAATTGATTGACACGGAAAAATTTCAGGAAGTACTGTATGAACAGGAGCCAATGAAAGAGCAAGTGGAAACTGCATTGAAGGTATTGGCAAAAAATCAGGCCCCAGGAATCGATGGGATACCAATTGACTTGTTTCAATTAAAAGATACAACTTTGGATGAGCTCACCTGTGTATGCCAGGAAATTTGAAGGACAGCTGTCTGGCCAACGGATTGGAAGAGGTCTGTATTTGCTCTTATTCCCAAGAAGGCTGATTATAGGCATACATTTAATATATAAAAAGTTCTAAGAGTCTATCATTCTCATTGCAGCAATCTGAGCAAAACAGATAAACTACAAGACCTTAGATATTGAAATCAGACTATCCATTGTTGTGTGTCTGTTGTTAGGTGCCACTGAGTTGCCTATAACTCACAGCAATGCTGTGAACAACGTACTTGAACCTTTCCCTACTCTTCACCATCCTCATGACTTCTAATATGCTTGAGCCCGTGGTTGTAGTTACTGTGTCGATCAGTCTTGTTGAGGAGGTCTTCCTTTCTTTTTCTGACCCTCCATCTTCCCTAGTAAAATGTCCTTTTCCAAAGACTGGCCACTCTTGGCAACATGCCCAAAGTAGGTCAGATGTAGTTTCATCAACTTGGTCACTAAGGAGCATCTTGGTTGCAATTCTTCCAGAACAGACACGTTTGTCCTTTTGTCAGTTCATAGGATACTCAGTAACCTTTTCCAAGACCACAACTCAAAGGCATCCAATCTCTTGTTATTATTCACTGTCCAACTTTCAGATTGACAAAAAAAAAAAAAAAAAACAACTGAAAAGACTATGGCTTCAATCAGACATGCCTTAGTCTTTAAATTGGCATCTTTGGTCATTAACCCTTTGGAGAAGTCCTTGACAGCAGTTTACAGAGTGCCCATGAGAAAGCTAAAAGTGGCAGCATCTGACTAAAATACAGAAAATGAAGAAACCTTTCTAGGACAAAAGCATATGACTGTTGCCTTCCTTTACAGCATCATGACAAAAAGGGAAGTCTTTTACAAGAGATGGGTAAGAAGAAGCCAGCTTAATTCTTATGAACTTGTAATGACAAAGTGATGTGAAGACTGAGATCCTCAGAGAGCCTCAACCACAAAATGAATCTGCATACATCCACCAATACTTCCTTATCAACTTCACTGAAAGATTAGGACTGAACAAGATCAACAGGATTGATAGAATTCCACCTTGAGACATGCAGGATGCTATAATCTGAGAACTGAGAAACTCCTCGAGGGTCTTCAAATCCACATACCAAGCAAGCAATGGCCACACTGGGCCAGGCTGAAGTGTGATGCACCTGGAGCTCTGGAGCTGGAGAAAAAGCAAGGGAGTTGGGACAATCCCTTCCAAGTCTGCCCAAACCTTCACAGCAGGAGCAGAACGAAACAGCAGGGAAGACAGGAACCTCTCAAAAAGAGTAGAAAGCCAGAGGCACACTTGAAAAGACAAAATAATTTCTCAGAAACCCAAACTCTTGCAGATTATAATGCAGAGAGAGTTTCCCTTAGCCTGGTGTTCAGATTTTAGATCTTGAGTAAGTTGAGATCCCACATTAAAATTGTTAGAAATCAGTGGTATGGTAAATGTAAATAAAGCATACAAACCCAGATGTTGGTAAGACAACCATTACTTTCTTTTCTGCCCTCCTGTTGAAGAAAGGTAACAGTTCCTATCTTCACCTTTGAGAAGAAAGTGACGTTTCTCCAGAACCAAAGCCCCAATGCCTTATATTCAGACCACGGCAGTAAAGCTTCTCTCTGGAAGGCAGCTCTCATTACTGTCAGGTGAGAAATCCCTGGTAGCTGTTTCCAGTGAGTTTTCAAGACTGTAATTCATCCTGAAGGAGATTGCCCATCTTTCCCCCACAGAACTGTTGACAGAAAGGTAGAGGGAGTGCACTATCATGTATTCTTCAATTGGAAAATAAACTGGTTCCGAATACCACATCAAGGCTGAAGGTCTCTCTACATCATGAACCCAAAATCTCGCCAACAAGAAAGACAAACAATCTTCTATTACACACTAATTTCTTTGAAGTGATTTAATCATGTTGATAGTTAACTTTTATTTGTGCTGCTTCTATACCAGGCACTTTGGTATTGACATCACATGCTCTGCTACTGATTACTCCTCAGGGTAATCGTGAGAAATATGTATTATTATTATGCTACTGTTATTTCTTATAATTTATAACCAAGCCTTTTAGATAATGAATAACTTTTCTAAATTACCTAATAGTAAGAAATTATCTACTTTAGACCTCAAGGTCTTATTTGTTGTTGTTGTTATGTGCCTTTGAGTCACTTGTGTGACTCATAGAGACCCTATATACAAGAATCCTAAAAGCTGCTCTATCCTATGCCAATCTCGCCATCTCAAAAACACTCATTCCCACCACTCCACTCACAGAATTGATCCATCTCATCAAAGGTCTTCCTCTCCTGCTCCATCCCTCCACTCTTCCAAACATGATGTCCCTCTCCAAGGACCAGTTCCTCCTTGCAACATGCCCAAAGTATGTCAGATGAAGCTTCAGAATCCTTGACTCCAAGGAGCAGCCTGGCTTCACCCTCTCCAGGACAAACCTGTTTGTTCTCGTAGCAGTCCATGGTATATTTAATACTCTTCTCCAGCACCACCAGGCAAAGCATCTCCAGCTCAAAGGCATCAGTTCTCTTTCTGTCATCCCTATTCACTGTCCAACTCTCTGATGCATAGCACGTAATTGCGAAGACTATAGCCCAGATCAGGCGCACCTTAGTCTCCAGCCTGACTTCATTGTTCTTCAGTACCCTTGAGAGGTCCCTCACAGCTGAGTTTCCCAATGCAATTAGCCTCTTGATTTCCTGGCCACTGTTACCAAGAGTGTTGACTGTGGAGCCAAGTAAATTAAAACTGTTAACTATCTCAATCTCTTTACCATCCATACTGATGCTGCCAATTGGCCCAGTGGTGAGAATCTTTGTTTTCTTGATAGAAAATGTTTATTGTTTTACCTTTGTAGGATGTTACTTTGAAGACTAACGTGTTCCTGACTCAGGTCATGATATTTTCAATTGGCTCATATACCTGTGAAATTTGAATATCACATAGGGAAGAATTGGTGCCCTTGAATTGTAGTATTGACAAAGACTATGAAACATGCCTTAAATTTGCAAAAAATATACAAGTTTGTCTTGGAAAGATAATATTTAAAGTGTTCCTTGGAAATAAAATGAGACTTTGTCTCACAGACTTTGGAGGATGTTAAGGAAAGGTTTAGGAATAAAGAGAAATACCTGGAATACATGGAATGACACAATTGATGCAAAAATAGGCTTGGGAACAGCAGAGATTGTGAGGATGCCAGAGGCTGGGTAGACTTTAGTTCTGTTGTTCACAGAGTTGCCATGACTCAGAGTCAACAGAATTACCTATAAATGAGAAAAACCTGTTGTTGTTAAGTGCCATTGAGTTGTAGATGACTCATAGTGACCTTATGAACTAAAGTCCTCAATACTTGCGTGACGTTCATCCTTTCTCCAGGTTCATAGGGTTTCCGGAGACAAGCTATTTACAGAAGTGGATACCACTCCTCCTTCCAAGCTTGTTTTAACTGGGGAGCTCCACCAAATACTGTCCACCATGGGTAATCATTATTGTATTTGACACACCAGTGTCACAGTGTTCAGCTTCACAGCAACCACAAGTTACCTCTTTATGTATGGCTAGTCAACACACCAAGGCTATACGACCTAGAAGAATGTTTGTCCAAACACAATTAAAAATATGTCTGAGGGCTACGGATTAGAGTCACCCACCTTTGACTTGTTATCATCACTTTCTGTCCACTTGACCAACTGGTCTCTATGTTGTTAAGTGCCGTGGAGTCATAGACGACTCATAGCGACCCTAGGAACAAAATTCCAAAATAATTACTGTACATTATTTAAGACTGGAGTCAAATGCCCACACCTGTTTGAGCCTTTTACAACACTCCCAGGCTGGGATGTGCATCTCCTTGTCCTATATACTTACTCTCTTTAACTCTTCGACTTTTTAGATCCAAAGAGACTGTGGAACAAGGAGTATTATTGCTGATGTCAAATGGGCCTTGGTTGAAACCAGACAATACCAAAACGATGTCTGCTTTTTTTCTGGAGTTGTGGTTTTTGTTTTGTTTTTTTGGTTTGGGGTTTTTTTTTGTGGTGGTTTTTTTGTTTGTTTTGTTTTTGCCTGTTCAAAGAATGGCCCTTAGGGATATCTATGATTTATTTATGATTTATTTTTACAAGGAAGGATTTGGAGATCTAGGAACCAGCTGGGTCAGCAAAGGCTTATCAAGTCAGAGGGAGTATAATCCAGGCTTCTGGGTTCCTTATCAAATATGCTTTTTAGTAACATACAATAAAAAAGTACGTGCAGGTTAGATAGCCAATAATCTCTTATTAAACAAAATACAATATGACTTTTATATTTGGGGCTTGGAAAATTCTTCAGTCTTTTATAATGTAACACTCTAAATGCAATCACTAACATATTATTCACAAATATTCTAAGAGAGCTATTAAAATGATAAAGAGTTCCAAGAATACCACTTCACTAGGAATAAATCTCAGGGTTAAGAAGCTATGCTGCTATCCCAAAGGTACGCAGTTAGAATCCACCAGATGCTCTGCAGAAGGATAGGCAATCTCCTCCCTTGCTATTAACTGTCATTGAAAACCTGCTGAAGGGTCAGCTATGAATTGGTTCTGGCTCAACAACACGATGCAAATAATAAAGAGCTTCAATGACCTACTAGGAAGGGGGTGGCACTACCAACACAGAGAAGGGTTCATGGTATGAAATCACCAGTTGCTGTGTGGAAGAAAGATGAGACATCTCCTCCCATATGATTTACAGCTTCTGAGAACATAGCGGAGTATCATCTATGAAAATAATGAAAACATTTGTAAAGTGGTTTGAACTAACCTGCAGCAAATTACGTTCTGCAGTAACATCAACCTATGACTGTGAACCTCAGCCCTAACCCCTTTGTATACTACTCACCCTCATCTTGCACACCAACCAGGCTTCCTTAGTAGGAGGCGTCTGGCGATTGAGTTCAGTTCCTGGTGTCTTCTGAAAAAAATAAAACAACATGCGTTTAAGGAGCCAATTCATTGAGTTGAAGAAGGCAGGAAGTTGAAACTGAACAGCTGCTCCTACTTAAGCCTATCTACGTTCCAGGCGTTCTTTGTACTTTGAGCCCCAGTGAGAATCAAAATGGTATTTGACCATAAGGTAAGTGGAATAAAGCTAATACCATACAATTATTTTTTTATCCAAGTGCTAGGTGTTGTTCTAAATGCCAAGAACAAAACAATTTAGAACAGAAATAAAGTTTCTTTAGACGTCTTACTTGTTTGTTGATATAAACAGTGGACCAGGATCTGGATTCTGGTTCTAGTTTTACCATTAGCCATAAATAACTAACGTGACTTTCAGCTTTAATTTCTACATTCTCATGCCAATTATTATTTCCAGATATATCTACTTTTACCTTCCAGAGAATTCCTTATCAGCCAAAACTACCTTAGCTTTTCTCCATTTAAACATGCACTTTGACTCTTAGTCTTTATTCCTGTTATTTATATTCATTCATTCCTGACCCTTAATCTTCATTCCTGTTGCAGTCCCATCTTAAAATGTCCTTTCTCTTATCCCTCAGATTCAAACTCAGTCCCCATAGCAGCTGGGCAGTTAACGTAAAATCAGACTGAAGAGAACCAGACCATCTTTTAATTGCTGTCAAGTGAGAGATACATGTGGTAGCCTAAAAGTCAAGTACTAGCCAGAGAACTTAGGTAAGAGACTGCAAAAGACATTCTTTGTAAATGAGACTGTGCAATAGAAGGGCATTAGGCCAATACAATACACTATCCTAACGGTAAGAAACTGTGCTACAATCCCAAATCCACCAGCCACTCTGCAGGAGAAGGATGGACAATCTCCTCCTGTGTGATTAACAGCTCTGAAAACCCACTGGAGGGTCCGCTATACATCAGTTTTGACTTGACGGTACACATTAACAACAACATACACTATCTACAAAAGTTAACTCAAAATGGAACAATGACATCATCACGGAAGAAAATAAAGGAGTAAGTCTTCAAGAAATTGTGTTAACAGTAGATTCTTGGGTATAAAACCAAAAGAAAGCAAATATACTATGGATTTAATAACAATATGGTTTTTTATTAAAATGTTTTTTTAATAAAGTGTAAAAAACAACCTACTGAGTAGGAAAATGTATTGGGAAATATAGGGGTTAAATATCTATGATATATAAAGAACTTTTACATCTCAAGAAGGAAAGACAATCTAATTCTTTAAAATTGGGAAAAGACCATGAATAGACATTTTTCCCAAGGATATATACAAATTGTCAATAAGCATAAGAAAAGATGGTTGATATAATTTTCATTAAAGAAATGCACAGTCTTTCATATCTATTAAGATGGCTTCCCAAAGTATTAATGAGCTAAGATATCACTTAAAATAAGTTGTACTTGGACAAAGCCAGGGTTTTTGCAAATTATTTACATGCATCTAAAATTTGAAAAAAATAAGGAAAATGGAAAAGGCTTGATGCTTTTGAATTGTGTTAATGATGAAAAATAGTGATTCTACTGCAAAAAGCTAAAACACCAAACTAGAAAAACTAAAACCAGGGTATTCCTTCGATTCACTGTAAATAGCTTTTATAAGAAAGACAAATGCTGTGAAACAATGAATGAATGGAAATCTAAATTCTTTATAAACTTTCATTAAAATCTTAATAAAAAAACAAGAAAAAATAAAAATAAAAGAAAAAAGAAACACAAACGATAACTAGGGACACATGGGTCTCATCTGATAGCCTACACAGGAATCAGATTTACTACATCTGTAGAAAGAATCATTGGAGAAGATCAATATCAGCTGTGAAAAGTAGGCCAGGTGCTGACTGTGAGACAGACAGACTATCAACTACTCATAGGCAACTTCAAACTGAAGCTAAAAAGATTGAAAAAAATCCACAAAAAACAAAACTGGACCTTGAATCTATCCCACCTGAATTTAAAAACCATTTCAAGAACAGATTTGAGACCTTGAACACTACTAAACGAAGACCAGGTAAGTTGTGGGATGATATAAAGAATATCATCCATAAGAATGCAAAGGGTCGTTACAAAGACAGGAAGAAGAAAAGACCAAGATAGATTTCAGAAGAGACTCTGAACATTGTACTAGAGTCCCAACAAGTGCAAGCAAAGGAAGAAAGCAGGAGATGAAGGAGCTAAAGAAGATTTCAAAGAGTAGCTTGGCAAGACAAAGGAAAGTATTATAGTGAAATATGCAAGGAGCTGGAGTCAGAAAACCAATTTGCTCTCTGTTTCTTAAGCTGAAGGAACCGAAGAACAGATTCAACCCTTAAGATGTAATAATTAAAGACGCAGACTTTTGAGTGATCCAGGAAGCTTCAAAAGAAGACGGAGAGAGTACATAGTCTCAGTGTACCAAAAATAACTGATTGACACAGAAAAATTTCTTGAAACATATGATCAAGAGGCAGTGGTGATGAAGGAAGAAGTTTAAGCTGCTCTGAAGGAATTGGCAATAAAACAAGGTTCCTAAAATGGATGGCATACATATTGGCATATTTCAGCAAACACTACGTGGTTCAAATCAGGAAAGGAGTGCATCAGGGATGGGACGTTTCACCATACATTTTCAATCTATGTGTGGAACAGATCACTCAGGAGGCTGGACTTTATGAGAAGGAACATGGAATCCAGACTGGAGGAAGATTCAACAACAACCTGTTTTATGCAAATGATACACCTTACTTGCCAAAACTGAGAAAGACCTTAAGCATTTGCTGCACAAAGTCGAGGACTGTAGTCTTCAATATGAATTGAAGCTCGACACAAGAAAACCAAGATTCTGGGCTAATCGGCAGCATCATGATAAACAGAGAAGAGATGAAGACTTAACAATTTCAGTTGGCTAGATTTCAAAATCAACACTGTTGGCACCAGCAGCCAGGAAATAAATGATGAATTGCATTGGGAAAGTGCTTTCAGGGACCTCTCCAGAGTGCTAAAGAGCAACAAAATCAGCCTAGAGACTAAGGTGAGCTTGTTACAGGCCATGAACTTAACAATTACTTGCTGTGCATCAGAGTGCTAGACAGTGAATAAGGATGACAAATGAAGAATCGATGCCTTTGAATTGTGGTGCTAGAGAAGATTATTGAACACTCCATGGACTGCCAAGAGAATAAACAGGTCAGTCTTGGAGAGGGTGAAACCAGGTTTCTCCTTGGAGGCAAGGACTTTGAAACTTCATCTCATGTACTTTGAGCACATGGCCAGGAGGGATCAGTCCTTGGAGAAGGACATCATGCTTGGAAGTGTAGAGGAATAACACAGGACAGGAAGATCTTGGATGAGATGGACTGACCCAGTAACTGAGGTATTGGGGGAAGGTGTGTCTGCGACGGTGAGCCTGGCTCAGGATAGAGAAAGATTCAGAACTGTTGCACACAGGTTGCAGTTGACGGCACATAACAACAATGGATGGTGGGACTTTGTCCATACACTTTAGTCATGTTTTCAGAATGGGAAAGTTCTTGGAGAAGGACATTATGGTAAAAAAGTAGAAGGTCAGCAAAAGAGGAAGAGTCTCATTAAGATGGATTTTTTGGCAGTGACTGCAGTAATAGCCTTAACCACAGCAAAGATTGTGAGGATTGAACTGGATTTTGTTCTGTAGTATATAGCATCTCTCTGAATCAGAGCTGACTGGAAGTCACCTAAAAAGAACAACAAGATGGCATCAAAGGAAGGTAGAAGAAATACAGCATCAGTTACCAAAAAGAATTAATGCTTCTAAAGTGTTGATGTCTCCCTGATGAAGCTCAAAAGAATAGTATTAGTCCAAGGATAAATCTCCGAAGGTAAAAAGCGTGAGATAGCCGCATTATTGGAAATCAAAATTACAGGGAAAGTGCAGTTAAACTGTGTCTAATGTAACTCACGATATCAAGCAAAATGTGTATAAAGTATTGAATGAAAAATCAATTTGCTTTGTAAATGTACAACTTAAATTGCAATAAAAATATTAATACTTAACAGAAGGAATAGCTGAATCTTCAATTCTTTTAGGAGATATCATATGAACAAAAATATTACAAAAACACTGAAGTCATGGCTACATTGAAGGCATTAGCTAAAACAAGGCTCTAAGAATTGATGAAACACCATCTGAATTATTTTAATAAATAGGTGTAACACTAGACAAGCTGACTCATCTATGCAAAGAAATTGGAAAGATCATTACCTAACAATCGAGAAAGATGATCAAACAGAAAGTGGAAATTATCAAACAATATTCGTCACAGCATCATCTTGTTGTTATGTGCCATCGAGTCGCTTGCAACTCATAGCAACCCCATGTACAACAGCCCTAAACTCCGCTCTGTCCTGTGCCAATCGCACTGTCTCTGACACTCCCATCCCAATTATCCCAGTCACTGAATCAATCCACCTCATAGAGGGCCTTCCTCTCCTGTGCCGTCCCTCCACCCCCCCAAGCATGATGTCCCTCTCCAAGGACCAGTCTCTCCTCACAACATGTCCAAAGTATGTTAGACGGAGCCTCAGAATCCTTGCCTCCAAGGAGCCACCCAGTTTAACCCTTTCCAGGACAAATCTGTTTGTTTTCCTAGCAGTCCATGGTATTCTCAATACTCTTCTCCAGCACCACAGCTCAAAGGCATCAATTCTCCTTCTATCCTCCTTGGTCATTGTCCAACTCTTTGATGCATAACAAGTGATTGCAAAGACCATAGCCTGTATCAGACGCACCTTAGTCTCCAGAGAGACACCATTGCTCTTAAATACTTTGGAGAGGTCCGTAACAGCAGACTTTCCCATGGCAATGCGCCTCTTAATTTCCTGGCTGCTGGTGCCAAGACTGTTGGCTATGGAACCAAGCAAACTAAAGCTGTGTACAATCTCAATCTCTTCACCATCCATCCTGATGCTGCCAATTGGTCCAGTGGTGAGAATCTTTGTCTTCTTGACATTGAGCCTCAATCCATATTGTAGGCTGCAGTCCTTGACCCTCTGCAGCAGGCGCTTCATACACTAGTAAAATCTTGCTGAAGATGGTTGGTGTGATGTAGTTGGAATCAACCCATACCTGACCCTGTAGCAGGTTTTCAGAGGCAATAGATCTCATGGGAGGAGATTGTCCATTTTCCTCCTGTGAAGCAGCTGGTGGATTTGAATCACAAACATTCATGTTGGCAGCACAATAGGGAGCTCTTTTGGCCTTGTGGTAAGAAGTAATGCTGCAATCCCAAAGGCACATGGCTCAAATCTATCCCCTGCTCCACGTGAAAGGGATGGGCAATCTCCTTTCGTGTGATTAGATCAACTGTGTCTGAAACCCTGCTGGAGGTTCAGCTATGAGTTGGTTCTGACTTGATAGCACACGACAAGAAGCCACTGGAGCTCCCTAAGATTGTTTTTTTTTTTTAAAAAAAAAAAGAAAAAGTTATATTGACAACTTAAGATCTTAAATTATATAAATTATATTATACCTCAACATCAAGAAATTAAAAATCTTCACAACTGGACCAATAGGAAACATCATGAAAGAGCGAGAAGAGATTCAAGTTGTCAAGGATTTCATTTTGCTTGAAGCAGCAATACACGTGGTAGATCTGTCAAGTAAGTCTTCTGTCAAGTGCTAAACAGCAAGGAAATCCTGTGTTGTTCTGGAAAATGGCAGAATTTTGTGTGTGTGAAAATTATGTCCTCAAGGTGTTCTTATTTTCTTCAGTACTTACTATTCAGGCTTAACATGACTTTCTAAAAATAACAAAGAAATCCTTACCGATAGAAAAACACTTAAGGAAGTTGGAGATAAAGGGACAGGTTGAAGATGAGAGTCACCCATCAAGTCTTGTCATTCTCATGGAACAACTACAGTCACATGCATAAAAGCAGACAGACAATGGTTAAATACACCTGAAATGAGTGAAAATATTGAATGGGCTGGACACTTTTTCAAAGAAACTATGGAAATTTCAATAACTCTTGAGTTTTGTGTTTTAATAAGATTTAACATAGCAGAATCTCAGATTTGAAATGGATTTGAGAAGTCTTCAAATTCAGTTTCTCATTCATGTTTTGAAAACCACTTTCTCCATTCTTGTTATGCACTCATCCAAACTATATTCAAATGATTCTGGTTATACAGAACTTAATAACTTTCTTGTTGGTTTAGCTTTGAAGACTTGACTATTCACTCTGCACTTTGATAGCTCAGGCCTAATGAGGACCTACTTCAGATGATAGGCATGAGATAGAGATCCAGTCACAACTAAACCAGAGGTTCTGTACCTGTTCATAGAGCACAGGCACAGGGGCCCATAGAAGTAAATAAATAACTTAAGAAACTACATTTTAGCTGGTGATAAGAAGAACGGGGGAATATAGACAGTAAAGATAATACAGTGTGTCGATCAAATGACTTACATAGCAAGGTTGGGCCAGACGTAAAGTGACAATTAAGCAGCGGTCATAATGAAACTAGGAAATAATCAGAGGATCTTGAAGTGCATAGTTTTCAGGCAGTTGGTGCGTACCACCAAGTCGGAAGCGACCCATTGCTGCTAACCCTCCCGTGAGTTTGCAGAGGCAGTAAATCGCACCGGAGGAGATTGCCCATCTTTCCCCTGCAGCACAGCTGGGTTTCAGAATCACCTCCTTTTGCCTTGACGGCACAGCTCCTTACCATTTCGCCTCCAAAGCTTCCTGAATGCTGGCTTTCGGCAGAGGGAAGCAGAAAGTGAGTTTGAAAAGGTATGAGATTTCCATTGTTAGGGAAATGCTTTGGAAAGAATTTTTCCTATTCTTCAAATACCGTTTTCTCTGATGTTGAGGAAAGAGGACAAGTTCAGGAGTCTTAATATCTAAATTAGACCGAATTCTACCATTGATTTATAGCGTAGCCTGTGAAAAGTCACTTCCTTTCCCCTAAAATTTAGTCCTTCTGTTTAAATCGGTAACGTCCTACCTCTAATAATATACTAGCATTCAAGGGAAGTAAGTGTTGTTAATCAAGGGCAAGTGAAACATGAGTACGTTGTGTAGCTATATGAGGGGTGGGGGAAAATGCTGACCAGTTTCCTGGTATGAAATAAAATATTCTCTGTGCAACAGAGAAGGTCAGAGTTTAACTCAAGGTCACAGGTTTTTTTTTCTTACCAAGAGCACTTCTCTCATCATTTGTGCTCAGCAAATGCTCTGTCTCGTGGACCTTTGACCCTCTCAACAAAGTTTCAATGGTAGTAATGTTAACTTCACACTCACAAGTTGGGAATGGTCACTATTTGTAGTTCAATTCCACTGGGAATGTGCAAAGTTTAAGAAGGTATATCATATCTGGGTGACACCAAACAGCTAAGTGCTTCAGTAGTAATGGAAACATTGACAATTTGAACCCACTTAGGGAGCTCTGGTGGCTTATTGTTGTTGCGTGTCATTGAGTTGACTACAAAGCATAGTGGCCCTAGACACAACAGCTCTGACCCTCGTCCTATCTTGAGCTAAACTTACTGTCTCAGAAATACCTACCTCCATTACCCCAACTACTGTGTCAATCCATCTCATCTAAGGTCTTCTTCTCTTGCACTGTCCCTCCACTCGTCTAAGCATGACGTTCTTCTCCAAGGACAGGACCCTCCTGGCAAAATGCCCGAAGTATGTGAGACATTTTCAAAATCCTTGCCTCCAAGGAGCAACTTGCTTTTACCTTTTCCAAAAGAGACCTATTTGTTCTCTTGGTAGCCTATGGTATGTTCAATATTCTTCTCCAGCATAACTCAAAGGCATCAAACCTTTTTCTGTCATCCTTACTGATTGTCCAGCTCTCTGATGCATGGCAAGTAATTGTGAAGACTATGACATGGATCAAGCGCACCTTTGAATCTAGACTGACACTGTTGCTCTTCAGCACTCTGGAGAGGTCCCTGACGGCAGATTTTCCCAAAGCAATTCATCTTGTGATTTCCTGGCTACTGGCGCCAACTGGGTTGACTGTGGGATGAAACAAGCTGAATTTGTTAACAATCTCAGTCCTGGTGGATTAGTGGTAAGAAATCGAGCTACCCATGCAAAGATATGAAGATTGAATCCACTAGCTGCTCCAAAGGAGAAAGACGAGCAATCTCCTCCTGTGTGATTTACCACTTCTGAAAATCCACCGGAGGGTCAGCTTTGGGTCAGTTCTGAGTTGATGGCACACAACAAGTAACAAGAAGTGTTCTGGTAGCGTAAAGTGTTATGTATTCTATCTCTAACCAAAAAGTCAGCAGTTCTAATGGCTTGCTCTGAGGAAGAAAGAAAAGAAATCTATTGTAAAGCTTTCTAGCTGGGAAACCTAACCCTACCCCTAACCCTAACCCTGGTAGATGATTGTCATAAGTCAGAAATAACCCTAGAAGTGGAACGGTTTTTGTTATTGTAGTTGTTAGAGGTACTTCCGAAAGCTGTGATGGTGTAATTCAAATCGGGGCATTAATTCAAAGAATGTCAGCCAAATCTATACAGTCTTGAAAACGCTATGATTCTATTGCTTGTTTATGCAGGGTCACCATGCGATGAAGTTGACTGGATGGCAACAGACAATAAAAACAGCATGGTGAAATAAATGATGTCCAAACCTAACTGTGTTTCCTAATTACATAGGTGATGGTTGTTGTCGTTGATATATGCTGTCGAGTTGCCTGCAAGGCATAGCGACCCTATGTACAATCACCCTAAACCCTGCTCTATCCTGTGCCAATCTTATTGTCTCCAACACTCCCATCCCCATTACTCCAGTGACTGAATCGATCCATTATTGAGGGTCTTCCTCTCCGCTGTCCCTCCACTCTCCCAAGCATGATGTCCCTCTCCAAGACTGGTCCCTCCTTGCAACATGTCCAAAGTATGTTAGATGAAGCTTCAGAATCCTTGACTCCAAGGAGCAGCCTGGCTTCATCCTCTCCAGGACAAACTTGTTTTTTTCTCCTAGCAGTCCATGGTATATTCAATACTCTTCTCCAGCACCACAGGTCAAAGTCACCAACTCTCCTTCTATCATCCCTAGTCATTGTCCAGCTCTCTGATGCATAACAAGTAATTGCAAAGATCATGTCCTGGATCAGCACACCTTATTCTCCAGACTGATATTGTTGCTCCACTGTACTTTGGAGAGGAAATTCCAGTCCCCAGGCCATGCCCTTGAACAATTAACTCAGAATCTCATGGTAAGTATTTCCTAGTCTTCAGTGATTGGAATGTGCAATTAAATTTTTAAAACTTAAGATTAGAAAGGAGAATTTTATTTTAATACTGTGTACACATGAACTTCAGGGAGCTCTGGTGACCTAGTGGTAAGAATTTGTGCTGCAATTCCAAAGGCATGCAGTTCAAATCCCCCAGCTGCTCCACAGGAGAAGGATGGACAATATCCTCCTCTGCAATTAACTGCCTCTGAAAACCCACTGGAGAGTCAGCCGTGGGTCGATTCCAACTCATTTGCACACATCACCAACACCTTGGCTTCACATCTGACTGCAACACTCACTCTTTATTCTTGAGAAAATATTTTAACTTGATTTCTATTTTCTTTATTTGTCCCTCTCACAATATTTATGACAATAGGTTAGAAGAAGAGTATTGAATATATCATGCACTGCTAAGAAAACGAACAGGCTCATCCTAGAGAGGGTCAAACTAGCCTGCTCTTTGGAGGCAAGGATTCTGAAACTTCATTTGACATACTTCAGACATGTTGCAAGGAGGGACCAGTCCTTGGAAAGGGACATCATGCTTGGGAGGGTGGACAGATATCACAGGAGAGGAAGACCCTCTAAGAGATGGATTGATTCAGTGACTGGGGTAATAGGGGTGGATGTGTCAGAGACAGTGAGAATGGCACAGGATAGAGCAGGGTTTAAGGCTGTTGTACATAGGGTCACTATGAGTCTCGGGTGACTTGACAGCACATAACAACAACAACAGGTTATCCTACTGAGGTTTTTTTTCTGTTTCACCCCCTATATGACTGTGATTTACTTTAAGCTCTTATATCTATTAAAGTCTTCTTGTTATTGTTGTGTTGCTGCTGTTTTGTACCAACAAATTGGAACCAATTCAGAGCTCGCCCTGCATCAGATTTCCAGAGGTGGTAAAACATGCAGGAAGAGATTGTTGTTGTTAGGTGTCATCAAGTCAACTATGATTCATAGCAACTTTATGACTGATCAAAACCTAACCCTATGCTGTGCCATCCTTATCTGTGTCCTGCTCAAGACCACTGTTAAAGTTCCTCTGTCAGTCCATCTCTTTGAGGGCCACTTTCTCTTTTACTGATACCTCCTCCACTTTTCCTAGCATGATGTCTTTTTCCAAAGACTAGTGTCTCCTGGCAAAATGCCCCAAGTATGTGATATTCAACCATCCTTGCCTCTAAGAGGTCTGTTGTTTCCTCCAAGACAGATTTGTTCCTTTTGCCCAACACCACAATTCCAAGGCTTTTTCTTTGGTCTTCCTTATTCATTGTTCAACTTTTAGGCTCATAGGAATCTATTGAAAATGCCTTGCCTTGAATCGGGTACACCTTAGATTCTTCATCATTTTGCAAAGGTTCATGACAGTGAATTTCCCCAATGCAACATGTCTTTTGCTTTATTGACTGGTGGCACCATAGGTGTTGATTATGAATCTGAGTAAATTGAAGTTGATGACAAATCCAGTCTTTTCTCCATCTATCCTTAGGTCATCTATTGGTCCAGAATGAGAATTTTTGTTTTCTTCATTTTTAAGTATGATCTATATTGAAGGTTGTAGTCTTTAATCTTCTGCAGTAAGTGCATGACATTTTCTTCCATTTCTGTAAGCAAAGTTGTGTCATATGCATAATGCAGATTGTTAATGATTCTAACCACCTGCCTTTGGCTGACAACATAACTCCTTAACTACTAGTGTGTCAGAGTTCCCTACAGACTGAAGTTTAAAGAAAGAACATGACCTGGCTCACACATTTCCTATTTTTAAACCATACAAAGTTCCCTTGTTCTGTTCAGACAACTATGTATAGTTTTCACATGACCACAATTAAGTGCTCTGGAATTTCCCTTCTTCTCAATATTATCCACAATTTATTATAATCCACACAGTGAAATACTTTTTCCTAGTCAACAATACACAAGTAAACATCTTTGCAGTATTCTCTGTTCTCAGTCAAGCTCCATCTCAAAATAGGAATGATGTTCCTTATTCTGTAATCTTTTCTGAATCCAGCTTGAAATTCTAGAAGTTCCTGTTGAAATTTGTAATAATTTTTAGTATGATTTTGCTTGCTAGAATTTTGTACTAGTTTTATGCAGATAAATATATGAAAACAATGCTTCTAGAAGTTAATGATGCATATACAAGGTTTAGAGGTGGAAATGCACAGAAAAACCAAACTTGCAATGTAAACTGTAGTCTATCAGTAAGAAAGGACCTCCTGGTGGTGTAATCATGGTAAACAGAATGTCCAAAAGTAGATGTCTTGGCCATCTCTTCATTTATAATTTAATCCCAAACTTGGTGGCTTGAAGCTACTGCATTATTGTGTCAATTTCTATAGGTTGAAATCCAGGCATGACTTAGCTGGTTCCTCTGGATTGGATTCATTCCAAAGTCCGTCTTCATATGGATCTGATTCATTCCAAAAGCTGTCTTAATCTCAAACCTCAACCCAGAGGGAACTCTTTCATAGCTCACTTCAAGTGAGTATTGGCTGATAAACTGCTATTTTAGTTTCTCACCAGTTCTTTGTTACAAGTGTGCCTTAACACATTAATCTTCCCATGGAACATCTTACAATGTGGTGATGAGTGAGAAAGAGGGCAAGAGAGAAGACAAGCAAGAGAGAGGATACTAGGAAGACAGAGAGCACAGTCTTCCATAGTTGAGTCATGAGGCAATGCTCCATTATTATCATCATACTTTATTCAGAAGAAAATGTGTCCAGTTCCATCTCACATTCAAATGACTGAAGGATATGAGTACCAGAGGCTGGAAGGTTTGGAAGTTATACCCTGACCATTATAGTAGATGCCAGAAAGTTTTGATTCCTTAAAGTATAACAGTTGGTTCTCAGAGAAAAACTGTTAGAAAATCCTGAATTACTCTAGCCTCATTTCCACTTGGAGCCAATTCCTTCCTCTATTGTTATGCTATGGAATTGCATTTATTGTCAAGTGCCCTGTACAGAGCATGGTTCTTATGATTTTCAGTTAATTTCAAAGTAGATTAAATAGTAATTGCCTTCTAAGAGCTCACAGAAAATGAGGAAAACACAGGGAGGGGTGGTGGTGGAATCCAAACTGTACAAAAATCCAGACTGTAAATTTTATTAGAGAGAAACTATGTGCTTTGGTATTATAGTTAAAGAAAATATTTATAAGCGAATATTTGAGAATGGAGCAAAAATGGAGTGAGATCTTAAGGATATACATAGGATCTCACAGATGTCTATTTGAGAAGGACATTCAAGAGGTGAAAATAGTTTTATCAAAAGTAAGGTGGTAAGAGAATTGAAATGAAGATGAAATTACGCTAAGATTCAGGACACTAAAGAAAAAAAGCAAATTGAATCTATAATAATATTTTAAAGCTTTTTTTAAATTCCTCTTTTACTCTAGGAAGCATTGATAGTTCAAGTATTGATGGTTCAGTTGTAGAATTCTCATTTTCTCTGCAAAAGAACATAGTTCTATAGGTAAAGTATATCATGACAGCAATGATTCATCTGCCAGTGGAAGCTTGCATATTACCTTGATAATTAAAAGATTTCAATGGAGTATTCAGGCTAAGAATAGGAAGTCTGGCAATCTACTTCTAAAAATCAAAACAACAGAACATCTATAAATTGCAATAAACATCTATAAATTGCAACTGATTATGCCATAGAACCAGGCAGCAGCGTTTCATTCTGCTGTGCATAGGATTACCATGCTGTGCGGCACCTCCAAAGGCACATAGTTCAAATCCACCAGTTACTACTATGAGAATGATGAGTGATCTTCTCCCATGTGATTTACTGCCACTGAAAACCCACTGGAGGTTGAGCCATGAGTCAGTTCCCAACTCAACGGCACACAGCAACCTCACCAGGCGTAAGAGGTCTGGTGGCATAGTGTGTGTTACACTTTGCATCAAAGACAGTTTGAATCTGCCCACTGCAATTTGGACAAAAGGTGGACAATCTCCTTCTGGAAAGATTTATAGCCTTGGAAACCCACTAGAGGGTAGATGTCAGTGAGAATCAACTCAAAGGTAGTAGATTTAACAACAATTAGCTAAGGGACAAAGTAAAATTCTGCAGAGGGATTAATGAATTTTTGCTCTCTTGAAACCATGGTATTGTCCTAACTAAGCCTCTATTTAGGACAATCAGATGAGCAGCAGGGTGAAAGAGATTGGGACGACTGGCTGGAAGCAGGAAGGTCAAAGAACCTATGAAATTTGAGTTAGATCTCTTCCTAAACAAGCATAATGGGACAGGGAATTTTGAGAGCCCTTGTAGAGGTAACATCAACAGGATTTTGGAAGAGCTTTGATAAAAGATTAATCCAGAAAAATCTAAGGAACTCTGAATTTTCACCAGAAGTGACTAGAACATTTATAATTATAACTTAGGGAGTGTAATTAGAAATATGAGAGAAAAGAAATAGTTTATTAGTTGATGCATTAATTCACCACTTTAAGGACGTTCTTATATGAGAAAAAAGCTCTTGCTGCTCCTTCCTGTTGTTGATTGCCATCAAGTCAGACATGTCTCATAGAGACCCAATGAACAAAAGACCTGAAGCCTTTCGATAACTATCCTTTCTCAAAGTTCTTAGAGTTTCCAGGGGCACGTTGTTTAGGAAGTAGATGCCACTCTTATTGTTGTTGTTGTTGCTGTTGTTGTTATGTGCCGTCGAGTCGCTTGCGACTCATAGTGGCCCTATGTACAACAGCCCTAAACTCCGCTCTGTCCTGTGCCAATCGCACTGTCTCTGACACTCCCATCCCGATTATCCCAGTCACTGAATCAATCCACCTCATAGAGGGCCTTCCTCTCCTGCGCCGTCCCTCCACCCTCCCAAGCATGATGTCCCTCTCTAAGGACTGGTCTTTCCTCACAACATGTCCAAAGTATGTTAGACAGAGCCTCAGAATCCTTGCCTCCAAGGAGCCACCCAGTTTAACCCTTTCCAGGACAAATCTGTTTGTTTTCCTAGCAGTCCATGGTACTCTCAATATTCTTCTCCAGCACCACAGCTCAAAGGCATCAATTCTCCTTCTATCCTCCTTGGTCATTTTCCAATATCTGATGCATAACAAGTGATTGCGAAGACCATGGCCTGTATCAAACGCACCTTAGTCTCCAGAGAGACACCATTGCTCTTCAGTACTTTGGAGAGGCGCCTAAGAGCAGACTTTCTGATGGCAATGCGCCTTTTAACTTCCTGGCTGCTGATGCCAAGAGTGTTGACTGTGGAGCCAAGCAAACTAAAGCTGTGTACAATCTCAATCTCTTCACCATCCATCCTGATGCTGCCAATTGGTCCAGTGGTGAGAATCTTTGTCTTCTTGACATTGATCCATATTGTAGGCTGCAGTCTTTGACACTCTACAGCAGGCGCTTCAGGTCCTCTTCAGTTTCAGCAAGCAGGGTTGTGTCATCCGCATAACGCAGATTGTTGATAAATCGTCCACCAATCTTGACCCCACATTTCTCCTCATAGAGCCCAGCCTCCCGGATAATCTGTTCTGCATACAGGTTGAAAAGGTATTTAAAAGTTGAAGGAAGATTGTGAGGGTGTGAGAGGGTGTGGGTGTGTGTGTGGTGGAGATTAATAAAGCATGAAACTAGGAAAACAAAATACAGATTCAAACCTATCCAAGAGAAGGCGAAGCAAAGTCTAAAATAACACTTAGAAATGCTTTCTTTGCTCCTTTGCACTACTTTTGGACCCCAAAATCATTGAAGCCCTTGATGGTAGACTGAACAGATGATCTTGTACTCCATAGACTATACAGAGTTAAGGAAACTGGGTTCTGCACAGCGTTCATGCCTCCTTTTGTGGAGGGCTTTATATTGAGTTGGTTACAGTTTAGGAACTTCAGAGGCATAACTGTTGCATTAATGGATTGAACATAGCATGTCTAATGAATAAGAATACACAACGATCGCAGGGGAAGGAATGTATCTTCTCATCCAAGGGCATTGAGAGAAGCCAAGATGGAATTTAGGCTTGGCTCTCAGAGATGAGCATATGTCTTTACTGTACTGCAAAGTCACCATGCAAAAAGGAAAAGAATATTTGGCTGGTAATTTAAAAACCAGGACCAAGAAATAGCTCCATGGAGAAGGCAGAAGGGAGCTGAGAGAGCAAGTGCTCAGTAATTAGCCCTAGACGGCCGTGCAAAGTGCAGGCTTTCCCCAATATCCAGTGGAGACAATTAGGTGACGTGAACAGGTACACACTGAACAAAGTATGTCTCCAAGAAATAGCAGCTATTTCTTAATTACTCCACCCATGTGGGAGACTAGTTTTGTTCTGTCTAGAAAAGTTGTCTCAGTCTTTCTATATCTGTGATTGCTGTCCATACTTCATATTCTCTCCCTCTCTTTCTTAAACTGTTCCTTAGTTGACATGGAGACAAAGTTTTGAGAGCAAGAGGAGTTCTGGTAGCATAATGTGCTATATACTGGGTTGTGAACCACAAGGTTGATGATTCAAATCCAGCAGCTGCACCACAGGAGCAGTTCATCTTCTCCAGTTCAGACCTTCATCCTCAGAAGCCCTGGTGGCGGGTCACTAGGAGTGAGAATCAATTCATTACATGAATATAGTTCTGGGTTGGGATTTTGCTTATTTATTTGTTTGAGAAGTGGATCCAGAAAGCATTAGCAGATTTAAGACAATGAGCCCTGATGAAACAGTGATTAAAATGTTCAACTACTAACCAAAAGCTGTTGTTTGAACTCACCTGAGCTCTGCAGAAGGAACATGGGGCAGTCTGTTTGTACAATGTTAACAGCCCTGGAAGCCCAGTTGGGCAGTTCTACTCTGTCTTATAAGCTCCCTATAATTAATTGGAATCAACTCTATGGCAATAGTTTTGCCAATGCAGACGAAGAACATAAGTGAGCCAATAAAAGGTGTGTAAATGATCTTATTTTGGCTGTGAATAAATGGGATTGAATCACGTTGAGAACTTCTAGGACACAGAGAGAGCAGCGTGCGGCAGGCACCTGTAGAAGCGTAAGAAAGGTAGAACATTTAGATTTCAAACTCTGTTTATCATTGGTTCCAGGCTACATTTAAGGATATCAATTTCCCACTTTTGGCCACCTCAAATCAATTCAAATCATTGATATTGAGCTTGAACCAACGTACAGCTGACACTCCAGCAGATTTAAAGAGGCTATAAATTGCATGCCAAAAGATCAACCTTTTGTCTCCCTCAGAGCAGCTGGTGAAAATGAAACGCCTGTCTTTGGGATGACAGTGCAACTCCTTACCCACTAGGCTACCAGAACTTTGCTTCTGGCCAGCACCAGGAAATGTCAAATGCCCCAGAGGAAAGCAGCAACTGCCCTGCTCTGGGTCTTAGTGAGAACATCTCTATACAAAGCCTCAGTGTTTCAACTTGGAAAGGAAAGGCAAACGGAAACCTTGATTTCTAGAGAAGCTTTCTGGCTTTAGTCACTTAAGTTTTATCTAATTTAGAAAATAAAGACCCAGAGATGTGGAAGTATTTACTGAAAGTCATAGAGACTGTAGCAGATCATGAATTAGAATCTGAGATCTCTCCAACTTAGTCCAATGCCTTCAGTTCCAAAGCCACTGAAACATGGAGTGCCTCGCAAAAAACACTGAAAAAATGTCATTGCTGGCATTGGTCCTTAGCTTTTGGGATCTGTGGCTTTGTAAAAGAGGAAAGGATTATGATGTAGCTATTGACCTCATCTGAAAAATAAATAATGGGCCAAAATTCTTAATAAAGGCCCCAAAACATACAAAAAGAATTTTTCAGAGGATCCTCCAAGATTAACCTGAGTTTCCACAGGAATGCAGTGTTGATGTTGCCAAGTAGTATCTGTCTGATGTCATCAAAGTAGCTAATGGCTACAGACAGCTTCACCTGGCATATCATCAAAGCTGTTGACAAGCAAGAAGAGAAAGTCCACCCTAGCTCAACGAGTCTGGATCTGTACAAACTCGTGTTCAACTCCATCTCTCAGTCACTTGGATGTAAACCTACCTCGGTAATCAACCCAAGGACCACTCTTCATCCTAAACTTGAGGGAACATAAGCAAATTCCAAACTTTAATGAAAGTGGGAAGTGAGTCTTTTCACTTCTCCCTAACACTTGACTTATAGAAAGACTTCCATAAAGGAGAGAAGGGGACAATGGAGAGAGAAATTACTAGTGATGTGCTATTTATACTTTTACAAAACAAAAGCATACTCAAGCCATCAAGAAGAAAAAACTATGTTATGACAGCATGTCTTTTCTCTGAATGTCTGCGGGCTGATCAATTACTTTCTACGTCAATCTCAATAACGAAGGAATCCAATTTGACTGTTGTTATTAGATGCACTGAAAATCCCATGGACTGCCAAAAGAAGAAACAGGTATGTCCTGGGGAAGGCGAAGCCAGAGTGGTTCTTTCAGGCAAGGATGACAAAGCCTCATCTTATATACTTTGCACATGCTGCTAAGGAGAGGCTATTCCAATTTGACTACGGCCAGGTAATTGTCAATCACCCTTGATGACAAACATAGAAGGAGAATTGATGCCTTTGAGCTGTGGTGCTGGAGAAGAGTATTGAGAATACCATGGACTGCCAGGAAAACAAACAGATTCATCCTGGAAAGGGTTAAACTGGGTGGCTCCTTGGAGGCAAGGATTCTGAGGCTCCATCTAACGTACTTTGGACGTGTTGTGAGGAGAGACTGGTCCTTGGAGAAGGACATCACGCTTGGGAGGGTGGAGGGACAGCGCAGGACGGGAAGGCCCTCTATGAAGTGGATTGATTCAGTGGCTGGGATAATCAGGATGGGAGTGTCAGAGACAGTGCGATTGGCACAGGACAGAGCAGAATTTAGGGCTGTTGTACATAGAGTCGCTATGAGTCTCAAGCGACTCGACAGCACATAACAACAACAACAACAACAACAATTAGATAATGGCTGTTAGTCCACTGCCCATCCCTGTCTCATATTGCCTAGTCTAGAGTGCTAAAAGTTCTTTCTAAAGTACGATGCTATACAATTCAAATGGAAAATGGTCTTGGAACAAAAGACTTCATAATAAATTGATCTAAGGGGGGGGGGGGGAAGGAGAGTCCGTGATCAATTGATCTGGTCCACCTCATCAGTGGCAGTCATAGCCAAAAAGTTAATTTCTAGTACTTTCTTTCAACTGCCATTTAATATACTTTAAAACATGTGTATAGACATGGTTGTGATCATGTAAGCAACACGGTGTACAATGTAGTGTAGAAATATTCCTCCGATCCACTAAATCAGTAATGTGTTAGTGTGAAAAGGATAATTTCTCTTTCACCCTCACTTTTATATTACACTCAAAAACGATACACATCAGTAGTGCCAAGCTACATTTGCCAATCAGCCCCATCTCATCTACCTCTTCCTAAAGTGAAACAAACATGTTGTTACTAGGTATCATTGAATCACTAGGACTCATAATGAGTCTTGTGGCTGAAGACACTAGAGAATGATGAGCCTCTGAACAAGAAATCCAAACCTTGCCCTATTCTGATCTATCCTCCCCAGCTCCACCAAGTTCAAGCCCACTTCTGTAGTCACTGTGCCAACTCATCTCTTAAGAGGGTCTTTCTCTCTTTCATAGATCTTCTACTTTCCCCCACATGATGTCTTTCTACCAGGACTGACACGTCCTGACAACATGTCTAATGTAAGTGAGATGAAGTTTCACCCTCCGTTTCTCCAAGGCACCCTCATGGCACTTCCTCCAAAACAGATTTGTTTTTTTGACAATCCATGGAATAGTCAGTATGCTTCCCCAACACCACAATTCAATTGATTCTTCTTCAGTCTTCTTTATCATTTTCCAATGTTCACATCCTCATGAAACAATTGAAAATACCGTGGGATTGAGTCAGGTTCATCTTGGTCTTTAGACTGACATTCTTGGTCTTGAACATTTTAAAGAGATCTCTGACAGGAGATTTTCCCAGTGTCATTTGTTTTTTAATTTCTTGGTTATTCCTGCAATGAGTGTTGATTGTGGATTAAATAAATTGATATCTTCAGTCTTTTCTCCATCTATCATGTTGTTTCCCATCAATCTAGTTATGAGGATTTTTTTTTCTGCTGAAGTGTAATCAATATTAAAGGTCTTTGATCTTCTGTAGTAATTTAAGTTTTCTTCACTTTCTGCAAGCAAGCTATTTATTGTCATCTAAATATCAGAGATTGTTTTTAGTCTTTTTCCAATCCTGATGCTACATTCATGTACTTCATCTTCTTAAATTATTTGCTTACCATATGTATTGAATAGACATA
>NW_006399753.1:14534635-14582675 GCF_000299155.1 Elephantulus edwardii
CCAACACCATTTGTTAAAAAGGCTGTCGTTCCCCCACTTCACTGATTTCATCTCCTTGTCAAAGATCAGTTGACCATAGATGGATGGGTTGATCTCTGGATTCTCAATTCGGTTCCATTGATCTATGTGTCTGTCATTGTACCAGTACCATGCTGTCTTTACCACTACGGCAGTGTAGTAGGATTTCCTTTTTCTGATTATCTACTCTTAGTCTCCACACAAGTTTCACATGAGCACAATTAAATAGTCTGGAATTCTAAATCTTTTAAATTTATTAACACATAGTTAAATGTCTTTGCATAACCAATAAAACACAAATAAATATCTTTCTGATATTCTGTTTTCAATCAAAACCCATCTAATAAAATATAAGTGACAGAAGAAGCATCAATACAAGATAGAAGGAATACATGAAGTCACTGAACCAAAAAGAATTAATGTACCTAAATCATTTCAGGTGTGGCATATGACCAAGTATCAATGGCACTGAAGGAGGTAAATCTTAACTCAAACCAAATCTTTGCATTCTTCATATCATGTACAATCTTTATATAATGTATTCCTTTTTTTTTTTACCTTGCTGCATTTCACAGCGCTGAGTGTTAGGACAATGATTACTAGTTTTTGCAATACATTAATATGAGCCCCTTATGATGGTTTATCTAAACAAAGCTCCCTGAATAGATAAAATATATCAATATGTAATATTCCCATGATAAGATTCATAATGCCATTGGCATAATGATCCTAACATGTCCTAAAAATTCAGTTTAATTTTGTTTCACTAGTATTTCCTATTTTTTTTTAAATTCTTGATATCTTTCTTTTCAAAAGACATATATTGAACACTTTTAAAAATAATGTCTCATACTCATAGTATTCCATGGAGTATTCTGTGAGAAAAAAGACACTAAATCATGTTATCTTGCCTTCATGTAAGGATTGACAACATTGGAGTCTAAGAAGAAGTGATTTATACAGTACATAGCTAATGAATGATGCAGCTGTGGTTATTGGTGAGAGTTCCTGATTGCTAATAGTTATGTTAATGAAACCTTGGTATAAAAATTTACATACATATTTTGTTCATCCACTTTCCTCTCAAGAGATATAACATATTTCATTTTCTTAGCTAAATTTGACCACTTATGAAAGGCCTATATTCTTAAGGAAATATTTTTCTGAATGCTCGGAGCTCACATCCCTCTTTTGTATTTTGGGGAAATTCCTAAAACATTTAGCAAATGGAAGATAATATACCTAAGCAGGGGCTGGGGAGGAAAATGTTATTTTTCTGTTTTGTCCTGAAGGCTGGTTTTTTTTTATGTGCCACTTCTTTCATTTAAATAGGTTTCAACAAATATTTCTTAATACAAAACTCAAAGTTGTTCATGCTGTTAGGTGTCGTCGAGGTGACCATGACTCCTAGCCACTGTATGAACAGCAGAGATGATCCTCTCCTTATCCTGTGCCATGATCGCTGCTATTCCTATTGTGATGGGCACTGTGTCAACCCATCGTGTTGAGTAGTTTCTGCATAACCCGTACAATAGGAAACATATTTAACATCTTTGATTTCAAGCAAACTTTAGTTTGGTCAGTGTTGCTTCTCCTTCTTCCCACAGTTTTGAATTGAATTGTGACTCTCTAAAATACATGTTGAATTCTCAACCTCACGTATCTGTGAATGTGACTATAAAATGAGTGTAGACAACATAAGTGGATGGCCACATTTGACTTGTATTAACTCCACAAAGGGGAACTGTCCCCATCAACAACATCCACGGTACAAAACTCATTTCAATAAGGTCAAACATTGTCTCCCATGCTTTTACACCTACTTTTATTAATTCCAACACCAATGCTCTACTGGGCATAAAATACATTGCAATGACCACATAGACTTCACTGATCCATGCTCACAGCTATGAGGTTTATTAGGGAAGCTAGCAGGCTCTAACTTAAGTTGTCAGCAGAACATCTCGAAGTCAAGACAGCTTTTCATGTAGGCCCTTTGACCTACATCCTGACAGCTCAGGTCAATCTTACAAAATTCTCTTAGCCCTGCCAGTTATGGCCTCTGCCTCAGTTTTCCAGCAAGCTTGGACCAAGGCCTCTGGCTCTGGTTCTGTACAACAGTGGCCCCAAGTCAGCTCTGTCACATGTTGGTCTTGGTTCTTTGCTGAGGTTTCTAATACTTTTGTATACATCCTGGTCTGACTGGTGCAATAGGAATCTCTGGCCATAAAGGATGTAGGCATGTTTCTTCTTCCACACTCATGATGATGATGTTATGCACTGTGAAGCTGAAACTTACTCATAGCTGACCCTCCAGCAGGTTTTTGTTGTAGTTATTGTTGTTATGTGCCATTGAGTCACCTGCAACTAACAGCAACCCTATGTACAACAGCCCTAAACCCTGCTCTGTACTATGCCAATTTCTTTTTGTCTCTGACACACATACCCCCATTACCCCAGTCACTGAATCAATCCATCTCATCAAGGGTCTTCCTCCATCCTCCCAAGCATTACACCCTTCTCTTAGCACTGGTCCCTCCTTGCAACATGTTGAAAGTAGGTCAGGCGAAGCAGATTTTTAGAGACAGGTAATCTCAAAGGAGGAAATTACTCACCTTTCTCCCACAGAGCAGCTAGTGGGATCAACCATATGCCTTTGAGTTGGCAGTACAACTCCTTAACACTAAGCCACCAGAACTCCCCAAATTTTGCTGCTGAATCTGCTCAAAACTAGTGGAATGGTGAAACTAACTAATCTCCTTAGCAATGGACTAACATACCCTATTTGCATGTTCCTGTCTAGCCAAGTAGCAAAGCCAAAGTCAATGGTTAAGCCACTGACACAATAAACCTTTGACACAACAATGACCTTCTGTGGACATAGAAGCTTTGAATATGTTACAAGTATGAAGTCCTATTGGAGTATGATTGATCTTTTGGAGTAAAAGGAAGAGAGAACAATGCATAGGGAAGGATAGGGAAGGAAGCTAAGCATGTGAAAATGGAGGCAGAGATTAGTTATGTGGTAGAGCTGTAAACCAAAGAAGCACTGGAGGCTACAAGAAGCTGGAAAAGCGAAGATGTGACTGCCTCTTGGAGACTTTAGAGAGAATATGGTTCATCTGATATTCTGAATTCATATCTATTCTATATGTATACTGCAGCAGCCAGGAAATTAAAAGATGATGGGAAAGTTGGCTGTCAGAGACCTCTCCATGGTGCCGACGAGCAATGATGTCAGTCTGGAGACTAAGATGTGCCTAATACAGGCTATGGTTTTTGCAATCACTTGCTATGCATCAGAGAATGGACAATGACTAGGGATGGTAGAAGAAGAATTGATCTCTTGAGCTGTGGTGTTGGGGAAGAGTATTGAATACACCATGGACTGCTAAAAGAACAAACAGGTTCATCCTAGAGAGGGTGAAACCAGGCAGGTTCCTCCTTGCAAGCAAGGATTCTGAAGCTTCGTCTGACATACTTAGGGCATGTTGCAAGGAGGGACCAGTCCTTGGAGAGGGACATCATGCTTGGGAGGGTGGAGGGATGGCGCAGGAAAGGAAGACCCTCTATGAGGTGAATTGATTCAGTGACTGGGGTAATGGGGTAGGGGTGCCAGAGACAATAAGATTGGCACAGGATAGAGCAGGGTTTGGTGCTGTTGCACACAGGGTCACTATGAATTGTAGGTGACTCGGCGACACAGAACAACAACAACAACAACATATGTATACTGAACAAATCATTTGAGAAACTGTACTGTGTGAGGAAGAATGTGGCATCAGGATTGGAGGAAGACTCAGTAGAGGACAAAACTTGGCTTGAAGAAAGTGAAGATTGAAAGCACTTACTAAAGGAAGATCAAAGATTATAAATAGTCTTTGATATGGATTACACTTTAACATTAAGAAAATAAGCCTCCTCATAATTAAAACAATAGGCAGCCTCATAATAAATGGGAGAAAATTGAAGTTGCCAATGATCTAATTATACGTGGATCCACAATCAAGACCCATGGTAGCAGCCGTCAAGAAATCAAGTCATGCCCCAAGGGAAATATGCTGCCAAGAAACGCTTGATAAAGTGTTCAAGAGTAAAGATGCCAGTCTGAAGACCAAGATGCACCTGACCCAGGCCGTGGTGTTTTAAAATACTTGGTATTGATGCAAAAGTAGGTCAATGAATAAAGAAGACTGAAGAAGCATCAAAGTTTTTGAATTATAGTATTAAGGAAGAGTATTGACTACTCCATTGATTGCCAAAAAACAAACAAATCTGGCTTGGAGGAAATACCATCAGGTGCTCCTCGGAGACAAGGATGGTGAAACTTCTTCTCACATATTTTGGACATGTTGCCAGGAGGTCCAGTCCTTGTAGAAGAGCATCATGCAGGGAAAAGTAGAGTGTTGGTGAAAGAGATACAGACCCTCCAAGGGCTGTATTGAAGCAGTAACTGTAATAATGAATATAATAACTATAATAACGAATATCATATAATAATGAGCTTGAACATGGCAGAGATGGTGAGGATGGTTCAGGATAGGGTTAGGTTTTGATCTGGTGGTCACAGGATCACTATGAGCTGTAATCAACTCAGTAACACCTAACAACTTACAGAATTATGAAACAAAGTGCTTCTGTTACTTTAAATCACCCATGGATAGTACTCTTAAGTTGTGGTATTGTTAAGAGGCTAGTATGTCCACCTATTATTTTATTTCATCGATAATATTGACATTTAAGGATCATATCTTCTATGCTTAAATCCCTTAAGAGTTTTAGAACACAGAAGATAACTAAGAAAAATTATGGACAGAAATTATAACATTTCAGCACCTGAAAAGACCATCAAATTATAGTCACAAAACTTTACATCGAGATTTACTGATAACTGTGAGTCAAGAAAACTCCATGTACTTGAAGATACGTGTTGAAATAACAAACTTGACTTTGAGGCCCTCAGGCCTCAAACTCTTAAACTTGTGAACACAAATGCCTCCAGTTGATCTTTCTTATGTGCAGAGGAACAAGCTATAGTACAATGAAGAAAGCCACGCAGTCTTTCAAATTCCTCTGCGATTTACAGGAAGCTCCAGGATTTAGCACAGTTTTGGTGGAAGTTTTCTTCAACTTGTGGCAACAAGACAAGGTAATCTCTGAAGCATTGTTCCTTCCCCTCAAGGCTTGCTTTCTTTTCCGTCTAAGCTCTGGAAATCCTATTGGAAATTTCCAAAAGATATGCACACCCTCAGAAAATCCCTCAGGTCTGAGGTATAAGGTTGAAAGAGATTTAAAGTTTAAAATTTGTATATGAAGCAAATGCATTCCCTAGAATTTTCTCCTTGCAGATTTCTGACTATAGTTTCTTCTTCCCATCTCCAATGCTCCAGACAGTAGATTTCAAATCTAGTCTAGGAAAAAATTGAACCAGAGAAGCTGTAAACTTATGGGTACCAGATATAGCAGAAAAAGAAAATAACATGTGAAGATAAAATATAGGAGCAAAAGCAAGACCCAGCCTTCTGATAAACTCATTCTCTGTTGCCAAAACTCACTAGCCAGACATCTGTCCCAAAAGCAGCATTTTACAGGCTATTTCTTGGTGGAAATGTATTGTCACATAGAAAAGGCCTTCAAACCTATTTACTTGAAAACGTGATCAAGGTTGAATAAACTTGTCTTTATACACAGAATCTTCCATGACTTTTTTTTAGTCTTTGTTATTCAAATTATATTGCAGAAAACAGCTACCATGAGTAACAAGCAAAAGCAATGAGAAGGAAAAAAATGTGCATATAATCCACCAAATCTGTATCTTCAAGAACGTAAGAAGTGATACTGAAATTGAAAATTATGTCACAAAAAAGTAATAAAAAGGAGGAATGAGAAAAAATCCTCATAGAAATGAGAACTATTATAGATGAAATTGAAACAAGTTCGATAGCATATTTACGACATTGAATTGAAGAAAGCTCCTCAAAAATAGAACAAAAAAAAATCACAGAGATCAAGAGTGGAAGGTAGGATAGAATTAGAAAATCAATTTAGGAAGTTCAACACCTGAATGAGAAAAAAATCCAGAAAAATTAAGAGAGGATGTGTGTGTGTGTTCGGGAGGAGAGGGGTGGGGGTGTGAATCAGAAAAAAATGTATGAAATTTCTCTGGAAATGTAAGACCCTTTTGAATGCTAAGCATAAACATTCTATAAGCTCCACCCTAAAGCATATTATAATGCAAATTACAAAAGACTTTTAAGAGCAAGGGAGCCATTTCCCCCTCAGCAAATCAAGTGGCCAATTGGCAATTATTTTTCTTGGCTTCTCAGCATTGGACACAATTGATCACTTCCTCTCCTTGAAACATGTTTGCCACTTAATGACGTTATGACATAATGCTTCCATGTTTTTCATTCTTTGTATTTTCTCCTGTATATATCTGGATTATTTCCCTCTTTTGGTTTGTGTATCATCCTGTTACAGTCTACTACACAGATATTGTAAGTGCAGCTCCAGAACACTGCAATAAATCTAATATTTAAATATAAAAGAGTCACACTTTTTAAAAAAAAAATTTCAAGTGGAAAGGATTGTTTTATTTAGACTAAACTATGAGCTCTTAATTATGCAGTAGCATTATTAAAAAGTTTAAAATATTTTAAGAATGACTACAATGTGTCACAGAGACACATTCTGAGCATATGCTATTGGGGGAAAATGGCACTGATGTATTTGATGCAATGTTGCTACAAGCCATCAATTTATAAAAAAACATGTTATCTGTGAAGCACAAGAAAGTATAAAGTTCTTGTTGATGTTAGATGTCATTGACTCAACTCTGACTCACAAAGACTCCACATACAACGGAAAGACACTGTGCTCTCAATCCATCGGCACATTCTGTGTGTCACTGTATCTGCTCTGCGTCAGCCCGTTGCCCCAGTTGCTGTGTCAGTTCATCTCACTGGGGTCCTCCTTTCCTTCACTGACCCTCTGCTTCACCAATATGATATCTAGCCCCTCCTGATAACATATCCAAAGAACGTGAGATGAACGGCAATAAAATGAGCGCTGCCTATATCCCCCCATCTCTCGACACAGCAAGCCCTCTATAGCTACGCTCCAGTGATCTCATCCAAACTCATGACTTAAAATGTATCAATGCGCTGATGATTCCCACACTGCATTTCTTGTCCTATTTCCCAAAAATTCTAGACTCAGATATCCAATCGTTTAGTCACATTTACACTTAGATGGCTATCATTCCCTCACTCACTCATTACCCTCAAATCAGAACCAACACATAGAGATCCTCCATTGGGTTTCCAAGGAAATAAATCACAAGAGATTGCCCATCTTTCTCTCTAGGATTGGCTCCTGGATTCGAATCACTAGAGACTCATGTTTTGAGTCAGCAGCTCAGCTCTCTACACCTATAGCACCAGTTGTTGTTGTTGTGTACTATAGAAGTGGACTGACCCATAGCTGACCCTCCAGTAGGCTTTCAGAGGCAGTTAATTGCCTAAGAGAAGACTGCCCATCCTCCAGCAGAGCAGCTGGTGATCTTGAACCACATACCTTTGAGACTGCAGTATATTGCCACTGTGCTTCCAGAGCTCCTGAGTGGTTGAAATTTACCATGCCTAAAATGTAACCCTTTTACATGTATCACTCTTATTTATTCCCCAATGTCTTTAATCTTTCTCAATAGTGCCTACTGTGAAGTAAATCTTCTACAATGACTTTTCCTAGTCATTGTTTGACTTTCCTATCTAGATGGGCAGGAATATGAAAATGGGGTGTGTGAGCCTATCCATAAGGGATCGGTTATCTACCATTCCACAAGGGGATTGTCCAGTCTCAACAATCTACAAGGGGATTGGCTAGTCTTGCCAATGAATTGAACAGCTCTAGCCACAGCGACAGATATTCTGTCACCATTGAACAAGATGTAAAATAATGTAGAATGCCCTTCTTACTCCAGCAACACTGTACAGCACCAACATCTTTGGCTGAACTGAGATCTGGCATGAGATGGGGACCTGGTTGGGGGCACAACCAATATTGACAGGATTGAGAACTTTGTTGGACAACTAGCGGTGGGAAGCCAATATTGACAGGACTGAGGACTTGAGGCCATTGATCTGAAGCCACAAGGCTTGAGACTGATGTGTCTGAGGGCACACTTCAGGAACTTTCTTGACTGTATTGTTATTACTCTGGGTAATAATGTTTGATTTCCCCAATATGCTTCTGTGTGGTCTGTGAGATATCACAGTGGATTTTGGACTCACCAAAACAGTAAGATTGATGTTGAGTAGAAAGAGGTACAGGAGTATGGGAGACATGGCTGACCTCATGGGAACTGGTTTTGTGTCATTGATGCTGTGGACAGGGACAGTTCCCCTTTGTGAAGTCGTTAAAGGACAGATATGGTCATCCTCACATAGTCCTTGCTCTTTTACACCTGCTTTTATATTTTTATTGGATTTTAGGAATCCACTCTGATACTTCTCACTCACATTTCACATCCAATCCACCAGTACATTGTCTTTGTTCCACCTTCAAATGCATCTTTGATGGAATTACATCTTTCCCCCTCCAGTAGAACCTCTGTACTGACATTTCTTGCCTGAGATGTTGTTATTGTTATTTGTAAGTGCCATTAAATTGTTTCTAACTCACAGCAACCCTATACAATCAAATTAATCTTGCTGTAAAAAGTATGTAATATTATTAAAATCATATTCTCTTTTCAGAGAAAGAATTTTGTAGTGCCTTCTTATGATTAGAAATGAGTTTCACGAATTCTATAGCGTAACTCACTAAACACATATGTTAAAAAAATACTATCTTCTAAAATTATTAAAAAGAGAAATGGGAAATAATTCAAGGTAAAATAGCATATGCCTTCCCATTCATGAATGAATAAGGTACTTCTTGTTCATAAATGTGAAGTCACTATGAATATAACCACTGTATCATTATGTAGATTGATAGAGAAAAGGTTTGTTAATAACTATAAATGGATTTTTTATATTCCGAAACAACAATTCATGGTAAATTGTGAACAAAGCAATAACATTGTTAAGCTTTACTGTATGTGAAAAGGAGTCTATGTACTGTATATCTATAAGCTAATTTAACCTTAGGACCACTGAATGCGATAGTGACTACCACTATTTCTATTTTACATATGAGAAAACACAGACCCAGAAGGGGTAAGTGACTTTTCTGAGCTCACGTATTTGGCAAATGGCAGAGATTTTAACCTTCATAGCATGGTTATGTGCTTACTGCAACATACCGCCTCTTTCAATATGCACTTAAATGGTGTTTCTTGAAAATTCTATATTTATTAGCACTGCATATTGAAAATATACCTTATATGTATTTAAAATATGGGAATAGATTCTAGTATCAAGTAACTATAAATGACTTTTTCTATGAGTAAATATCTATTATTGGTGTTTTTAGGTGCCATTGAGTCAAGTATAACTCATAGAGACGCTATGAACAACATCCTATCCAGTGCCATCCTCACACTTCCTGACACATCAGAGCCCATTGTGGCAGTCACCATGTCAATCTACCTGGTCAAGTGTCATCCTCTCCTTTGACGACCCTCTAACTTTCCAAGCATGATGTTCCTCTCCAAGGAATAGCCCCTTCTAGCAATATGCTCAAAGTCAGTGAGACAAAGTCTTATCATCTTTGACTCCAAACAGCACTCTGGCTGCACCTTTGCCAAGACATATTTGTTTGTTCTTTTGGCAGTCCATGGGGTGTTTAGCACTCTTCTCCAACGTCACAGCTCAAAGGCATCAATACTTCTGTCATCTATATTCATTGCCCAACTCTCAGATGTATAGAAAGACCATGGTCTGAATTAGACGTACCTTAGTCCTCAAACTGATATCATCACTTCTCAATAATTTGGAGAGGTCTCTAAATTCAGACTTAGGGACTGCTGGTGCTAAGGTGTTAGTTGTGGATCCAAGTAAGATGGAGTTGTTGGCAATTTCTATCTTTTCTCCATCTAACATGATGTTGCCTATCAGTCCAGTGCTAAGAATCTTTGTCTTCTTGACATCGAGATGCAACCCATGTTGAAGGCTATATTCTTTGAGCCTCTGCAAAAAGGGCTACAAGTCCTCACTTTCAGCAAGCAAAGTTGTGTCATCTACATAATACTGATTATTAATGAGTCTCCCTTCAATCCTGATGCCACATTTTCTTCATAGAGTCCAGCTTCTCAATTAATTTGCTCATCATATAGCTTGAATAGGTATGGAGAGAGAATACAACCCTGAAAAAACACTCCCTTCTTAATTTTAAGCCATGTAGTGTTTCCTTGTTCTGTTCACACAAAAGCCTCCTGGTCTAGGTATAGGTTTTGCATAAGCACAAATAATACTCTAGGATTCCCATTCTTTTCAATGTTAGTCGTAACTTGTTATGATCTACACAAATACCTTTGTATAATCAATAAAGCATAAATAGACATTCTTCTGGTATTCTTTATTTTCAGCCAGAATTCATCTGGCATCAGAAATTATATCTCTAGTGCCATGGCCTCTTCTACATCCTGCTTGAACCTCTGGCAGTTCCTTTTTTATGTACTGTTCTAGCAATGAGTTTCAGCAGTATTTTGCTTGTATGCAATATTAATGACGGTATTCGATAGTTTCTACATTCTATTGGATAATCTTTCTTGGGAATGGAAAAAAACATGAACCTCTTCCAATCCATTGACCCATCATAAATAAATATCTAGAATAAGTAAATTTAAAAATCATTGAAAACGTCATAGAGCACAATTCCGACACATGGCATTGCCACAAATTGGAGTCCATCAATCCCAGCTGACTCATTTGGTTTTTTGTTTGTTTGTTTGTTTGTTTGTTTTCTTAAGGGGTAACTGAGCAGTGGCTTGGTGTTTGAGACACAGAGGAAGGTCTGGCTGTCTGAGGCTAGATCGGTAGAAGAGGCTGACTTCTTTGCAGACAGCAGCTTCCCTTCCAGCCTCACCCAGTTGCTGTCGGCTGGAATTGCTTGATCAGTGTTGCAGTTTTTCACTCACCACAAATGATCCACACAGATGTATGTTTTTTAATGTGACATCTAAAAATTGTCAAGCGTTGACTCACATGTTTGACTATCCGCATGAAAGCCCAGCATACCTCACAGTAATTCTCTTGTCCCTCCCAGCCTGAGCTCACTCCAACTCAACCCCAACTAGAACAGCTTTTTAAAGTTCTGAAAAGAAAATCCCTGGTTCGCCCAGAAACAACAAAAACCACAGACAGTTGTTAGAGGAATATAGAATGAATCCATAATGTTGTGAACTGGTGCCTTCATTTCAAATGAGAAAGTCAGTTCTGAGGTTTCTTACAAGCCAAGCTGGCTATCTCTGCCTCCCTAAGCAAGCAGACACGCCAGGGGAGTGTGGTGCAAACTGCACAAGGCTCTTTGCAAGTTTATTTACTTTTTTTTAAGAGGACAGGATGCAGAACTTAAGTTTCCTTTAAATATAGCACCACCCGACATTGTTTATACTTTCCCCTTTGCAATGCTTCCAGGCACACTTTAAAGGGAAGTGATAAGGAGACAGGAAAAGAAAGACACTTACACCAGCCCTGAGGAACCAAGTCCCTGCCCCAGAGGGTGTGGAGGAAGTTCTTCAGCTGCCCTGGGCTTGTGTATTTGTCTTCCCCCACACCCTATATGTTGTTGTTGTTAAGAGAGAGCTAGTAAACTTCATTGGACATCTGGAGGGAACTTCCTCAGTAAGGTGGGTGTGTCATAAATCTTTTCTGTCCAGGATCATTGTGACCACTGGGCAGAGGCAAGGGCAGTACACACAGTGCTGTAGCTCACAGCCAGCCCAGCTCAGCAAAGGAAGGAAGGTGGAGGGACAGGATATGAGCAGGTTAGAGAATAGTTTACGGGATAGTAAGGAACAATGCCCAGATCCCCCTGGAAGGCCAATCTTCTTTGGAAGGGAAGTCACTGGCTTCTCCAAGTTCAGACAAATGATCTGTTCTAGCAGGGGCAATAAGTTTCTTTAAAAACTTAGGTCAACCTATTTTTAGAAAAGGTCATTCTGTGTCTAACATCTAGCTTGGGAGGCAACAAAGGGCAATACACCATAACAAGTTTAAATCTTGGGTACTTGAAGTGGAGACAATTGTTTGCTGTGTATATGATTACTTCCAGGGAGCTCTGGTGTCTTAGTGGTAACCCAAAGGTACTAGTTGCACGAGTCGCCCAGAGGAAGACAGATGGGCACTCTCCTCCTGTGCAATGCGCCTCTGAAAACTCACAAGAGGGACAGCTAGGAATTGATTCCAACTTGATGGCACCTAACAACAACATATTTGTTTTTAATTTTTTAGGCCTATTGGTTTAATTTTTAGATTAACAATATCTGAATATTCAAGTATCTTATTATTTGAATATTCAAAATAAAGAATATTTTTAATTCATTTCATTTTGAAATGCTTGTGGATTGGAGTGTTGGAGAAGAGGCCCAAATAGTCCACAGACTGCCAAAAGAACAATCTGTCTTAAAGGAAATGCAACCAGATTGAGTGCTATTTAAAGAGATAAGGATGATAAAATTTTGTCTCGCTTAACTTTGGGCATGTAACAGTAGGAATCAATCCTTGGAGAGAGACATCATGCTTGGAAAAGGAGAGGGTCAGTAAAAGAGAAGAACATTTTCAATAAGAAGGATTAACACAGTAACTGCCACAATGGGTCTGAGCATGACAGAAGATGAAAAAAAAAATCATAGGGAAGGGACAGGATAGGGCAAGGTTGTCCTCACAGCACACCCTTCCCTCTGAAACCATCCTGTTTATTCTCGGCTGTTTTTCTTTCCTCTGGGCCTCAGCCTGCTGGGATGGGTCTCTCCTTCCTGGTCTAGCCCTGGAGCCAGTGTGCTGAGCAGCCCCTTGTCAGGAAGACCTGCTTCATGAATGTGTGTAGATTGAAGGAGCAAATGAATCCAACTTATTTTAATTTCATTTTAGGTTTCGTGCTTAGTTTGGGGCTGGACAGTTTCTCCAAACGCCACTTGCCAACAACTTTTCCCCTTAATTTCTAATCCCATGCTGGTTAAGGAGGAAATCAACCCCAAATGTTTCTAAATCATCTGCTTGAAATGCTTCAGAGTTTGATGTCGTAAGAGCTGAGTTAGAGCATTTTTTTCCTTCATTAAACTGGTGCCCAGGGAGGGAAGCAGGCAGCCCTATTTCAGAGATAAAGAAAGGTTGGGAGGAGAGGGGGGAAAAAGAAAAAAGCTCTTGACAATTTCTAAGTTGTAACTCATTTTGGAATTTTGACAGGGATAACTGGAGAGAGGTGGTAGCTCGTAACCTCTGGCCTGAGTGTTTTCTGCAGAGGCAGGACAATCTCTTGTGAATAGACTGAAAAAAGCATCAGTGTCTTCAACGGCAAGGACTCTTCCGTGTGTTCGTGTGGACCCTTTGGTCTCCCACAGCACCGAGGCAGAAGGCCATCTCCCACTTAGCTTGGACAGTCACTTCTGGCGTAGAAGTTTGGTGGCGATGTTAGGACATAATGGTCACCTTGTTGTTGTATACCATTGAGTCAGAACCAACCCATAGCTGACCCTGCAGCAGGTTTTGAGAGGTTTTGCAGGAGACTCAAAGGCACCTAACAAAAACAGCAATCACAAGCAAGGGAGGAGATTGCCCATCCTTCTCCCACAGAGCAGCTGATGGATTCTAATCACTCGCCTTCACGGTTGCAGTGGTTTCCTATCACTACACCATCCTATTGTCATTTCTTTTTTAAATTTTTTTAAATTTAAATTTTAACGAAACTTTGGATTTACATTCATTCATTGTTGTACATTTTCCTCCCTGCCCACCCCTCCTCCCAGTTGGTTTTTCTCTTTGAAAAGTAAAAAAAACAAAACAAAACAAAAAAAAAACAAAAACAAACCAAACCATCAAACTTTCATTTTTATGTAAGCTCCCCCCAAAATCCACTCCCCCATGAAGCTCTCATTCTGGACTCTTGTCATGAAAATAATACCTAATCATATATTCCTTTCAAACAGTTCTCTCCCTCATCTGTTTCAATGCAGTTTACATTATTTAAACCTTCTTTTCTTAGATTCTCCCTAACCATGATGTCACTTCTGTTTCATAACAGTGGCACCATGCAGTGTTTGTTTGTCCCTTTGTGACTGAGATAGTTCACTCAGCATAATATTCTCCAGGGTCACCCATTTTGTAGAATATTTCATGAGTTCCTTGTTTTTCAATGGAGCATAGTATTCCATTGGGTGAATGTACCACAGCTTCTCCATTTGTTTGTTGGTGGGCACTTGGGTTGTTTCTAACTCTTGGCTATTGTGAACAAAGTAGCAATAAACATGGTTGTGCAATATATCTGCTTGGGTGGCAGTTATGGTTTCTTTAGGGTATATTCCCAGTACTGGAATTGCTGGGTCCCTAATGTCATCTCCTGTTGGATCTTTTAAGTCAAGCTGAGCTGGTCTGGGAACTACCAACTCAAGTTTCCCTTTCTTTTTTGGTACAGATTTGGGGAACGAACATCAACATTCAAAATCATTTGTGGTCCAATTGCACCTGTCCAATGTATGTATAGTGCTCTTTGGGGCATTGCACAAATTCTCTGAGCTTCTCTTTCTTGATTGTATAATTGAGTTAAAATAGTATAAAGTTGTTAGGGTGGTAAAATGAGATTTTAAATGGTCTGTCAAAGGGCTTCATACAGTGTTAACTAATTTTATTACACTTCACTTTATTGTGTTCGACAGTATTGTCATTTTTAACAAACTGACAGTGTATGGCCACCCTGTATTAAGCAAGCCTACAGACACCATTATTCCAACAGCATGTGCTACCTTGGTGTCTGTCCCATATTTTGGTAATTGTCACAAAATTTTAGGAGAACAAACAGGTTCATCTTGGAGAGAGTGAAACTGGGCTACTCCTTGGAGGTAAGGATTCTGAAACTCCGTCTGATATACTTTGGGCATGTTGCAAGCAGGGACCAGACCTTGGAGAGGGATGTCATGTTTGGGAAGGTGGAGGGACGGCACAGGAGAGGAAGACCCTCAATGAGATGGATCGATTCAGTGACTGAGGTAATGGTAGTAGGTGTGTCGGAGACAATAAGGCTGGCATAGGATAGAGCAGGGTTTAGGGCTCTTGTACGTAGGATCGCTATGAATTACAAGCAACTCGACGGTACATAACAACAGCAATGCTATTGCACACTTACAGACAGCATAGTGCAAGCATGACTTTTATATGTACTGGAGAAACAAAAACCATGTGCAACTTGCTGTGTTGCTGTATCCACTCTATTGTCTGTGGTCTGGAACTGGAGTAAGGTCCCTTTGATGTTAGTCTTTACAGATTAATCATGTTGTTGTTGTTGCTGTTGTGTACCGTCGAGTAAGAACCAACCCATAGGTAACCATGCAGCAGGTTTTCAGAAGCAGTTAATCTCATGGGAAGAGATTACCCATCCTTCTTCCGCAGAACAGCTGATGGCCTCGAACTGCATGCATCTGAGATTGCAGCACAGCTTCTTGCCTCTAGGCCACCAGATTAGTCATATTAGAGCAAAATGAAAACAAAATAATGTGGCAAGCAAGTAGACAGGTAGCAATGTCTAAATGTTTTAAAATTTTAACTACTGGCTCTCTGGTTAAAAAAAAAAATAGAAAAAGAAATCCTCAGTTTGTAGCATTTTACCAAATTTGATGATGTAAACACCGCTGTGATGGGCAATAACAAGTTTTAAGTGTCTGACAAAATTTCTGAAAATTTAATAATCAGCTCTTGAAAGGTGGTATAGGCCCATTGAGATAGACCACAAATAGCCACATTTATTGGGTGGTGGGTGGGGGAACAAGCTTTAGACAATCAGGCTTCTGGTTGTGGTGGATTAGAAATATAATATAGTATCAATTAAAAATAAATCTTCAAATATTTATTTCCATCTTTTTACAGAGAGTACTGTGCTTGAAGGTGTAATGTAAGTTAGGCATCAGAAAGCTTTATCTATTACTTCATCCTTTCTGTCTGAAGTTGGAGCTGTTGTTGTTGTTATGTGCTGTCGAGTCACTTGCGACTCATAACGACCCTATGTACAACAGCCCTAAACCCTGCTCTATCCTGTGCCAATCGCACTGTCTCTGACACTCCCATCCCGATTATCCCAGTCACTGAATCAATCCACCTCACAGAGGGCCTTCCCCTTCTGCGTTGTCCCTCCACCCTCCCAAGCATGATGTCCCTCTCCAAGGACCTCTCCCTCCATACAACATGTCCTAAGTATGTCAGACGAAGCCTCAGAATCCTTGCGTCCAAGAAGCAGCCTGGTTTAACCCTCTCCAGGATGAATCTGTCAAAAGAGTGAGAGAATTAAATGGATACAGGAAGGTACCCAAAAGCATATTGTCTTGAGCTCTAGCTTGGACTGACTTTTTACTCTACAATAGATGTTAAAATTCTAACACCTGTATCTGTGAACCTAATCTTCTTTGGAACTGAGCTTTCCTTTAGTTAAGGGATAATACCAGAGCAGAGTACTAGGCCCTGTGCCTCTAAGTGGTGTCCTGGAAAGGGAGGTATTGACAAAGAAAAGACAGATTACAGGACAAGGGCCTACGTGACAAGTAGATAAAAACACTAACAAACAAACAAACAAGCATGCAAACCCATTAAATTGCCCTGACTCATACAAATTCTTCATTGTGTTTCTGAGACTATAGTTGTAGTAGGAAGTAATTTCCTATCTGTTTCCTTTGGAATGGTGAATTTGAACCACTAAACCTGTCGCTGAATGTAGACCTTTGGCCTCCAAAACTTTGAGAAAATATATTTCTGTTCTGCAAAGCCACCCACTTTGTGGCATTTTTGTTAAACCAGCACTAGAAAACTTAAACCAGCTCTCAGATATTTTGCCCTTACCCTTCCAGTGTAATGAATGGGAAAAGAATTCTACCCATAGCTCCACTGGCTTTTACTGTACTTTTGTACTGTGATAAAATTTCCGACTAACGGATGTGTTTTATACATCTGATTACCTTCATCACAGGGTTAGCCGCAGAGCAGAGTTGTTTAAATCTTTGCTGAATTAGAGATGTGACTGTGCTAATGACTGACTGAATGGAAGTGTGTGATGCCACTTGGCATTATCATGGCTGTTCACCTTACCTGTCACCTTCATGACATCATGGACTTGGATTGTATTCTTTTCTTCACCTTTAGCCCTTCATACAAAGGTTGCCAGATTTAGCCAATACAGATACAGATCATTCCGTTCAATAGGGACTTCGGGTAAGCCATGAGTAATTTTTAAGCATATCCCTCACAAATTTACTCCTTATCTGTAATTTAAAGCTGGGTGTCTTGGATTTTAAGTAAAGGCCTTAATTATATCAACATGCTCAAGCTTTTAAGTCCATTTTTCCAGCCACATTTCTTACCTCCCAATCCACCTCCACATACCCCTTCTCTGCTGCAGACAATCACAACTGGAATGTCAGCCAGAATGAATGCCACTTGAACGGAAAACTATGGGAGCCTTCCTGCACAGTCTAAAAGGGGATGAGGTCTCCAAAGGGCTTCCTAAAGAAAACAGGAGCTGCCGGGGAGAGGGGAGGGATCCTGACTGAACACTTGCCTCTTTTGTCCGAAACAAAGAAAAGAGCTATTCAGAAACCAAATTGATTAAAATTGAGGGAAATTGCCAGACCATTGATAATTGCAGCAAAAGGGCAGTGGTCACTTTCCTGATTGCCTCTTCAGAGGGAGCTGCACACCAACAGCCCATCAAGGGTATTAGCGAGAGGCAACCTTTTAGTGACCCACAATTCCCCCCTCAGGAAGCAGTTCACACAAGCCTTTAAAGCCAGGCCAAAGCGTTTTCCACACCATATTGACTTTTAATTCCCCGACCTGGAAGGACTGAAAATCATTCCCTCTCTAAATGTCTTTCACATGCTTACGAGATGAATGGGAACAGCTTCCACTGCCACACTCTCAGGCTCACCAGCCTTTGAAATATGACAAGTGGGCAAGACCCAGCAGCTGCCGGTCCATCCCCACCGCCTGGGGTCTCCACCTTCCTGGACCCCCATCCCACAGCGCAGACTTGCTGCTTCTGTTCAAAACCACGAAACCCCCAGCACTCGTCTGGTTCGTATTTTCTTTCTGACATTCTCTCTCTGAGGTGCGTTGACAAAGACAAATCTCTCCTCAGTTGTGAAAGGAATCTGATTTATGAATTTACTGAAAGGATTCTGACCTGGGACATGCAAGACGAAAAGGGGCCCCAGCTCGGTAAGCTGTAGAGAATTTCTAGACCTCAGTTTTCTCACTTAAAAAAACAATGCTGGAAGTGGTCTCCATTTCACAAACTGGGCTAATCACAAAAAACCCAATGGAGCATAGAAAAAGTATTACTGTTTTAAAAAAATTGCATTGACCTATGTATTTTAAAATATTCTTTTCCTTTTGGACTTGCAAAGTATGTATAAGTATTCAGAGCTGTTGCCGTTCTCTCTCTATATCCAAATCTAAATCTACAGCGAAACTAGGTGGTACAAATTATTAAGCAAACTGAACTGTGAAGAAAAGGTTGCAAGTTTGAATCTACCCAGAGGTGCCTTGGAAGAAAAATCAGATTATCTACCTCAAGAAAAAGAAAAAAAGGTCATTGACTGAGAGTCCTATAGCACTTTGTTCTCTGATGTACACGTTTGCTCTGAGGCAGAACAGAATGACAGAATGAAAACTGGTTCTGAGAAACACAGATACATACGTGTGCGGTGTGTGTGTGTGTGTGTGTGTGTGTGTGTGTGTGTGTGTGTTTAAAGGGAGCTCTTATAGCCTGGAGGGTAAGGAGTTGTGCTGCTAACACAAAGGCAGATAGTTCGAACCTGCCACCTTCTCCTTGGGAGAAAATGAGCAGTCTCCTCCCGGGTGGTTTATAGCCTCTGAAAACCTGCTGGAGGGTCAACCATGATTGAGCTCGGCCTCGACAGCAATGAGAAAGAAAGAACCCACATGTATAGTTTTTCGGCAGTGCCTATTCTAGAAAAGCCCATTTAGGGCCAGTCACTATTTCTGCACTGTGAATACACTGGATGATTCTGAAGAACTGACAGGTCTGGAAATCACTGGAGAATAATGATGCCCAGTCTTCTGTAAAACACTAAGTCTTTTTCCCCTGCTCTACCTTTTCCCAGGGGCCTGGAAGCTTTGCCTCCTGGAAAACAAATGAGGCAGGGCCTCCAAGGATGTGGAAAAGGTCAAAGGGGAAGAGAAGGAGGTGGTGTCCCTCCCCCCTCCCCAACCAAGATTCTCCATATGCTCAATGGTGGGGCACTTCCTAAAACCATAGGAAAGACGAGCGTCCTGCTGCCTGTGGGGACAGGCCGAGGTGGGTTCGGCTCTCTCCATCATGCCTGTCCTTGCCTGTGGCAATGGAGGCTTTGTGAGCTGAGACAGATGAGGTGTTGCCTTACACTCTGAGTTAGCCTGGAGGTCAATTCTAAAAGCAGATCCTAAATCCCCAGCCTTTGTAATCTGAGAAGACGCTTTGTAACATTTCAGTATTTTTAAATTTATTGTGGAGGTTGTGTGTGAACTGTTGATAAAAATAGCTATCATTCCTTGAGCACCTATTGCATACCAACTCTTTAAATCTCTATATTCTCATATACAGAATCAAGGCCTGGAGCTCTTTTAAAAATTTGTCACTGAGTCTTCCATTGAAGACACGTGTGTCTGCTATTGGGTTTTAAAAGGTGAGTTCTCCTTGTTTTGGCTGAAGGTCGGCTGTGGACAGTTTGGTTGGTTTTATTATTTTCTTCACAACCATGTGTGAGCTGATTGGATTGGATGGTTTTGACTGGCAATGAGCTGGGAGTTGGGGGGGGGCGCCTCTTGTTGGAGCCAATCAAGTCCTGGTGTGCTGTCCTGAGTTTTTAAATATCCATTTGGGCCTGAGGGCCTGCGATGCTCCGGCTTGGTATTAATTTGTGTTTGTAATGAACATTCTCCTAAGTGGTACAACACTAGTCTGTCAGTTTGATGTATTGAGGAAACTTGGTATTGCTATGATACTGAGCGGCTGTGCCATTGGTATCTCAAATGCCATAATGGTTACATATGATTAACAGTGTTTGCTGGAGCTCCCAGATTAAGACAGGCTTGGAAGCAGGAATGGCATCTGGTTCCTAAACAGCATGCCTCTGGAAACTCTATGACCCTATAGTTACAGAATAAGGTTCAGGTCTTTTGCTTCTAGGGTTCCTATGAGTCATGATCGACTCAACGGCACGTAACAACAACAACAACAATATTTCCATAAGAACTTTGCAAGCAAAATGGGATTGTATCCTTCTAATTGATTTGGAAACAAAGGTTTGGAGAGTTTAAGTAACTTGTTCATAGTTATTAAGTGTCACAACCCAGGTTTCAAAGCAGTTGAGTCCATCTCCAAAGCTCAGATTTCCTTCACCAGTTCATGTCTACAGGACTCAAACATGTGTAGTCAGTTGAGCACCTTACACCCTCTTTCAATGTTTACACAGAGCATACAGATACATATTTTTGGAGCTTTTATAAAAAGATCAAATTTCTTTACATAAAACATATTAGAAATATGGGTTGCTATGTACATACTCTCTTTCTCGACCATTGCTGTCAAACTGGAACTGATACATAACTGACCCTCCATTAGATTCCCATGTGAATTCACATGTGAGGAGACTGTTTATCCTTTGAGGAATTACTATCAGTGGATTTGAACCACCAAAGAAGCATGGCCTTTGGGGTAGCAGTGCAACTCCTTATGAACGATGCCATCAGAGTTCCCATGTATGTATATGTGTACTTATATGTATATAAATAAGACAAATATATGTATGTGTGTGTATTCAATCTATAAAGCTGTATATTAACTACTGAAAGTAACATCCTTCATGACATAAGAGGCCTAACTTGCCATAGGAAATATTGTTGTTAAGTGCACGTATGTCTCACAGCAACCCTATGAAAAATAGACCCAAACCTTATCCTCCTTTGTGCCACCCTCATCATCCCTGATACAGTTGGGGCCACTGTTACGGTCACTGTCGATCTTGTTGATCTGTGTTGAAGGACTTCTCTCTATCGCTGACCCTCAGCCTTTCCAAGCATGATGTCTATTTCCAAGATTTGACCTCTCCTAACAGAATGCTCAAATAATGTGAGAAGAAGCTTTGCCACCTTTGTCTCCAAGGAGCAAAGCTCCTTCGCTGCCTTTCCCCCAAGTCATACTTGAGGTGGTTTTGAAAGTCTATGAGATATTTAGTATTCTTTTTCAACACTATAACTCAAAGGCATTGATTCTTCTATCATCTTTAGTTAGTGTCCAACTTTAAGGTAAATCGCAAGTGATTGAAAAGATGATGGCTTGGATCAGATGTTCTTTAGTCTTTAAACTGACATGCTTGGCCTTTAGTGCTTTACAGAGGCCCTTTACAGAAGCAGATTTCCCCCAAGACAAAACATCTTTTTGTTTCTTAACTCCTGGCAGCAAGGATGTTGATTTGGGATCCAAATAAGATTAAATCATTGGCAGCTTCAATCTGTTCTCCATCAATCACAATGTTGTTAATTGATCCATTGGTGAACATTTTTGCTTTCTTGATGTCTCTGAGATGTAATCTATATTGAAGGCTATAGTTTTCAATTTTTCTGCAGTATTTCAAGTCCTATTCACTTTCAGCAAGCGATAAAATTGAAAACACATCATATAGCTCTGAAAATTTGACATTCTGTTTCCAGCCTGCAAAATGGGTTGAGATGTCTAGTAAACATTTATTTGCTTTGTCTTCAGCCCTTGTTTTAGCTTCTTTATAGGACTAGAGCCTTAAATATAGATTGAAGTCCAACATCAAGAAAACAAAGATTCTCACCACTGGGCAAATTGGCAGCTTCATGGTAGATGGTGAAAAGACTGAGAATGTTAACAGCTTCAGTTTGCTTGGCTCCACAATGAACACTGCTGGTACCAGCAGCCAGGAAATCAAAAGATGAATTGCATTGGGAAAGTCAGGGACTTCTCCAGAGTACTAAAGAGCAATGATATGATATATATTTGGTAATCTATTCCAGAGTACTAAGAAGCAATGATGTCAGTCTAAAGATTAAGGTATGCCTGATGCAGGCATGGTCTTTGCAATTACTTGCTATGCATCAGAGAGCTAGATAATGACCAAGGATGATAGAAGAAAAACTGACTTCTTTGAGTTGTGGTGTTGGAGAAGAGTCTTGAACATACTGTGGACCACCAAGAAAACAAACGGGTCTCTCTTGGAGAGGGTGAAACCAAGTTTCTCCTGGAGGCTAGGATTTTTAAGCTCTATCTCACATACTTTGGGCATGTGGTCAAGAGGGACTGAGCCTTGGAGAAAGACATCACGCTCAGAAGGGTGGTGGGACAGTGTGGGAGAGGAAGACTCCAGATGAGATGGATTGATACAGTAACTAGGGCAATGGGAATAGGTGTGTTGGAGTCAGTGAGACTGGTTCAGGGGATGGCAGGCTTCAGAGCTGCTGTACAGAAGGTTGCTATGAGTCGCAGACGACTTGACTGCACATAACAACAAAACATTTAAGTCAAAGCTGCTGTTGTTGCTGTTAGGTGCCGTCAAGCTGCATACAACTCGTAATGACCCTAAAGCTGATCTGAACTCTGTCCTTTTCTACACCGTCTTCTTCATCTCTGGCCCATTGCTGCAATTGCAATGTCAATCCATCTCATTCGGGTCATTTTCTCCTTTGCTGATCTTCTAGCTTTCCAAGCACGATGTCCTTTCCAAGGAATAACTTTGCCTAACTAAATGTCCAAAGTACAAAAGATGAGGGTTCCCAAATGTTTTTCTTTTTTTTTTTTTTAATTTGCAACTTTTATAGTTTTAGGCTTTACTTTGAGTTTCTTGGCCTATCTTGAATAGTCTCAGGGAGTCCTTTAATCCAAATTGTTCATTAAGTAGGAACTTTTTAAGAATTAACAGTCAGTTCTGCATTTTCCTATTCTTTAAAAAAAAATCTAACAATTTCACTAATATCACATATAAGAAAAATATTGCTGAGGATAATCCCAAGATCACGGAAACAGTCTATCAGCATGGTACTTCCAGAAGTTGAAGCTGGCTTTAGAAGAGGCCAAGACACCAGGGATATAATTGCAAATGTTAGACAGATCCTGGCTGAAATCAGGGAATACCAGAAGAATCAGAAGAATGTTTGTGTTTTCTCTCTCTCTTTTATTTTTAAATTTTTTGTTCATTCATGAACACAGTTCTCCCTCCCCCTCCCTGTTCTCATTCATAAGGTTCCTAACCACCCAGTCCTTCCAGAATTTTCTTCCTTTCATTCACTCCAGTGCTGTATTCATTATCTATCCAACCTTTTCCTACTCTCTCCGCTCCTCTTCTTCTCAATCTTATTATTACAATAATGGGCTTATATACCCATGTTTATTGCAGCTTTGTTTACAATAGCAAGGAGTTGGAAACAACCCAAATGCCCATCAACAAACGAATGGGTAGAGAAGCTGTGGTATATTCACACAATGGAATATTATGCTGCATTGAAAACCAAGGAACTCATGCAATATTATTCAAAATGGGTGACCCTGGAGGACATTATGCTGAGTGAGGTATCTCAGTCACAGAGGGACAAATGCTATATGGTGCCACTGTTGTAGAATGAGGCTGACATCGGGATCGGGGTAGGACTGAGAAAAACTGGATGAAATATGTTTATGGCATTGAAGTCTTTGGGGGAGAGAATATTTTATATTTTAGGACATTATGTTTATCGTAAGAGTACAGAATGAGGGTTGCAGAGTGGATTATATTTGGGGGTTGGGGGATGTGGGGGGGTATTGCATACCAATGAGGGAGTTTTTCTTTTGCGTTTGAAGGAGAGGAGCAAATGGTGGGGGGGAGAGGGGTGCAACAATGAATGAATGGAATTCCAAAATCTCTGTAGATGTTCATTGAAATGAAAATAAAGAAATTAATAAAAAAAATAATAATGGGCTTATATGGTATTTGCCCCTTTGTGACTGAGATACTTCTCTCAGCATAATGAAAAATAATGAACTTATAAAGCACTACACAACATGAATGAGTCTAGAAGACATTATTCCTTTTTTATGATGTCATAGTCCCTCCATAGTGACCCTGACAGGATGGTGGCCAGTCATTATCCAGTTCTCCTGATCTCAAGGTGGACGAGTCAGGCTCATGGTGGCTACTGTCTGTATGACTAGTTTCTTCTCTAAGACTTTGGTTTTCTTCTTTTGCTTTTGCTTATTGGTTAGCGTTTATTTATAATTTTTTTTAATTATTTCTAAAATTTGAATACATTGTTTTTTAGACCAGCTTCTTCCAATTTCCCTCAACCCTCATCAAACTGTACAACCCCATGATTAATTCTCCCTCCCCTGCACATCCTCATCCCTCTGCTTCCCCCTCCTCGCTCTCTGTATCCTTATATTCATTCTACATCAATAGTTTTGTACAATATTTGTCCTTATGGAGCTGAGCCAGCCCACTCACCATAATGCTCTCCAGGCCCTCCCAAGCTAGGTAATAATTTACAATATCATTGCTCCTGTGTGCCATGTAGTATTCCGTTGTATGAAGGTACCATCATTTCTCACCATTCAGTTGTGGTTGGACATCTGGGCTGTTCCATGTTCTTGTGATGGTGAATAACACTGTGGTTAGCTTTTGGTTTTTTAATTAGTTTTTATCCAACCACTTTATAAGTGAGAGAGAAGTCACAGCTCTGGCACATGTGCGTTAATGAATATTTAAAACATAAGAATACAGCAATTCCAAGTATAGAAACTTTGCAAAACATTAAGCTTATTTAAGAGCATTTCTCAAATGAATTTTGAGATGTTAAGCTTTAATCACACACACACACACACACACACACACACACACACACACGGCATTTTAACTCTAACCCTAAGATAAAAAGGGAGAAACGTATTAACAATAATTGCTAGTATTCACTGATAAAGTAAAATATTGGACAAAGAAGAGTTTCATAGGCTGGCGTTGTCAACAACCCTTAATGTCCAAAAGGCATTTACTCTAGTTACTTGGGAAGAATGAGAATAGTACAGATTGAAACATGTTGATGTCCTAACTTCTGTACCTGTGAATGCACCTTTGGAAAAATAGGATTTTCCTTTAATTATCAGATAGGTCATATTGGAGTAAGGTGGGTTCCAGTCTTAATGACTTCTAAATATTATGTTATAAGAAGAGAGTAATGCAGAGGGAGGGACAGAGGGGAAATAAAAGAGAAGAAAACAAAAGGGAGTAATGCAACGGGAGAACGCATTGAGATGACAGAGACAGATGCATTTAACAGCAAAGGCATTGCAATAATCACTAGAATCTAGGAAGGAGAGAGGGCCACAGAAGGGAACTTGGATTTGGGCTTTTGTTAGCTTCTAGCAACAAAATGAATTCTGTTATTTTAATCCATTCACTTGGTGATATTTTGTTACAGCAACACTAGTTAACTATGGTGGGTGGTATAATGTACGGCTAAGATCATGAGTTCTGCTTTCTGATTGGTTTCACATTTCAACTTGACTACTGTCCACCGACGTAAACAGAAAAATGCTCCAATCTAAAGGAATCTAACATAAGTTTACTTAAAAAAATTTTTAAAAAAGGAATCCAAAAGATGGAAACATGATTATCGATTGAGAATGCAGATTAGTAGAAGCTCTAGTTATGAAGAACCTACCAGATATTACAATGAATATGCTACATACTTTATGCTACAGAAAATAAGGCTGCGATTACTATTTTTAAGAGGAAAACATCAAGATCAAGTAAAGTTCTGTGAGTCTGACAGTGCTGGAAAGCCTGTCCATACCACCATTTACTCCCTGGTCATGAAAAATAATTTCAGGATGTTATGCATTGGAAGAATTGCCTTTTAAAATAGTAAATGTCTAGATACATAAAATACTAGATGTCCTGAAACATAAAATCCACAAATTGAGACTTGCAATACTATCCATTTTAATAGCATCTCCACTTTGTGGCATTTGCTGGAAAAACAATTGGCTCTGTGTCTGAGCATATATTACATTGTAAACGTGGTTTAGACTAACCATCTTCTGTGGCCAAGAGGTTTTTTATGCTTTGCATGATATCACTTTCAGTGGTCAGTGAACAGGATTACAGACTGTCAAAGGGAAAGCAAACAGGCCTAAATTTGAGCTTCCTGAACTCCCTGACTTCACAGCAGAGAAAACATTGGTGCATTCTAATTGAAAACTCCCCTACCAAGATGTGCTCACACCTACCGTCACTGAAACTAGGATCTAGAAATCTTCACAAAGTCCACAATGTGTAGAATCATAACAGGAAACTATAATGGCATCTTCTATTCATTGGTTATATACTTAGGGAAGCAAAATTAGCACAACTAATGCTATTACTATTTATTGTCCTACTATCGTAGTTTGCATGTTGGTAGAATACTAGAAGCATTGTCATTGATATTTCAAAACTAGCAGGACCAATCATAGTGTATAGGTTTTTAGAAGCTTGTAGACAAAGACATACTAAGGGAAAAGTCTAGCTATCTGCTTCTCAAATCACCCGAGGAAATAGTAAGGATCACAACATTGTACAACTTTCTAGATTTGGTCACGTCTTCCAGGGGGATCAGTAGCTGTAAGGTATTACATTTTGATAAACCATAAGGTTAGTATAATAATAGACTCAAATACATTTGTTAAGATGATGTAGAAATGGACAACTGTTTTCTTGTTGTATGTAAGGCTGCCTTGAGCTGATTTCCTCAACAACTAACAGCAAAACTGCTGAAATCAGTTGAAATGGCTTTGTGTATTTTTAATGGTTATAATTAAATTAACTTCACCCTCATTAATATGTCTCCCCTTGTGAGCTTGAGAAAGAGGTATATCAAAAGGAGCAATTTTCATGCCTCTATTGGATTCTCTGTTTTCACAAACTTCCTAGTCCTGTTAAATATAACTGCCCTCACCAAGTCGAGTCTGACTCTCTGACTCACAGCCGCCGTCCACTAGGATGATACTTGGAGATTGCAGTTAATAATCTGAAATAGTTGCTCTATAGAGAATTCAGATAGGCCAAGGTCAACACTATGAACTTGTAGGAATTAGTGTGCCCTGAAAACGAAATTACTACCAGAGTAAAACATTTTGTGTTCTCTGTCAGTGGGAGTTATCAGGTCAATTAACTAAATTATTCCCATTTGTTCAATTTGACTTTATGAGAGTAATCCTTTTTCTCACATAGAAAATTCTTGATTTATTGGGATACCCTATCTATTGTCAGTGATCAGGATAGAATACCAAATGTTTAACCGAGGACAGTTTACAAAATTTACAAGGTCTGCGGCTCAGCTGGCTTCATTTTTCCTCATTTCATTTTTGTCCAACAGCGATCTTTTTTCTTTCTGATATTCACATGCAAATCATTAATAGACCTGCTCTGCCAACATTCAACGAATGCAAGTTGTGTGATGGCTTTGCTTCACAAATTTGAGATTCAGAATTCCTGCAGAGACTCATCACTTGGGAAGATGGTGGAGGTTAAAAAAAAACCCAAACAAAACACAAATAACAATAGCTCTAAGAGCCATCTCTGTACTGCCTATAAGTAGCAGCCGTTCACAGCACTTTATCTTGCTTAATTCTGACAATGGCTCTTTGAAGAAGATATTGTTTATGTTATTTTTGCAGAGGAACAAGCTGAGATTTGAAGACACTGAAAAACTTGTTCAAAGTCATGAGGCTAGAATTACAGAGCCAGGATTCTAGCGTATCAGAAGTGTTTGAGAAATAATAATTATGATCTTATAGCTTCCATTTTCTTATTCCCCTTCTTGAGCATGGTTCTCTGGGCCATCTTCTCTCTCTTGCTGGTATTACTGAGAGCTCTGATATTCTCAGCATCCCTATGCCCAAGCCTTTTAGTACCAACACGAGCCACGTATAAGCACCCTGTGAACCTGTATAATCCATGTATAACCCAAGCCCTGTCCTTAGAATCAATATCTTCTTATAAATGGACTGCAGCAAATTCTCTGCAGGGAACCTCAAGGAAGAAAATAAGAACTAAGAGGAAGCAGCTGTGTAATTAAAAAGGGCAAATTCAGCTTATAGACCAAAGGGAAGGACTGAAAGAGTCATGGAAGTTGATGGAGAATTCCATCCCCCAAACCTAATCTGACCCAAATAAGTGAGTCCATTGCTCAGAAACTTTAACTGAATCACCCTAATTGCAACAACTTGTTGAAAAGGTGTGTTAATGTGAGTGGGAAGGAGATTGGAGTTTCCTTTTAGGCTTCAAAGAGGACATTGTTGACTCTCACAATTGTGGTCTATCAGACAACCTTCTGACACAGAAAACTGTCCACTTAACAAATTTTAGCTTTCAAAATTGTTGTTATGGACCCTTGAGTTACTTGCTATGCATCAGAGAGCTGGACCATGAATAAGAATGAGAGAAGACAAATCAATGCCTTTGAATTGTGATGGACTAGTAAAAGAACAAACAGGTCTGTCTTGGAGAGGGTGAAACCAGGCTGCTCCTTGAAGGCAAGTATTTTGAAACTCTGTCTGAAATACTTTGGGCATGCTGCCAAGAAGGACCCGTTCTTAGAGAAGGACATCATGCTTGAAAGGGTGGAGGGATCGCATAAGAAAGGAAGACCGTGGATGAGATCGGTTGACTCAGTGACTAGGCTAATGGGGGTAGGTGTGTCAGAGACAATGAAATTTGCAGAAGAAAGAGCAGAGTTTAGAGCTGTTGTGCAGAGAGAGGGTCGTTATGAGTCACAAGCGACTCAATGGCACACAACAACAGTAACCGTTATCGTTAAGTTGGAACTGACACATAGTTGACCCTCCAGAGAGTTCTGAGAGGCAATAAACTGTATTGAAGGGGCCTAACTATCGATCTTCCTTAGAGGAGCTGGTGGATTTGAACCACATGCCTTTGGGTTAACAGTATAACTCCTTATGGAGCCAAACTTTCTGGATTCAAACTCTAGCTTCTACACTCATGGAATCTGTGTCGGTGAGAAAACCATGAGCCTCTCTAAGCCTCAGTTTCTCTATCTTTAAAATATTTCCACAGATACGAACAAAGCAATGAGTCAGAGTGAAACAAGGCACTTGTGACTGCCAAAGAACTGATGTATTTCTTGGCTTTTGAAGAACAGCTACATTTATGAACTGCGTGTGAGAAGCCAGTTCAAAAGCAGAGGAACTGCAGTACTGAGACCTTGGAAGAGCCTGGATACCTAGAGGCTGGAGCAGGATAGCAGAATCAACATCTATTTCAGAGGGTGTCAGAGATATAAGGACCTCAAATACCACTGTGCCTAGTCAGTTATGATTCAGTCTACCCTCCACCAGCTTTCTGAGACTGTAAATCTTTATTAAAGTAGACTGCCCATTCTTCTCTGGCAGAGTGGCGAGAACTACCTCTGGCAGAATGAACTGCTGCCCTTTCATTTAACAACACAATACATTACACACTACACCACCAGGGCTCCCAGATACAAGGACAGAGGAGGTGAAATACGTGAGTGACAATAAGTGGATGCAGGTCTAATCCTCCATACCTTTTGCAAGCAAAGCAACTCTGCCATTATTAATGTCTTACATTGAAATTTTATTTACAGTGTCATCTGTTTAAAAAAGAACCCCAAGGGAGTGATGGTGGCCTAGTGGCAAAAAGTGTGCCAGTTGGATCTGATTTGATGGTACACAACAAGACAAAAAAAAGGAAGCAGAATCCCAAATCAACTTCAATCAAGTTGATTCCAACTCTTAATGCAGCATAGAACTGACCTTGTAGGGTTTGTGAGGACAGACATCCTTTTTCAATTTTTTTTATTTTAATGAAAGTTTACAGAGACTTTGGATTTCCATTCATTCATTCATTGTTGCACACTTTCCTCCCTGCCCACCCCTCTCCCTCAGCTTTTCTCTTTGAAAAGTAAAAAAAAAAAATTCTTTCATTGTTATACACACACACACACACACACACACACCACCACCACCACCACCACCACCACCACCACCACCACCCCCAGTCCACGCCACTGTTCAGCTTTAATTCTGAACTCTTGTCATGACAGTAATAACTAATCATATATTCCTCCTAAACAGTTTTTCCCCCTCAAGTGTTTTAATGCAGTATACATTATTTATCCCCTCTTAGTTTCCCCCCAACTCCAATATCAGACCCACTTTACAACAGTGAGGCCTCATGTCTTCTTAGCAGCCAACTATCTCATCTCTCTCCCCCAGAGCTGCTGGTGAGCCAGCTCAGTCCGGGACTTACCACCCGGGGCAGGGGCGGGCGGGGAAGAAAGAAATGTAAATGAAAAAAGGAATGACTTACTTCCAGAGCTGCTGCTTTGGCTCAGCCAGGGTGAGTCAGGAGCAGATCACAGCATAAGGTCTAGTGCTGCCTCTGGCTCGCTTGTCCAGGGCTTTTCATGACCCTCAGGTGCACATGACTAACATGCTAACCAGGTGTTTATTTAACACAATTGACTGGACAAATGCAGCCCTTTAGACTTGGTCTGAAATGCTGGTGAATGCCCGTGAGGTCACGAGGAGACAGTCTGTGATATTTACTCGAGTCAGATAATATTAAGGGGATGAGCCTGGAGAGAAGAGAGAGGAAACACATCTAGCTCGTCATTTGTGTCTCAGTCTCTCAACTTTCCAGGTTGATTCACTTGAGAGACCAATTAGTGGAAAAAACAAAACATGGTCTGTCTGAGCACAGTCCAAAGTGGTCGCTGAGGCAGTTTTAGAAGTTAATAACTAAGTCATGAGTCTCGTGGTGACCAAGTGAAAAATCAGCATGTTTTGTAACATTTTTCTTCTGCTGTTGTTATTGTTGTGTACCATGGAGTCAGAACCAATCAGTAACTGACCGTCCAGTGGGTTTTCAGAGGCAATTTATCTCACAGGAGATGGTTCATCCTGTGGAGCTAGGTTTTAAAATGTGACCTATGACTTTAAAAAAAATATCCTACTAGTTTGAGATGGATCGATTCTGTGACTGGAGCGGTGGGAATAAGTGTGTTTGAGATGGCTAGGTTGGCACAGGATAGAACAGCATTTAGAGCTCTTGTACATAGGGTCGCTATGAGTCGCAAGCGACTTGATGGCACATAACAACAACTAGTTTATTTACAAAGTTCAAATCCAAATTTGAACAAATTCTTTCCATTTCCCTCACCTCCCACCCAACAAATTGTACAATCCAAAGTTTAATGCCCTCATCCCCGTGCCCATCCACATCCCTCTACTTCCAGCCTCTCCCACCTTCCTGGATCCTTATACTCATTCTACAGTAACAGTTTTCTACAATATTTATCCTTGTGGGACTGAGTTAGTTCACTCATCATAATGCTCTTCTATGACTTTTAATGAGAGATTTGTGCTAGACCGTGCTTGGAGAGTCTGCGCATAGAGGAACAAAGCTCCGTAGTGTGACCCCCATGTGTGCCTTGGCCTTTAACTTCTTTCTGACACCTTCCAATGAGGACTCTATTATTGAGAGGAGAGGAAACAGGATGCCCATTGTGGCGAGCGTGGGTTTCTGGAGAAGGATCCTGGACTTAATCTTTTTAGGAAAAATCGCTTAGCACTGATTTATTATTAGCTCCTGACAATGTGAGCTATTTTGAAGAGATGGCTGCCACCTGAGGGAAGAGGCGGCTCAGACCTCAGTGGTCACTGGTGAGGTTGGCTGAGTCGTGGCCTCTTCCTGACACTCTGCACAGAAGCGTTCACAGCACATTGTTCCAGGGACATCCTTATCTTTTTTTATGGAAAAGACAGAAGAGGAACAAGGACCCCTTCCTCCCAAGGTTGCTGAGAGGGGAAAGGTGAAATAAATGTATGTCAAAGTGCTCAGTACATACTCAGCGCATGGCAGGTACCCAAAGACTAATCTCCATTGAAGATCACAATTGCTACTGCGTTCCAGGTGTTTCCCCAAGCATTCATTCATTCAAAAAGGCATCTCCTCTGTTCCCGACTCTTGTGGCAAGACATAGATGATACAGCAATGAATGCCAAAAGTCCTCGCTCTCCTAGCACCAGCAGGACAGGGAATATACAAACTGATGACACATCTTCTGAGGAAATAAGAGGGAGAAACAGAAAGCAAACCCTCAGCCATCAATCAAGTTGAGGCCCACTCAGTCTCCTTACAAGTACAAAAGCTCATAGGAGTCTCCAGGTCCTGAATGGTTCTGGGAACAAATAGCTTTATCTTTCTCCTGCTTGTAGCTAGTGGGTTCAAACTGCCAACTTTTTGGGTGGCAAATCAACACTCTACCCACTATGCTACCAAAAATGCAAGCTCTAGCCTTCAAACTTTTCAGATTTAAAGGCAAGCTCTTATACTTATTCCTGATCGAGGTGCCACTGGACTAATCACCCAACCTTTCTGCACCTCAGTTTTTCCATCTGTAAAATACTAACAAACTTTTATACACACAAATAAAGCAATAGCATTTCATCAGCATTGCCTACCATCACCAGAGGGCAGGAAAGGCTCCTGGTGTGTGTGTATCTGCACAGATGGTGTGGGAGGGGGAGAACAGTGGACTATACGGACCAAAGCTTGGAAAGCTTTTTCTGCAAGGGCAAAGGAAACAGTGTCTTAGGGTTATGGGAAAACCACTCAACTCTGCTTTTACAGCATGAAAGCAACTATAGGCAACATGTAACAACAAAACCAAATCGAGACGGGCACAGCCTTGAGGAACAGGATAATTGCTTGGACTTTACTCTCAGTAAAGCAGGTTTCCAACAGACGAGTGAGAGAACATAACTTCCATTTAGAATGATCATTTTGGAAGCCTGGTGAATCTTGAGGAAGACAGTACAAGGAGAAGGATAGCAGGGTTTGTGCAAATGAGAATTACAGGGAGGGAGTGGAGACACAGTGTACTTCCATTGTGGGTATGGTAATTAATGTTATAAAAATATATGAGGGGTTGAGTGAAAAATCAATTTGTTTTGTAAATTTTCCACTCAAATCACAATTTAAACTGTTGTTGTTATGTGCTGTCGAGTTGTTTGCGACTCATAGCGACCCTATGTACAACAGCCCTAAACTGTGCTCTATCCTGTGCCAATCTCATTACCTCTAAAGTACAACAACAAAAATTAGAGTTCAGGATGTCTAGACTGAAAGTGCTGGTCTTGCCTCTAAGTGACTAATGATTCTTCTGGTTGATTTACTTCATCTTTTTAAATGTCAAGGGTTTTGTTTGGTTTTTTTTTTTTTCTGTAAAATGGGAATGATACCAATATGCTTATAAAATTGATAAATAAAGTAATTCAAATAATTAATATAAATTTGTTAAATTGAGTGCCTGGAACTTAGGAAGCAATCTACAAGTATTAATTGCTATTTTTTAATTTAATGACAATTAGAAGGAGGAGGTTGAAAAAAAGGGGAATAAAGTTTCTTCTTATTGTACAAGGACAAAATTTCTGAAAAATCTCCTAAAGAAAATAAGAATTACTGAAATTGAAAAGGACAAGTGAGGAAAAATAGATATGGTTTAGGAGAAGAGTTTCAAGCTTTGAAGAAAGCATAACCTAAAATAAAAATAATCTCTGCCAGTAGAATCGGGTTTTGGAAAGCAGCTGTGTGCACCACTATACAACTAGCGCTAACAGAGCTGGGTTTTGAAAGGCCTAATCTGGGCCTGAGCCTAGGATTTCATCTGATTCATATTCTACTTTGGCCAGTTTATTCGAATTTTCTGAGTTTAAAAGCTGTTAGTCCAAAACTTTTCAGAAAGCCTTCATTTTATCCAGCGTAGTGTGGGTTGACCAGGGCTGTGAGTCCTTAAACCACTGACTCCTGCTTCCTTGGACCAGAGAAGCCTATCTCCCCATTTAGCTATCCTCGCTTCCTGCCACTCCCAAAGAAAATAAGATCTGTCTCAAATGCCAATCACAGCTGGAGGGATAAAATCTATTCTACTTAATGTCAGATGGAAACATGATAATTTTATTACCTATTTGACTTCAGATATTATGTTTTGCATTTTTACTCTCCAAATAAATGAAATTTTAAAAAGATTATAAGTAACATAAATTATCCTTATTTGAGACATGAGGAAGGAAGCTCGAGCCAAAGATACTCAGTGTCTGGCCCAAACCTACATAGCTAGTGCATTACAAAGGTGGCCTGGGATCCTAAGTCTCCTTTCCTCAAGGCCCGTAGTCATGCCTCCACACCACACAACACTGTGAGCTCTTACTTAGGCAAAGCCACGGAGCTGGAATTCTAGGCCTGAGAACAAGAGCTATTATTATATTCCTGTAATTATACCTTGCTGTAACATTGCCTATAAAAAGCAATTATAAAGACAGTGAGAAGCCCCATTCCCTTCCACTTCCCTTTTCTCGGCCTCTTTATTGAGCAAAGTCCTTTGGGCAAAATTCTCTTCTGATGATTCTGTAGGTGGTTCCACATTGAAGCAGGTGATAACAGATGACTGCTCTCTGCAATCATCAGGGAGGCCGCCCTTCGGCCATTGAGGAGAGAGAAGAAAGGACTAGATGCGTTGGTTACAAATGTCAGAGAGGGGGAAAAAAAGGAACCTAAAAGGGGGGGGGGCGGAGGACAGGAAGAATCCAGTACTGTTTCCACAGATTCAGCACCACACGTAGGAAGAAGGTGTCAAGTCTCAGAATGCCACTGGAGCCCTTACTTTGTCACTGTTTGGCCCTGTGGACACAGCAAGCTGCCCCTGCCTTCTCTGAACCTCATTTTCATCAGACTACCAACCTCCTCAAGTTGTTGTGGGGCTTAACTAAGAAGAGGACTAGGAAAAGTTCTCCTTGTAACTATTATTTGTCAAATAGGTGACATATGGTACAAAAACGAAGCTGAGTGGATTTCAGAACATTGAAATACAGGCCTGGGGAAGATTGCTGAAATTCGCAGCTGCAGGAGAAAGATGAGTAATCTCTTCCCTTATGATTTACTGCCTCTGAAAACCCATCAGAGATCAACTATGAGTTGATTCCAACTCGATGATACAAAACAACAATATTATAGTTGAGGGTTCTGGTGGCCTAGTGGACAAGTTGTTGCACTGCCAATCCAAAAGCAGAAAGTTCAAATCCACCAGCTGCTCCACAGAATGAAAATGAGCAATCTCATTTTGTGTAATTTATAGCATCTGAAAACCCACTCGAGGATCAGGTATGAGGTGTTTCTACCTTGAAGGCATAGAATGACCTTGTATTAGAGCTCAGGTATCTTGGGTAGGCACGCTTTCACTTTCGAGGCAGGAAGATTTGGTTTTCTTTTTAAAATCTTGAATGGGTTCTATTGTCCTTGAACCTCAGCAGTCTCATGTTGTTATTGCTGCCTCAGTTGCCACCGCCCCCCCCCCTCCCATGTAATGTAAATCCATAGTAGAGACGAACACTTAAGGTTTCTCCTACATCTTAAGTTTGGAATGATGTGGAAGTTATAACTATAAAAAGTTTTTGTTTTCATCTAAGGACTTTCACAGGCATTTGTAGTTTGTCAAATTCAGTGATTTTTATTACCCTCTTTACCTTTATTTGAATTTGTCTTTTTTCAAATATGTGTGAAAATTAGCATCGAGAAGATTGGTTCGTTTCTTCTCAGTAACACAGAAAAATACGTTAGGTTACTAAGTCTCAGATGGTGCGACAACCCATCCAAAAGTCTTTTTCCAACTCTTTATAAGGCAATGTGATAAATGAGCTCTGGTGGTTTAGCGGTAAGGAATTGTGCTGCCAACACAAAGGTACACAGATCAAATCCCCTGGCTGCTCCACAGGAAAAAAGATGGACAATCATCTCCCCAATCTCCTCCGATTCGATTACAGCCTCTGAACACCCTCTGGAGGATCATCTAGGAGTTAGTTCTGACTCAAATCAAATACAACAACGACAATCAATAATTAGTCCAGCTCTCTGCCAAAGATTTACGGTAAATCCGTGGTTAAGTGATTGACTAGTAACCAGAAGGTTCATAGTGTGACCTAACCCAGCCGTTTCATGGGAGGAAGAATGAACTGTCTTTACATGTAAAGATTACAGCCAAGGAAACCCAATGGGGAAGATTGACTCCATCAGTTGGGGTCAATATGAGTCTGAAATCAACTCAGTGGCAGTAGATTTGGTTTTGGGTTGGTTTGTTGTTGTTGTGTACCACAGAGTCACAAATGACCCATAGCTGACCCTCCTGTGGGTTTTCAGAGCAGTTAATTACACAGCAGATTTCCCATCCTTCTTCTGAGGAGCAGCTGGTGGCCTCAAACCACGTGTCTTCAGTATTGCAGTGCAGATTCTTGCCACTGGGATGCCAGATCTCACTTTGGTTTGGTTTAGGAGGGTAAATTTGATTCTCTTTATTTTGACTCACCACCAAATAGTGCCTTTGGGGAATAGATAGCTCACGTTGTTGTTGTTGTTGTTGTTGTTGTTGTGTACCATCAAGTCAGTTTGAAGACTAAGGTGCACCTAATTCAGGTCATGGTCTTTTCAATCACTTGCTCACATTGTTGTTGTTGTTGTGTACCATCCAGTTGGTTTTATATCAATTTGAAGATCAAAGTGCACCTAATTCAGGTCATGGTCTTTTCAATCACTTACATGCAACTGAGAGCTAGTCAATGAGTAATGATGACAGAAGAAGAGTTGATGCTTTTAAGTTGTGATATTAGAGAAGAGTCCGGAATAATCCATGGACTGCCAAAAAAACAATAAGTATGTATTGGCAACGGTGCAGCCATAGTGCTCCTTGGGAAGCAAGGATGTCAAAGCTTCGTCTCTCATACTTTGAATATATTTGTAGAAAAGACTATTCCTTAGAAAAGGATATTATGCTTTGAAAGATGGAGGGTCAACAAAAGAGAGGAAGACTCACAGCATGATGGATTCACACAGTGGCTGCAGCAATGGGATCAAGTGTGTCAGCAGTGATGAGGATGGTAGAGGACAGGACAGGCTTCAGACCTGTTGTTCATAGGGGTCTACAGCCATGCACCCTGAATGTGCCTGATGCCGTCTGTTGTTCATGGCATGGCTAAGAGTCACACTCAACAGCACCTGACAACAACTTTATCTCACTTACTATGTATCCTATGATTAAAGCAGCAGTTAATTATAGATACATCCATAAATCATATAATGATCAATGATTTAGATCCGCGGATGACACAACCCTGCTTGCTGAAACTGAAGAAGACCTGAAGCGCCTGCTGCAGAGTGTCAAGGACTGCAGCCTACAATATGGATTGAGGCTCAATGTGAAGAAGACAAAGATTCTCACCACTGGACCAATTGGCAGCATCAGGATGGGTGGTGAAGAGACTGAGATTGTACACAGCTTTAGCTTGCTTGGCTCCACAGTTAACAGTCTTGGCACCAGCAGCCAGGAAATTAAAAGGCACATTGCCATGGGAAAGTCTGCAGTTAGGGACCTCTCCAAAGTACTGAAGAGCAATGGTGTCTCTCTGGAGACTAAGGTGCGTCTGATACAGGCTATGGTCTTCACAATCACTTATTATGCATCAGAGAGTTGGACAATGACTAGGGAGGATAGAAGGAGAATTGATGCCTTTGAGCTGTGGTGCTGGAGAAGAGTATTGAGAATACCATGGACTGCTAGGAAAACAAACAGATCTGTCCTGGAAAGGGTTAAACCGGGTGGCTCCTTGGAGGCAAGGATTCTGAGGCTCCGTCTAACATACTTTGGACATGTTGTGAGGAGAGACCGGTCCTTGGAGAAGGACATCATGCTTGGAAGGGTGGAGGGACAGCGCAGGAGAGGAAGGCCCTCTATGAGGTGGATTGATTCAGTGACTGGGATAATCGGGATGGGAGTGTCAGAGACAGTGCGATTGGCGCAGGACAGAGCGGAGGTTAGGGCTGTTGTACATAGGGTCGCTATGAGTCGCAAGTGACTCAATGGCACATAACAACAACAACAAGCTGCTCCTTGGAGAAAAGTTTAGCAATCTTCTCCTCATACCATTTACAGCCTCTGAAAATATGCTGAATGGTCAATTCGGAGTCAATTCTGGTTCTGCAGCAAATGCGGAGTGAATGCTTTATGACAAAGGAAGAGAACACAATGACGGACAACCATAAAGAGGGAACTTCGCTGGACAAGTGATAGGAAAGATGTTTACAAGGAGGTAACAACTACACTTAGACCGCAATAGTGAGGACAAAACAAATATTTATCACTCCAGGAGAGGACTGTTTCAGGGAGAGGTAAGAAGATGGACAATGCCTGCAGAAAGGAACACAGACAGGTGTTGCCCAATTATAATAATATCTACACAACTCAATCACAAGGAACAAAGCAGAGAAGAACACAAGTGGTAGAGTGAAGTGGAATGACATTTGGAGAAGTTAGTATGTGTTAGTATGTATACACTATGAGAAGGGCATTCAAGAAGGGATATCAGGGGCACATGGGAATGTACAAGATCTAATCTTAAAAGACAAGTCTTACATGAAGAAAAGTTCAAATCACAGGCAAAAAGAGAAATGCATATCAATACCACAATGAGGGACTATCTCACTTCAGTAGCAGTGGCAAAGTTTAACAGCACAGCAAATAGTCATTGCTGGTGGGATTGTAAAATGATACAACCACTCTGAAAGGCAGTTTGGCACTTCCTCAAAAAGCTGAACATAGAAATTCCATATGACCCAGATATTCCACTGCTTGGAATATACCCCACAAAACTGAGAAGTGATTCACAAATGGAGACTTGTAAACCAATATTCATTGCAGTGTTATTTACCATCACAAGAACATGGAAACAGTCCAAATGTCCAACCACAATCGAATGCATTGAGACAGTATGGTACATTCACATGATGGAATACTATGCAGCATGCAGGAGCAATGATTTGGTAAATTACTACCTAACTTGGGAGGGACTGAGAGCATTATGCTGAGTGAACTAACTCAGCACACAAGGACAAATACTGCATAAGACCATTATTGTAGAATGAGTGTGAGGACTCAAGGGGTGGGGAAGGTGGAAGCAGAGGGGTGAGGATGGGTGGTGTTGGTGGTTAATCATAGGATTGCACATTTGATGAGGAATGTGAAGGAAATGGGAAAGATCCGGTGTGAAAAACAGTGTATTTGAACTTGGTAAATAACCCAGTATTAAAAACAACAACAACAACAAAAAAGACAGCTCTTGGTTGGGGAGAAAGATTTGCAAGTTGTACAAAATGTATAGGGTTTAACAAGGTAATAATGGTTATTATCTAGTGAGAGACAGTGGGGATAAAGAGAAGACACTACCTTTTCAGGTTCTGAGATCAGGTAGAGAAGTCAGCCCAGGACATGTAGTAGAGCCAGATCAGCAGAAAGTGAACCAGGAACATGTGAGGTCACAGGGACAGAGAAGGTTATGTTCTGGGGTGTGGAGCAGGTCAATTTGGTGGACCATGTTTGGTTGAAATTCCCAATTAAAACAAGCTTGGAAGCAGGAGTGGCATCCACTCCTAAAATAGCTTGTCTCCAGAAACTCTATGAACTTGGAAAAATGATGAAAGTTATACAAGTGTTCAGGTCTTTTGTTTATATGGTCACTATGAGTTATCTAGATTGACACAGGATAGAGCAGGGTTTAGGGCTGTTGTACATAGGGTCGCTATGAGTCGCAAGTAACTCAACGGCACATAACAACAACAATGAGTTATCTATGACTTGATGGCACTTCACAACAAGAACAAAGATGAAATAAGAAAATCACATTTCAAGATGACTTTCAGTGTCTGGTTGTCCTTGGTAGTAGAAATAGTTTTCCTAAGAACGGTGGATTTGTTTTGTTTTGTCTTGATTTTGTGGTGAGGAGCTGGGCAGCCAACCGAAAAGCTCTGTGGTTCGACTTCACCACTTTCTGGGCAGGAGAAAGACGGGCACTCTCCTCCCTGGAGGTTAACTGCCTCTGAAAACCCACTGGACGGGGAGGGATGAGTTGGTTCTGACTCAACAATTCGCAGTAACAACAAAAGATGGGAGGTTAGGGTCCACTTTGGGATAGACACCTCAAGAGAAGAGCTTGGCTATTGACATCTGGAAAATGTAACCCCTAGGAATAGAATTACACCCCAGCACACATGATATTGTCATAAATTGGAAAGGACATGGTAACAACAGTGACATTTCCGCATCTGTGGAAGACAGAAGATGCATCTGAGCAGGTTGTCCGTGGCCTGAGCTTCAGATGTCTTCTTTTTTTCCTTTAGATTTTTTCTTTTTCCTTTTGCAAAAGACAAAATACTGCTCAGAGGAGTTGAAGAACTTTTTGCTTTTGTCACTAATTGTCTGAATCCAGGCCTCTTGCTTCCAAAGTCTGTGTTCTTTCCATTCTGCTGAGTAATTCTCCAACTCTGATTCACGCTTTGCAGGGGAAAGTTTGGAAGGAACTGTCAAATTAGCAGCTTACCCTAGTTTCTGCCAGATCTGACCTTCTTTATGCTTTGGTTCCTGAAGGCAAAAGATGAGGAAAGCCTTCTCCTCCGAAGGGGGGAAAAATAACATAAAATAAATGGCAAGATATTAATCTTGAGACCATTTACAGAGAGGTGTTAAATGCCCCCTTTGGCACTGACAGCAATGAGCTTTGAATATCACTTGTACAGCAAGCTGCTTAGCTCTGCAGATAACTAGTCACAGCAGGCCTTCTTGGGTTGCAAATGTAGTCACTCTGTTTGCCAATTAACTCTTTCCCACATTGCTTTTTATATAACCAGCCAGGAAGCTTTGCTGAGACAGCATGATGCCCTGGAAAGCAGCACTGGCTTGGGAGTTGGAAGAGAGATGTGATAGTAGCAGTCAAAGCAGTAGTAAGAACAGTATTATTAAAGGGTCTTTAGAAACTCAGACCTCACAGAGGCCCTCTGTTCTTTGGACTAAACTTCCATGTTCCTTGAGTTCAATATCATTTAATGTCATAGGCAAGACACCTTTCTTTAACCTCAAGAAATTCTGAGACAGCCCAAGACGGTAGTCTGGCCACACACACCATGCCATCCACCTACATTTGGAAACTAAGTGAAACTGTTGTTCTTGTCTGATTTACTGTCATGTGTATACACATGGTTCACCTGATGCCTGGTTTAGAGCAGTGGCAGTGTCTAAGGAGACCAGAAAGGCAAGCCTTTGAGGGAAGATACTTCAATCCATCTAGAACGTAGCACCAACCTTGCCTTTTGGTCTTGTCACTAAGTCACATCTATTAAAATGAACACCCAATAAAACCCAGCCTACACAGAATACTGCTAAACATGCCATAGATAATAGTTAATGTGGGATATGTGAGTTCAGATTATCAAGAAATACTCTCTAAAATGAGAGTTCTAGTACAAGCAAGTTTTCAACAATGAGAGGAACTGGGAATGAAAGGGATCGAGTACAGGGTGAACATGAGGGTGGTGTGGTCAAACAGAGCCTGAAAGCGCTGAGCAAACTCTGAGAGACAGTGTAAATCAATAATCTCAAACTACCCCATCAAGGGAAACGGAGATGAGTTTCATAAATCTGTCCATTCTGATTAATGCCTTCTCACAGGAGGCGTTGAATCCTGAACATTTCAGGCTGCCATGAGAGGCAACACTATGATAGATAAAGACTGAAACTCTCGGCCATTTCATCTTCAGTGGACTCACAGCAGCCTGGAGATCAGAAGATGTACTGCGTCAGGCAAGTCTGCTGTTAGGGACCTCCCCAAATTACTGAAGAGCAATGATGTCATTTTGAGGACTGAGGAGTACCGGATTCAGGCCATGGTTTTTTCAACCACTTGTTATGCATCTAAGTGTTAGTGAATAAGGATGACAGAAGAAGAATTGATGCCTTTGAGTTGTGATGTCAGAGTGGCAAATATCCCATGGACTGCCAAAAGAACAAACAGATATGTCTGGAAGAAGGTGTCCCCAGAATGCTCCTTGGAGGCAAAGATGATAAAGCTTTGTTTCATATCCTTTGAGCATGTTACTAAGAAGGGTTATTCCCTTGATAACACATCAGATTTAGAAAGGTGCACAGTAACAGCCTCAAATAGAAATAACAGTATAATACCAGCGTTCTATCTTACCATTCATTTCCCTCCCTACCTACTTAACTAACTAGGTATTATTCAGCCTGCCAGCCAGCCAACCCATTGGTTTTGCTTCTCTGAAGAAACCTGATTGATACTGTTACGCAAAGTCCTGGGAGCATTTTCTAACTCACTACTTGTTAGATGTGAACCTTAAAATACCTAATTCCTCTAAGCCTCAACTCTTCCCATTCAGAAACCAAATTCATGTAGCAACCGTTAGCAAAGAATATGTGCTTGTGAGACTGTGAATTTTGACAGAAAAAAAATTGGTGACTGTGTGAGCTTCTAGTTCAGATCACATAAGGAGATTTTAGCAATGAAGCAACTAAGGAGAGGAGGAGTTAAGCTAATCGCTTCATTTACACTCCTAAGGAAGCAAAGTAGAGCAAAGGGTCTTCAAGCTACTTCCTGGAGCTCTGCTTGTTTTTGTAAATGATGTTTTTATTGACTCACAGCCACGATAGATAGATAGATAGATAGATAGATAGATAGATAGATAGATAGATAGATAGATAGATATACATAGATAGATACAGATATAGATATACATAGATATAGACATAGACATAGATGATATAGATATATCTCATACATATATATTATATATATCACAGCCACATAGAACTCTTTCAGTTATATGTCTACTACTACATTTGTGCCATGTAGCAATAGAGTTAAGTAGTTGTGATAAAGACCAGATTGTTCCAAAATACAGCAAAGAAAAAATATATCCTCAAAGTCATTGTCGCTGAGTGGAAACCGCTCACTGCTCACCATTCCATGGACACTGCCCGTCTTTCCTTCTCGGAGCACCTGGTGGATTTGAACAACCAGAGAGAAGTGATTTTGGAGTCAGCAGCATGACTCCGTACGGACTCCATCATGAGAGCTCCAGAGATCAGCCACAAGCCTAATCTATTTACTTTCTGACTTTATAAAACACAAGTCATGAAATAGGAGCCGTGACTTTATCTCTATTTGGAGTAGCTTCTTTTAAAGCCAAGAATCTTTATTTACCCTTTAATGAGAAGTGTTAACACAACTGATCTTGAGAAACCTCACACTGTTCATCACCCTTGCTCCCCACATTCCTCCTTTCTCTCCATCCACACCCACTCTCCTCGTGCTTATCGCCAACCCTCTGTCCATTTAGTGGTGCATCTGTTAGTCTGTGCCATATTGTGGTACAAGTGTGTTTATGTGATACTAGAAGCTATGCCCACCAGTATTTCAAATGCCACTTTTGGAGGACAGGTTTAAGAGGAGCTTGCAGGCTTAGACAGACCAGGAAGAAAGGCCTGGAAATCTACTTCTCAAAGTTAAACCAAGGAAAATGTATGACTGGTTTCTAGCATGCCAACACCACAATTCAGTTGGTGATACCATAGACTACCAAAAGAACAAATACACTTTGCTTGGGATTGTTGCTGTTATGTACCATCGGGTGGTCTGCGACTCATAGTGACACTATGTATACAACAGCCCTAAACCCTGCTCTATCCCGTGACAATCTTATTGTCTCAGACACACCTACCCCCATTACTCCAGTCACTGAATCAATCCATCTCATCGAGGATCTTCCTCTCCTGTGCTGTCCCTCTACCCTCCCAAGCATGACGTCCCTCTCCAAGGACTGATTCCTCCTTGTAACATGTCCAAAGTATGTCAGACAAAGCTTCAGAATCCTTGCCTCCAAGGAGCAGACTGGCTTCACCCTCTCCAGGACGAACCTGTTTGTTCTCCTGGCTTTCATGGTGTATACAATACTCTTCTCCAGCACCACAGCTCAAAGATATTCATTCTCCTTCCATCATTTTTAGTCATCACCCAGCTTTCCAATGTATAGCAAGTGATTGCAAAGACCATGGCCTGTATCAGGCGCACTTTAGTCTCCAGACGGACATTGTTGCTCTTCAGCACTTTGGAGAAGTCTCTAACAGCAGACTTACCCAAAGCAATTTGTCTTTTAATTTCCTGGCTGCTGGTACCAAAAGTGTTGATTGTTGAGCCAAGTAAACTGAAGCTGTCAACAGTCTCAATCTCTTCATCATCTATCATGATGCTGCCTAGCGTGTTGCTTGAGATTAGCATTAAACATATTGAATGAACACTGGACTTCCAATACAACAAACAAATCTATCTTAAAGGAATTGCAGCCAGGATGCTCCATAAAGGCAAACATGATAAAACTTCATCTCACTTATGGACATATTTTCAGGAGGGACCAGTCCTTAGAGAGAGACGTCACATTGGGAAGCCAGATGGTGGGTAAAAGAGAGGAAGACCTTCATTAAGATGGATGAATTGTGGTGACTAGAATAGACTTGAGGATGACAGAAGTCTTGAAGATGCAGGACAGGGCAGGGTTTAAATCTGTTGTCCATCGGGTCAATAGGAGTTACAGTTGACTTCACAGCACCTAACAAGGTCAATAACTAGATGGCACATTGTTCTGCTGTGTGTGTGTGTTACCATGGCTTAGAAGGAACTCAGTGTCAGTTACACCACAGTGACATGCTTGAGGACTGAGCTGCTCAGACCGGAGTGTGTAGTGTCTCTGTAAGCTGGGCATGGTGTGGTGTGAGTGCTCTCAGCCCAGCTTCCTGGGTCTAACCTGGCATCTGAATGTATCTAACTTCAAGAGGACACGTGAGAATCAAGATCAGAACAAAGCTGATTCCTATGTCATGGAGGTCAGATGTGTTTCCACTCTCCAATCACTCACTGTTACTGATCAGAGCTGTCCCTGTATTTCTTCATGCTGGGCTTAGTCATTTGTTTTGATAGATAGGTAGGTAGGTAGGTAGGTAGGTAGATAGATAGATAGATAGATGATAGATAGATAGATAGATAGATAGATAGATAGATAGATAGATAGATAGATAGAACGTTTTTCCTCCTTCAAGGAGAAGGCTTTCCTCATCTTTTGCCTTAAGTAGCCACAGCATAAGAAGGTCAGTTCTGGCAGAAACTAGGGTAAGCTGCTAATTTGACAGTTCTTTTGCTCGTTGACAAGATATTCAGTAATCTTCTCCAACTCTACAGCTCAAAGGCATATTTTTTCTTCTGTCGTACTGATTCATTGTCCAGCTTTCAGATGTATAGCAAATAATTGAATAGACTGTTCTAAAAGAATTATCTGAAAGGAGGAAGGTCTCTCTTTCTCTATCTATCTATCTATCTATCTATCTATCTAAAGTTTGTTTTATATGTTAAAGTAAAGATCAAGCTCAACGTGGAAGTAACTATTCATTGAACAGCAGACAGTTCTTTGATCACTCTTCTAATGAGGGGAGTTTTCAGCTTCTTCTTGGCCATGCCATAGGGAGGTGACCCTTCAATTGACTGTGCTAGCTAATAAACTCTCCTCTAGCCCCACCTCTATTTGAGTAAGGTTTTATCTCTTTAGGTCCACCAACCAATGTCCAGAAGAATCCCACTCTGCTAGCAAGCTTCCTGTCTGAAGGACCTCCACTCTCTGTTTCCATGGACTAGCAACACTTTGCAGCCACCTCCTATCTGTATCCTTCTCTCTGCTCAGATTGCTGCCTCTATTCCTCTGCTATTGGGTTTTGCTGTGAATACCACTGTTTTTGCCTTTTGGTGTCTAGCCAGTGGTGTCTCTTCCACACACACACACACACACACACACACACACACACACACACACACTTCCTTGAGTCTAGGAGGTTTTCCACACTGGCACTTTGGCTCCAACGGACACATTTTGCTCCAGGCTTCCAATGATGATAATAGGATTGGCCCTTATATTCTGTTTTAAAATGTGGCCTACCCATTCAGATCTGGAATTCACTGAGCCCCACAATCGCACAATTAGCATAATAATCAACCAGTTCCCTAAAGTCATCTAATCCTATTGGGTGATTTTGCACACTTCATTTGCTTAGTAAACTAGCCAATCCCTTTGCAAGGTTGTGGCCTGCCAGTCATGTTTACAGAATCATAGAACCAAGGCTGGACTTGCCGTACATAAAAGCAGCTCTCAGCACTGCCCTAGCATATCTATGTCACATTGTTGCTGTCATTGCCGGGTTTTAGAGAGTCAAGTGTGACTCCTAGCGACCATATGAGCAGCCAGTCTGAACCCTGCCCTAACATGCCACACTCATCATCTTCAGCACACTAGAGCCCGTTGATAAAGTCACCATGCCAACCATTGAGGGTCTTCCTCTCTTTCCCTCACCCTCCATAAAACCTTAACATTTTATAAGAAATGAACATGCATGAATACTTTATAGAAGAAAATACAATCTTTTCATGTAATTTTTTATAAGGTTTTTTTTTATATAAGTTGTTGTTATTGTGTACCGTAGAGTTGGAACCCACCCTCTGGCAGGTTTTCAGAGGCAGTTAACCGAACGGGAGGAGATTGCCCATCCTTCTCCCGTGAAGCAGCGGGAGGTCCTGAACAGCATGTCTTTGGGATTGCCACTCAGCGTCTAGTTGAAGCATCAACTTTCATGAAATTGCCAATTTGCTTTTGTTCCCCAAGTAACTTTTCCTGGAAGATCATGGTCATCCCTCTATCCTGGGACTTTCTGGGAGGGAAATTTGACAAGGACCCCTGGAGTAGGCAGATCAGCAGTGGGTGCTTAGTCCATCACTAGCTGTCCGCCGTGCGTCCTCAGGAAGCCCCTGAATGGGGCTTAGAAACACTCATTGCTTCGGCATGATGCTCTTCCCAGAAAGATCATAGTGACAATGGAAAAGAGACAGTGCATGTAAAAGGTTCTCAAACTTGAGTACACATGAGAACCACCCGAAGAATTTTCCAGATGCTCGAGCCCTACTTTCAGATCAATTCTGCGGAATTGGGTGGGAAGAGTAATGGCAAGCCGTGGCACTGTCTACGGGTGCTCCCGCTGGCTTTTGTTAGGGAGCCTGGGTTCAGAAGGACAGATGTGTGCAGAAGTGTAAGCGCTGTGCTGACTCATAAATGGTCACCAAGAAATGGTAACATAAAAGAGGTGGAGGGGAGCAGAGCTCTTGGTAACCTTAAAGTGGGGGAGCAGAGCTCAAAGGCTCACACATGGATCAGCTCCCTCCAAGCTTCAACTTACCAACAGCCCGAGGTTCAAGTGCCACCTCATCCACATAAAGAATCTGCGCAGCAGAGCCTAATGTGCGCTTCAGTGACAGGCTGGAGGCAGCTTCCGACTCCACTCAATACGGCCTGGCTCTAACGTGACTGCTGTGACTGGACGCCTGGGAGTTGAACACTTGAGTCCTTCATGCCCAGGAACTGGCATCCTTGGGGGACTTGACAAATGTACTTTATATCGTATGGGGCCCCCAAGTCCCCTATGAGGTACTTTAGAAAGACTTTTCAACTAACTAAAGATGCCCCTCTACCAGAGGGTGGTCTGGTGGCCTAGTGATATGAACCTGGCACTGCCACCAGCTGTGCCACGGGAGAAAGATGGGCTTTCCACCCTCGAATTTACTGCCTCAGAAAACTCACTGGAGGATCAGCTGTCAGTCAGTTCTGACTCCAGGGCACACAACAACAACCACCACCCATCTTCCAGCCAAGAAAGCGCATGTGTGTTTGTGTGTATGTATGTGTGTGTATGAATTCCTATGTTGCTGGGAGAAGTTCTTGCCTTGAGCATCAGAAGCCTTGGGTTCTCAGAAAAGATCTTCCATCAGAGGCTTTAACAAGGCCGTGTAAGTGGGAGGTGATCCTGAAGTGAGTGAAGGTAGGGTGGAAGGA
>NW_006399753.1:14582795-14587545 GCF_000299155.1 Elephantulus edwardii
AAGGAAGGAAGGAAGGAAGGAAGGAAGGAAGGAAGGAAGGAAGGAAGGAAGACAGGAAGACCAGCAGGAGAGCCGGGGTCAACTCAGCCAGGCTTGGGAACGCTCCTACTCAGTCTTCCAGCCTTAGAATGTGACTCAGAACTGCCTCCTGGAGGAAGGAGAGGTGGAAGCATATATAGTCCTGCTCCAGATTCCTGGTCAAGCATGACCTCTCCCTTACCAACCTTTTAAAGGACACACCCTCAAAGCTAAACAATGTCCCTTCTTTAGCCAGAGATGCCCCAGGGCAGGAAGATAGCAAAAGCCCCAACACTATGAAGGATTGTGTGGGGCTGTTTGCCCTGGGGCTGGGAGCCTGTGTGACCAAGTGCTGGATACATCACACACACTCCCTGCACACCAAAGATTCCAGTTCCCACGCTGAATCTTTTACATACACAATATCATTCAGACCTCCTCAAAGCTCCTAAGACGTTCTTCTTTCTCCTCATTTTACAGGTGAAAAGGTTAAACCTCTGAAATATCAGACAATTCCCTTAAGATGCAGGCTATCAGAGCCCTCTGTTCTCTGCACTGAGCTCGGCGATGGGGAACCCGGAGGAGGACACGCCCTGCCATCTTTCAGGTTCTTGGGTTCTCTGCGCTAAGATAAAGGTCTCTGCCTGCTCCCAGTGAAGATCCAAAGCGACATGGCTATAAACTTCAGAGGATTTTAAAAAAATAATGTCAGAAGGTCGGTGTCACTCCGCAGCCCCCAGGGAGGATGGCACACAGTGGGAGGCATGCACAGTGCTGCATGCACCCTGGCTGGGGAGGCTCTGCCTGACCAGACTGGCCGCCACTTAGACCCTGCAGCGTGGGCTGGTCCTTCCACGAGCGAGGGCTGGGGTTCAAAGAAAGGAGCCCTAAGTCACTGGGGGCAGAAGGACAGTCGCTGGGTGTGCCTCTTGGTTGTCCTGCAGAGACAAAGGCTGAAAAGCTACAGCTTCTCTCATCTGCTGCGAAGCAGCTTTGCCATTGAAAGACAGCGAGCAATCCGCCCCGGAGCAATTATGTGTTCATTATTATTCCCAAGCTGCTGTGTCACAAATCACATTTTCCAACCCGGGGCATGTCAGTGCAGAGCCGCCGATTGCACCAGCCTGGCCCGAAGCTGACTGCGGAGCCCTCACCAGCTGAAAGCTGGCGCAGCAGATGCCGTCCAGGGGAAGGGAATTCTCGGGAATTCTCGCCATCGGAAAGCGACTGCAAAGCCCTTTTCTCTCTCACACTCCTGTCGGGCTTTTTTTGCAAAAGGAAAGTCGGTGGAATGTGGTAGATTTTCAGGCGGACCTGCATTGCAGCTCAGCTGAAAGCGCGGGGCTGGGCGTAGCTCTGACTGCAGGAGCGCAGCGCTTGCCCGGCCCCCGCGAGCCAAGAGCAGCGGGTCTGCAATGCGCATGCGGCCATCCGGTGGCCGGCCGTGGGACTGCACCCGAGTGGCCACTGACCCAAAACCCTGGGTCAGCACATCCACAGTCTACTCACTACCTGGTTAAGAGCTGGGCTGAAACCTTTTATAATGTTTCTAAATTGTAATCAAGATAAGGTGAATTCTTCCAATAGCTACAAATATGCAAATATATATACACACATCACACACATATAATTACTGAAAGAACCCACTTCACATTGATTAACATTTGGAAACACTACTATAGAGGCTTTCCAGTGTATGGTGTGTAGCAAACTGGCCAAGATAATTATTCAAAGGTGTACTTGTAGCTTTGCTTCTGTAATTTATCTTTACTCTTTTCGATTGTGTTTTTAAACTGATTAATAAGGTTTAAAAATAATTTTAAAAACTTAAAAAAAAAAAAAAAGGAGCTGTGCTGTTGTTATGACAGGAGTCCAGAATGAAGGCTGCACAGTGCAATGGACTTGGGGGGAGCGATTGCATAGCAATGAGTTTTTCTTTTACTTATCAAGGAGAGGGGTGAATTGAGGAGGAGGGGGTGGGCAGGGAGAAAAGTGCAACAATGAATGACTAGAAACCCCAAGTCTCTGTAAACTGTCATTAAAATTAATTTAAAAAAAAAAGTTGGGCTGTTAACTGAAAGATTGGTCTTTTGAATCCACCAGCTGCTTTGGGGGGAAAAGAAGAGGCAGCGTGCTCACTTAGAGATCGGCCGCCTTGGAAAGCATAAGTGAACCTTTCCTGTATCTGCTTTACTCTAATGTCACTTCTACTCTGTTCTGTATGGTTGTTGTGAGTTAGAATCCATTCAAGGACAAGGGATTTGTTTTCTCCTTTCCCGCTTTCTTTGCCTCTTCTTGTCTTCCTTGTTGTCCTGTGATAAACATTGGACTAAACTCTCAGAACAGAAATGTGTGTTTGGGTGGGATAGAAACAGGACCTATTGTCAAGGAAAAGAAGAAAAAAAAAATCAGTCATTGTTGCCCAGCTGGAGTTGACTCACAGCTGACCTTCCAATGGGTTTCTAAGACTGTAAATTACACAGGAAGAGATTGTCCATCTGTCTCCTGTAGAGAGGCGGGTGGATTAGAACCACCAGGAAAGTGCCACCTTTGGGTTTGTTGTTGTTGTTGTTATGTGCTGTGGAGTCGCTTGCTACTCATATCAACCCTATGTACAACAGCCCTAAACTCCACTCTGTCCTGTGCCAATCGCACTGTCTCTGACACTCCCATCCCAATTATCCCAGTCACTGCCCAATCACCAGTGTCTGCTTTCAAATGTTCCTCTTCCTTTGTATTTCCATACTTGAAAACTAAACCTCCTTTGCCGTTTCTGTTATCTAAATGTGTTCTGTTGTACACAGGGTTTTCAGAGGCCTGCTATTTCAGAAGTGGATGGCCAATCCTTCTTCCTAGTCTGTCTCAATGTGAATGTTCAGATTTAGAGAAGTATCAGACAGACCAGCAAGTTAAAGGTATATTCCTTATTGCGGAGTTAACTTTAGTGTCAGTGTTAGTTAAAAAAAAAAATGAACAACAAACTGACTACAAACTAGGCTGATGTTGTTGTTAGGTGCCATCAAGTCGAATATGAGTATAGCAAGCCTATGAACGACAGTTATGAATCCTGCCGATCCTGTGCCATCCTTACAACCTCTGACAGATTTGAGACTGTTGCTGCAGTCACTGTGTCAATCCTTCTCATTGAGGGTCTTCCTCTCTTTCACTAGCTCTCCACCTTTCCAAGCATGATGTCCCTCTCCAGGAAATATCCTTTCCAGCAATGTGCCCTAAGTATGTGAGACAAAGCTTTATCATCTTTGTCTCCAAGGAGTACTCTGGAAGCACCTTCTCCAGGGTTAACTTGTTTGTTCTTTTGCTCGTTGACGAGATATTCAGTAATCTTCTCCAACACTACAGCTCAAAGACATATTTTTTTCTTCTTCTGCCATCCTGATTAACCGTCCAGCTTTCAGATGTGTAGCAAGTGACTGAAAAGACTCTGGCCTGAATCAGGCGCTTCTTAATTCTCAAACTGATGTCATTGCTCCTCAATAATTAGGAGAGGTTCATGCAGAAGACTTGCCCACAAGCAGTATGTCTCCTGATCTCCTGACTGCTGGTACTAAATAACGTGGTGAAAATAGAGGAAAATTGGGAGGGAAACAATTTATTTCATCTCCATTGTTTGCTAATCCCTTTTGCTGAGACTGTACAAGAGTTATTTAATCTTTTCATCAGTCTTGTGTGCTGGGGTGGCTTAATGACAAATACATGTTGCATGCAGTTGAGTGGTAATTCAACATATTCTTAATAATTGTCCTGTTAATGTCCTGTTTGAGAGTTTAAAATCAAAGGCACTTGGTGTCAGGAGAGTAGTATGAAAATGTGAGCTTTTCCTCTGTTTTAAAGTCTCAATATAAGTCTTGGATACAAGTTGGGTTTTTTAAAGCTGCCTTTTCTTTTTCTTTTTTTTTTTTTACTTTTCTTTTAATTTTAATGAAACTTTACAGAGACTTAGGGTTTCCAGTCATTCATTGTTGCACTTTTCTCCCTGCCCACCCCCAGCCCCCAGTTTACTCTTCTCCATAAAAAGTACAACTCTTTCATAAAGTTGCCTTTTCGAATAGCAATTCCTCTAACCTTGATAATGACCTTGTACCCTAAAGAAGACATTCCTTTTCATTGAGATTGATAGCTTTCACAATCTCTTTCCAAAGGGTCTTTTCCTCTATAAATAAAATGGATACAGGAAGGGTTAGCTTATGTGGGAAGTGTCTTGAGGATAAAGATTATCAATAAACCTTGCAAGGGACTCCCAGACTGATGTAATTAAGGAAGCAATTTTACAACTTGGAAATAAACAAAAAACACACCACCAAAGAAAAACAAACCCACTTCCAGTACTTTGATTGATCCTCCATCAGTCTCTGGGGCTGTAAATCTTTATGAGGGGTAAGTGCCCATTCTTTTCCTCTCAAGTGTCTTGTGGATTTGAGCTACCTACCTTTTATGAGTCGTCTACTACTCAACAGCATTAAACAACAATAACAATGACGACAACCAAGAGAGAGCTACGTAGGCCTAGTGGAAGGAAGCTGTGCTACCAAGCCGAAGGTGGGTGATTGTCATCTGTGGCCCTCGGCCAGGTTCAAATTGTCTTCCTGTTAAACATCTTCTAGGTGGTATAGCACTGGTCTGTGCGTTGCTGTACAGAGGTAACTCGTGGTTGCTGTGATGCTGAAGCCTGTGACAGTGATGTGCCAATCGTGGTGATGGGTACCCATGGTGG
>NW_006399753.1:14587650-14597780 GCF_000299155.1 Elephantulus edwardii
GGCATTAAACAACAACAAACAACAACAACCTTTTAATTAGGAAGTTCTGGTGGCTGGTTGCACCTAGGGTCTTAGTGTTATTTTATGTTGGAGGAACAGTCTTCTAAATTGTATAGCACTCTTCTGTCAGTTTGTTGTACTGAGGTAATTTGGGTTGCTGTGATGCTGAACCTTGTGCCATTAGCGCGCCAAATGCCATAACGGCTACCCATGGTGGGCAATGTTTGATGGAGCCCCCAGTGTAAGACAGGTTTAGAAGCAGGAGTGGTATCCACTTCCTAAACCACATGCCTCTTGAAACTCTATGAATGTGGAGAAATGACGATAGTTATAGAAAGGCTTTGGGCCTTTTGTTCATAGGGTCACTGTGAGTTGTGCTCAACTGGACAGCAATCAACAACAACAACTGGTGGCCTAGTGGCAATAAGCTGAGCTGCAGTCCCGAAAGCATGGACTTTGATGCCACCAGCTGCTCTGCGGGAGAAGGACGGCCAGTCTCTTTCTGTGCGATTAACTGCCTCTGAAAACTCACTGCAGGGTCAGCTACAGGTTTCTGACTCGACAGTATACAATAACAACCACCACCACCACCTTTTAATTAGCTCTGTGCCACTAGTCTATCCTGTCACCATGTGTGATCATTTGACAAAACTTGAACGGCATGTACCTTTGATTTGCCATGTAACCGTACTTTAGTGTATCTTTGTCAGATTCTTGCTTCTATATATCTCTATCTTTGCCAAATTCTTGCTTCTAACAATCTCTCCTTGAACTTTTCTTGATCTTTCAATTATAACTTTAAAAAAAAAAACTTTGGATTCGTGCCTCAGCAGTGTAAGAATTTATACTTTGTCATTGTCTGGTGGTTGGCCAGCTTCACTCTGAGGCTACAGATGTCTCCTTTGTCCGGACCATTTCTGTCCCCTGATAAACCTCATTTCTACTTATTTAAGATGGTTTCCTGTGATTTTGCTCTATGATAATCTGCTAGGTGGCTTCAAAGACAAAACTGAGCTGGTCATTTTCAAGAGGACTGCTTTCCATAGACTTTGTAGAATTTGAGGGAGCTCTGGTGGTTTTAGCAAGGTGCTCTACAAACCCAAAGATTGTGTATCTCTGCCGGTTTGAAACCACCAGCAGTTCCTCAGAAGAAAGCTAAGATGAGAAATCTCCTCCCATTGCAATTACCCTTGGAAATCCAATGACGAATCCCTGAGAGCTGGAATTAGCTTGACTGCAGTGAGTAGTAGTAATAGTTACATGATTTACATCCACAGAGCAAATTATAGTAAAGACGCATACTTACTCTTTTGTATGTGTATTTGCATGTGCACACGTGTATTGGCCTGATTCTCTGAAACCCCAAAGGGACAGAAGGTACAGCCTTAGGTTGAAGGGAGGGATGGACAGAGGGAGGAAGTGGTTTCCACACCTCCTGTTCTTCCCTGTCCTCAAACTACAGCACAGTCAAGCCCTTCAGGCAAGCTTTCCGAAAAGACAGCGTTCTCACAGTCCCAGGAAATGGGAGCTTATGCCCAGAATAAAGGCTCTGCTTCATGTGCACCACCTTCTCCTCCTCCCTCCTGACACACAAATGCTGTTTGTTTGAAAGTTTATCTCAACGGGAGGTTTGGGGCCGGGCTCCCTGACTTCGCCGTAGATCCTGTGTTATGCTTCAGCTGGTTTTTGATGTTTGTCTGTTCTCACAAATGAAGTCATGAAGATCACAATCTGAGGCAAGATGATATTTTCTGTGGTGATTATTGTTCTTGGAAATCAGAAGGCAGAGTATTTGAGAATGTGAGGCCCGAAGGAGTAACACAGCCATCTGGTGCAGCACTAGGTTTAACCCCTGAGGGAAACGAGGCCCAGAGAGGGGATCTGACCTGAACAGGTTCACTCATCTCATTCAGCTGCACAGATTTATCTAAAGAGAATTTTTTTTAGAAATGCATTACTATTACATCGCTGTGCAGCTAAACAGGGATCTCCTTTTCATAGGCTACATCATGCATTTTCTTCCAAGCATCAAAGTCTTGTTATTTACAATTCTATGTGTGTTAGGAAGCTGTTGCTGGGGACACACTAGAGTTGATTCTGACTTCATGATGCTATGTACAACAGAACAAAACCCTTTCCGACCCTATGTCCTAACAATCTCTGCTGCATTCAATCTCTTTGCAGTCACTGTGTCAATCCATCTCATTGAGTCTTCCTCTCCTCTGATCCCCTGCTTTTAAAGCACACTGTTCCCTTCCAAGGACTGACTCCTTATAATAACATGTCCAGAGTATACGAGTAAGTTAGCAGATGTAAAGCTCTATTTAAGAGAGCAGGAATGCTTCCAAAGAATAAACCATAACAGATACAAGCTCTTCCTTTCCTCCAAAGACTTATTAGTGGAGAATACTCCTTCTTTCACTCTCCTGGTCTCTGTGAAGACAGATTTTCTCGACACACTCTCATCCCTCCGCACACTCTTCCCCATAATGCTCTAGTTTTTGTTGGTTGCTGTTAAGTCAGATTTACTTGTGGTGACCTTTTGAGTAATAGAACTAAACACAACATTGCCCACTGTAATACCATCTTCATCATCACTGGATGTTTGAGTCCACTGTTTTTATTATGGTGTCAGTGCATCTCAGTGGTAGTTTCCCTCGTTTGTACAGGCACTTCCGCAAACCATGATGTGCTTTTCCAGTAATTGGTCTTTCTTGATGAAGCCTAAATGTAAGTGCCCCAAAGTCTCGCATCCTCTCCTCTTAAGAGTATTCTGGAACTATTTCTCCTAATTCTGGTTTGTTCATTCTTCTGGAAGTCCACAGTATATCCAGTATTCTTCACAAATGCTTCAGATCGAATGCATGCATTCTTCAGTCAGCCTTCTTCATTGAGCACCTCTCACAGGTACACGAATCTACTAAACAGCTTATGGCTGGGTTCAGGCTCACTTATCTCAGCTCTCAGAATGACATCTTTTTAGTCTGACACTTCAAAGAGATCTTTTGTAGAAGCATTTCCCAGTGAAGTACATTTTTGCCTTTCTTGATTATGTTTCCATGGATTTTGATTGTTGATCCAAATAGAATGAAGTTTTCAAGCTTATCTTTTTATGTCTACTTATAATGATTTAAGAAGGTTTTGGGGCCCTTGGGCCTGTGGCCCTCGGGACTATTTTTTGTGTATCTCACAAATAAAATAGACTTGGAAGCAAGATTGGCATCCACTTAAAAAAAAAGTCTTGCCTCTGGAAACTCTATGAACTTGGAGAAAAGAGGAAAGTTTTGCATTCAAGACTTTCATTCATAGGGTTTCTATGGGTCATCTACAGCTCTATGGCATTTAATAACAGCTACATTTATAATGATGTCCCAAAAGTTTTCTAGTTAGAGGGTTTGGGACAAAACATGGGTTTAAATAAGTTGTCTTTCTACTTCTCATTTACAAGATATAGTTTTCTGTAATATTAAAGAAAAGCCCTTCTCTAAGAAGAAAAAATATTTTATTTCTTGTTTTTCCCCCAAAGCTGTAAGGGGCTATGTAGGGTACCCAGTCTCACTCTAGGGCACAATCTAAAGAAAACAAGGGTGAAATCTCTTAATTGTCTCACCAGGGTAGACATGGGAAGTGGCAATAAAAGGATCATGCTTCACAAATGCACTTGGCATAAAGACACAGGCAAATCCTAGGGGTGACCTGTTTCAGTAACGAACAGGTAAATACCTAAATTCTTGTTCCCCCTAGAGTCTTAGAGTAATCTTAAGGGGATTTCCATTGTGCAATCTTTAAATCCTGTTCAAATATCACCACCTCCAGGAAACATTTCTTAGCCACTTAAGGCTTCTCTAATGTGGGTGTTTTTGTGCTGTTGTTCTCCCTGCGTCCCCCCACCCCCCAATCTGAAGTAAAAAGATAGTGTAGCCTCTGGTTGTGTTTCTGGCAATGGAAACAAACCCAGGTTCAAATCCTTCCTTTCCATATTAACCCTTTGCAACTTGCACTGCCATTTCATGCTTTTACTCCACATTTTAAAATGTGAGTACCTACAACATCTATCTTTAAAAACCACCGTGTAAACTGTTGAGCTCATTACTTCATTAAGTTCAGAACAAAACCACTAAAAACAACAAAAAATAGGAATATTCAAAATTCTTTATTTGTGGAAACTCTGATGGTTTAATCCATAGAAAGTTTCCCTGATTCCCCAAAGGTGGCATTTCTCAGTGGTTTGAATCCACCAGTTACTAGATGAGAGAAAGATGAGCAATCTCCTTCCATACAGTTTACAGCTTCTGCTAAATCACTGGAGGGTCAGCTGTTTAAGTCAGTTGTGACTTGATAGCAATAAAAGTTTAAAAAAATTGATTATTGTCCTTTATTGCATTGATAACTCAGTTTCCTTTTAATTATAGAACCTGGGTAATAATGCAATTACTTAATGCATATTCATGTTGTCTTTTTGACGGTACTAGTTCCATATGAATTTATTGTGTCCTGTAATGATTAATGTTTTTCAATCAGATATGATGTTTCTTGGTAAAACTGTAAAGTGAGCATAAGTTGTCTGCTGTATAGAGTGACAAGTGTTTCTCTTATCTGCTCTGACCCATTGCCTTTTTGAGCCACATACTGCCCCTGTATGAATATAAACTTCTCTCATGGCCAGAGAACAGAAGGAAATAACACCCTACTCACTCCCCCACCACCCAGGGATGCTCATTCCTAATTTCCAGAGCTGGTGAACATATTTTATTATTTTGCAGAAGAAGTGGTTCAAGTTGCAGGTGTAATGCAGATTGCTAATCTGCAGATCTTAAGAAAGGGATATTACTCTGAATTGTCTACCTGGACCCAATGCAATCACAAGGGTCCTTAAACAAAGAAGATTTAGGGTCAGAGAGATGACATCATGGGAAAAATTCAAAATGCCAATAGCAGCCTTTAAGGCAGAAGTGTGCTGTGAGCCAAAGAATGTGAACAGCCTCAAGAAACCTAGTATCGCGAGACAAGGAAGTCTCTTTGACATTAGCCCTGTGACTTCTGGTTTGGACTTCTGATCTTCAGAATTTCCAAATAGTAATTTTGTGCTGCCATTTCAAACCCATTATTTTGTGGTAATTTGTTACAGTTACACTAGAAAACTAATACACTGATCTGTACAGTTAAATAATGCAAGAATTCCTAAGGACAGGACAGAATTAAGAGTTTGTTTATTCACATGGCTCAGAATAGTGTAGCCAGGAAGGAAATGGGAACTGACAGAAGTTGAGGGGAAATATGAGTACAATCTGAGCATTGGTCCTGATCATTAAGTCAGAATGTCAGGATGAAGCTGTAAGGCGAATCAATAGCAAAGTAAGAAATTAGGGCAAGCCAACAGAAAGACAGGATGTGATGTAGAATGCAAGGAAGGGGTTCAACTTAGCAGAGTGATGGTGGAAGGGACAGAAGGCCTGAAAGAAGTGAAGCCTGACAATGTACCATGCTGGAAGCCATACATCCGGGTCTATGTGCCTCTGAATCTCCAATGACATCTACTATGGTACCTGATTCTAAATCAGTCCCAAGTATACAGTGATGGACAAACTGTCCAAAGAAGCCAATGGAAGTGTCCGCTATGTTGACTCACCCTCAGAGTCACGCTTTTTCAATATATAAGAACATACCTTTCTGGCAAGCTTTGGTGGCCTAGTGGCATGAAGCTGCACTGCAATCCCAGAGGTGAGTAGTTCGAATCCACCAGATGCTCTGCTGGAGAAGGAAGGGCAATCTCCTCCTGTACCTGTCAGATCTGATCTGATGGTACACACACACAAAAAAAAAATAATGAAAAAAGAATTTTTTTGAAAACCAAAAAAATCATACCTTTCTTTTGTTCATGTTCCTAATATCCCAATTCATAAAGAAAAGCTAATGCTAATAATTTTATGCAATTAAATGTGCCTTTGTAAATCTCTTATAAGTGTAACGATGTAGTAAGATTTTTTTTTCCCTTTCACATTTTTGTAGGAATAAACTGAAATCCCTGCATGTGCCAGAGGATGCAAACTCAGGGGAAAGTGTGGGAGGAAACCCAGAGAGATGGGAAATTCGAGTGACTGTGAGGATATCTTACAGTTTAACATGTTACCCTGAGAAAGCAGCTAAGAGTCTTGGTCTCTAGCTCTTCCACCCCTTCTTTCTCCTTCCTACACAATCTCTTTGCTCAGTAACATAAAACCACTGTCCAGGGTTCTTCACATCTTGGGATCAAGATGGTGGTATCCATCCCTGGGAAACTGGCTTATTTCTTCTGGCCGTGATTCAGGAAGGACGGCAGCTTTCATGTCCAATGTCTCACTTAATGAATACAAGAGAAACTGGAGAAAATGCCCCGAACATTGGACCTTTATTGTATGCTGTGACAGTGGCCTTAAGACAACCAGGATATATTATTACGACTCAGACTTTGCATTCATTAATAGTGCAGAGAGAGGGTTAGTTGGTATGGGGCTGAGAGAAGTTCTGGACCTAAGTGTCTCTTCATCTGTGTGGCCTTGATTAGATTCTTTCCCCTTTTTGAAATAAGGTAGCTGACTCTGTACCATCCATGTTTCAATCTGGCTCTGAATGTTGATGAGCATGTTTTCTAGTTCACGGTCACTATCATTTTTTAAAATTTATTTATTTTACTGAAAGTTTACAGAGACTTTGGATTTCCGTTCATTCATTGTTGTATACTTTTCTCCTTGCCCACCCCTCCCCCGCCAGTTTGCTTTTCTTTTTGAAAAGTAAAAAAAAAAAAAAAATCTTTCATTGTTATACAATAGGTCACTGTCATTTTCTAAAGGAAATTTGAAGATGGACTGTTGTCATGGTGGCAAAATATTATTAGCCATCTGTGCAATAAGTGGAAAATTAAGAAGTTACTTTGAGAACTAAGATGTACCTTCATTAAGCCATGGTGTTTTCAATCACCTTATATGTTTGTGAAAGTTGGACAATGAATAAGGAAGACTGAAGAAAAATCGAAGCCTTTAAATTGTTATGTTATTGTGTACTGTAGAGTCAGAACCGACTCATAGTTGACCCTCCAGTGGCAGTTAATTGTGCTGGGGGTGACCACATGCCTTCGGAATTGCACTAGGCCAACAGAGCTCTCTAATATTGGTGAAGAACTTTAAATATGCTATGGAATACCATGCTGATGTGTGGAGTGGTTGGATTCAACAAGGTAGGTTGTCTTGTTTGAGGCTCAAGTGTAGAGAGTTTTTTTTATTTCTTTCCCAATTGGTTGAGAGCTGATTGGATTAGCTGGATTTAGCTAGCAATGGGCTGTGTGCTGGAGGCCTCTGGTTTGGAATCACTGGGGACCTGTTGTAGGGCCTTGTATTTAAAAGGCTATTGGGCCTGAAGGCCTGATTTTAATTGTGTTTGGGATGAACATTCTTCTAAGTAGTACAGCACTGGTCTGTCCATTTGCTGTACAGAGGTAACTTGGCTTTTCTGTGATGCTAAATACTGTGACACTGATATGGCAATACCATAATGGTTACCCATGGTGGACAGTGTTTGGTGAAGCTTCCAGATTAAGACAGGCTTGGAAGCAGAAGTGGCATCCTCTTCCTAAACAGTGTGCCACCAGAAACTCTATAAACTTAGGGAAATGATGATAGTAATATAACAGGGTTGGTTTAGGTCTTTTGTTCACAGGGTCACAAGGAGTTGTCCTCAACTTGATGGCACCTAAAAACAACAACATGGACTTCCATAAGAATAAACAGATCTCTCTTAGTGGAAGCATAGCTAGGATGCTTTTTTAGAAATGAGATAGTAAGATTTCATGTCATATACTTTAGTCAATCATCTCCAGGGACAAGTCCCTGGAGAAAGATGTCACATTTGTAAAGTAGAGGATCAGCACAAAAAGAGAGAGTCTCAATGAGGTGTATTGAGGAAATGACTGCAACAGTGTGACTAAGACCCCTGGTCACAGACCAGGCTGTGGGGATGGTACAGGGTTGGGCAGCATTTCATTCTATTGCACAGAAGATCCCTAGGTGTTGGAGGCCACTTGAAAAAACAGAAGAGCAGAGGTCAGAAGAGTTGCATCATGGGCAAGATTTTCTGTGTGCCATAGACTGGTTCCCATGGGCTGGTTCCCAAGGCTATGACTTTGAAGTCTCCTTCATAGTATTCTAAATCATTCCCTGCTCCTTTCTAAGAAAACAGGGGGGGGGAAAAAAACAACAACAACAAACCCAACCCAACAAAAACAAAACCAAAAAATCTTCAAGCAAGTGTTAGATGAAACAGGCAGTCATGCAACTGTAGAACTGAAAAGACTCTTGGAAGTAATGTGCATGTTGCCACTCTTTCATTCCCAGGACACAGCATACCCACTGATACATAAGAACACCTGGCTCCAATCAAAGATTCTGTCCTAAAACTCATTCCTGTTAAAAAGGAGAGGACATTGTTACAAGACCATCCTTCACTTCAGCCAAGAATGTGGTACAGAGTGCAGTTTAGGCACTGCCATAAACCTTTGCTTCTCAAAGATTGGTCCAAGGGCCAGCTGCATCCCGGTGAGCTCTCACTACAGAAATGCAGAACCATAGCCCCCCTGTAAATCTACTTTATGCTAAACAATTCGATCTTACCCTAAGAATTAGGTCTTTGCTCCTAGGAGATAAATTCTGAAACCTTGGGATTTCTTTAGCGATAGAAGAGTCTTTGTAAGTTTTCTAGATCACGCCTGAGGGTTTCTGGTTTGTCAGGAGTCACCTCAACTCAATATCAACTCAGCCTCAGGGGAAGGAGTTGGTCGCATCAGCCATGCCTGTGGAATGAACCTGCAGTAAAGGTTCTGGCCATTGGTAAAAGATAGCAATCAGTGGGAGAAAGAAGCACATCTCCTTTTGGGATGCAACAATTCTGCATTGAGAATCTTTCCGTAATTTGCTCTGCGTGTCCTCTTATATATGTTGGGGTGAGTTTTGTTGTTTTGTTTGTTTGTTGGGTTTTTTGTTAGCTTGTTTGTTTTTCTAACCAGAGTTTAGGTCTTATGTACAAAACCTACTCTCAAAAAAAAAACAAAAACACCAAACTTACTCTCAGTCGTATTCGACTTGACGAGACTTAACCACTGCTAGTGAAACTAGTGCTGTTCTATCTGGAGGAACACTCTTCCACTTTGTACATCACTCTTTGTCCATGTGTTATATGAAGCAACCTGGGTTGTTATGATTCTGAGCTTTGTGCCATGGGGATATCAAATACCAGAATGGTTTCCCATTGTGGACAGTGTTTGGTGGAGCTCCCAGTTGTAAAACAGGTTTGGAAGCAGGAGTGGCATCCACTTCCTAAAGCACATGCCTCTGGAAGGTCTATGAACTTGGTGAAATGACAACAGTTATGGAAAGGCATTAGGTCTTTTGTTCATAGAGTTGCTATGATTTGTGCTTGACTCGACGACGGCAATCAACCACCACCACCACAACAACCACCATACAGTACTTTCTTGTGTTCTCACAGTCACTTTAATCAATTATCAAACACTAGGATGACAATGGCAGCCAGGAGGCCAGAATGAGGGAGCTCCTGGGGACTTTGAGCTATGTAGGTGGCATCCTGAAAGAATGGTGGGAAAGGCTCAGATTTGTAACCAGCAAAACAAAAGTGAGATGTCATGGGGACTTCCAAGCATGCAGCGTGAATCTGAGGCCTTGTCGCTGGTCTCTGAGGTCTTGTTAGGCTTCACATTCTGGCAGTTTGAACCCTTTGACTTAAGAGGCTGGCATAACTCCAGTTGATTAGAGTCAGAAGGGGAAATTCTGCAGGCTAGGAATGGAATTGAATGGAATGGATGGATTTGTGCTTTCTTTATGCTGTTAGAGAACTAGGGCTTGATCATGACATTGTACAACCAGAAACAGGCTAGGCCACTTGGCTTCCTGGTGATGTATGTGCCAACGGAGAAAGCAGTAATGCTTACTTACAAATTAGCATTCACAAGTAGCTCTTCAGTCTTCTATCCAGAAAGCCGTGACCTCCATGGGCGAAGCCTCAATGATTTTCTGTCCATATACAGGAATCAACTTTCATTTCGGAATCTAGGAAAGAAGGAAGTAATATATATATATATATAT
>NW_006399753.1:14598683-14617810 GCF_000299155.1 Elephantulus edwardii
GTTAACTTCTGCTTATTTTGCTTTGGCTTTGTTTTCAAGAAACCAGAAATTCTTATTAACCCAGAGTTTACATGAGGTTCATTGTTCTGTCCATGGTACAAGGAACAATGCCAGGGAGTGGAAGAGCACTGGGTCTGCAGTCATCTGGACCTGGCCTTCAGTATTGCTGTAAGAACTTATGCTGTGTGACTTAAGGCAGACCTATTTACTTCTCTGAGACTTGATTTCCCCTTTAGTCAAAAGACAAAGCCAGTAAAAACTGACTTAGGAAAGATAACACACATGCAAAGCCCTGGCCCTTGGGAGAATTATCCAGCAGGATTCAGCAGCATATGATTCAGAAAAATGCAATTAAAGGATGTGACTACAATAGACCCAAACTGACCAACAACTCTGGAGCTAGTGCAGGGCCAGCTTGTTATAAAGTTAGTGTTGAATCAAAGTTGATTAAATGACAACTGACAACATCAATGAATGATATGGTGAGACCCTGGAAATACAGGAGTAAATATGGAAGGTGCTTGATCCACCCCCAGAGAACTACTGTTATGTGCCATTGAGTCAACTATGACTTTTAGCAATCCTGTGAACAATAACTCTGAAGCCTGTCCTATCCTGAGCCAACCTCACTGTCTCCAACACACCTGCCCCTGTTGCCACTGTCAATTAATCTCAACCAGAGTCTTCCTTTTCTGTGCTGACCCTCTGCCCCTCCAAGCGTGATATCCTTTTCCAAGGACTGGTCTTTCCTGACAACATGGCCAAAGTATGTGAGATACACAGAGTTTCAAAATCCTAGTCTCCAAGGAGCAGCCTGGTTTCTCTCTAGGAGAGACCTGCTTGTTCTCTTGACAGTCAATGGTATGCTTGATATTTTTTTTCTAGCACCATGACTCAAAGGCATCAATTCTTCTTTAAGTCTTTCTTCTTTAAATTCTTTCAATTCTTAGTCATTGTCCAGTTATCAAATGTATAGCAAGCCATTGAGAAGACCACAGTCTGGATCAGGCTCACCTTAGTTGTTAGACTGACATCATTGCTCTTCAGCGCTCTGGAGAGGTCCCTGACAGCTGACTTTCCTAAAGCAATTCATCTTTATTATCCACTGGAAAAGCCAGACAACGTAGTGTTACTTCATGGGAATAGATTGTTATGTGCAGAGCACTGAGGCACATAGGCTTGCTGTATTCTGGAAGCATACATACCAGAGAGACACAGCCTCGTTTGAGGAGCCAGGGAAGGTTGTCTGAGGAAATGACAAGACGAGTTACTGAGCAAGGATGAAAGAGGGGTAGTTCCTACAGAGAAAGTATATGAGTGAAGGCCTGGAACTGACAGTACAATTAATTTATTATTCACAACATGTAAACTTGCTTCTCTTGAGTTAGTCTCCGTGACCCTTCACTGAGTTTCCAAGGTTGTAAATCATAATAGGAAGAGATTACCCATCTTTCTCCTACAGAGCTGCTGGGGGATTTGAAGCGCTGGAGACACACAGTTCATAGCAGCACAACTCACCACAGCCAATGCTATGAAAAAAAAACAGTGTTTGGTTCTTTTAGAAGACCCTGGCTGAAATCCCCAAACCAGGGGAGAGTGAGACTGGGCAGTCAGAGCCAGACCCCAGAGGTGCCACCTGGTGTGAAGTCAGGAAACCACAAGGCAGATGCCATCCCCTAATCAGCATGTCCACACCCTATTGTAATGGTTCCCAGGACCTGTGACACTGTTTTCCAGGCAGAACCTGCTTAAACTAATTTCTTATACATGAAAAGTTTACCATCTTTGTAACACTGTATGACCTTCCTTTAGCAGCAGCAGAGAGCCTTCATTGGCAACAGGACTCAAACAGGTGCCCACAGGATGAGCATAGACACTATCCCATAATAAGTAGTACCTACTTTACTTGTCCACACCTTTTCAATCTGTATGCAGAACACATCATCCAAGATGCTGGGCTGTACGACGAGGAATGTGGCATGAGAACTGGTGGAAGAGTCATCAACAACCTGCATCATGCAGATGACACAACCCTGCTCGCTGAAACTGAGGAGGACCTGCGCTTGCTGCAGAAGGTCAAGGACTGCAGCCTCCTATATGGACTGAAGCTCAGCATCAAGAAAACAAAGATTCTTACCACTGGGCCAATTGGCAGCATCAGTGTGGATGGTGAAGAGATTGAGATAGTTAACAGTTTTAGTTTACTTGATTCCACAGTCAACACTCTTGGTAACAGCAGCAAGGAAATCAGGAGACTAATTGCACTGGGAAAGTCAGCTATGAGGGACCTCTCAAGAGTACTAAAGAGGGAAAAAAAAGTACTGGAGAGCAACAACATCCAGCTGAAGACTAAGGTGCACCTGATCCAGGCTATAGTCTTCACAGTTACATGTTATGCATCTGAGAGTTGGACGGTGAAAAAGGATAGTAGAAAGAGAATTGATGCCTTTGAGCTGTGGTGCTCGAGAAGAGTATTGAATATGCCATGGACTGCTAGGAGAACAAACAGGTTTGTCCTGGAGAGGGTGAAGCCAGAATGCTCCTTGGAGGCAAGGATTCTGAAGCTTCATCTGACATACTTTGGACATGTTGCAAGGAGGGACTGGTCCTTGGAGAGGGACACCATGTTTGGGAGAGTGTAGGGACAGTGCAGGAGAGGAAGACCCTTGATGAGATGGATCGATTCTGCGAGTGGAGTGGTGGGAATGAGTGTGTTTGAGACAGCGAGGTTGGCACAGGATACAATGGCATTTAGGGTTCTTGTACACAGGGTCGCTATGAGTCGCAAGCCACTCAGTGGCACATAAGAACAACAATAGCAACTTGTCAATTATTTTCTTTTGCTTGGATCAACAGTCAACACCCTTGGTACCAGCAGTCAAGATCCAGGAGACATACTTCATTAGACAAGTCTGCTGTTAGGGACCTTTCTGAATTACCGAGGAATAATGACATTAATTTGAAGACTAAAGTGCACCTGAGTCAGGCCATGGTCCTTTCAATCACTTGCTATGCCTCTGAGAGCTGGACAGTGAATAAAGATGTCAGAAGAAGAATGGATGCCTTTGAGTCGTGGTGTTAGAGTACTGAATATTCCATGGACTCTAGAAAGTACAAACAGATGTGTTTTAGAGAAGGGGCAGCCAGAGTGCTCCATGGAGGCAAAGATGGCAATGCTTCATCCCATACTTTAGACACATTGCTGAGAGATGTTATTCCTTGAAGAGGCACAGCATGCTTAGAAAGACGGAGGGTCAGCAAAGGAGAAGAAGACTCTCAAGAAGATGAATCAACATAGTGACTGCAAGAACAGGCTTAACTGTGTCAGAGATGATGAAGACAGGGCAGGACAGGACGGAATTCAAGTCAGTTGTTCGTAGAGTCTCTCTGAGTCATACTTGACTTGGAAAAAACCTGACGACAACAATTGGCCCAGAAGCCTTCACTATGGAATCCTTGAAAGACTGAATATGCACGCATCTCATTTCTGTAACTCCGCCTCGGTGGGCTGGTCACTCACAAAAGGACAAATATATTACAAGAAGCTAAAGGGAGGTTTACACATCAGAGATAATAATACTAGGATGGAGATCAAAGAGCGAAAAGGTGTAGAAAATTACTTAATAATGAATTCTTTTTAATATGGATGAAAGGGAAGGCAATATGGAATCAAAGGACTATCAGACACTGGGGATTGCAATTAATGATTGCAATTAATGTTACAAAGGAAAATGTAATCAATATGTTTTGTGCACTTTCACTCAAATCACACACACATACAATGTAAGGAGACATATAATAAGGTAAATGAGGATTTCTACTCTTTTTTTATTCCCTAGCAATGCACACTAAAGGAATATATAGACCTCAATTTTCACTAAATGCCAAAGGAGAAATTTGAACTTCAAGAAGTCAGACCTTTTCAGGGGTAACTACAGTTTCTGAACTAGAAACCAATTTAAAAGAGTATTGGGTACAACCTTCTCATTTCCCAGCTGATGTGGGTGATTTTCAAAGCTGAAGTAAAGGCTGCAGGGTTTATCAGCAGAATTAGAACTTGAACTGCTTACGGGAGTCCTAGTGGTTTAGTGGTAAGGAATTGTGCTGTCAAAGCAAAGGTGCATGGTTCAAATCTAGCAGCTGCTCTGGGGGGAGAAAAAATGGACAGTCTCCTCCCATGCAATTTACTGCCTCTAAAAACCTGCTGGTGGGACAGCTAGGGGTCAGCTCTGAGTGAATGGCACACAACAACAATATGCTTTGGCAACACTGTTCCACTAAGGAGATTTGTCGCCCAGCAGTGTCACAGTTTCTGAAGAAAGCTGTTGGTAAGAGGCTAAATTCCCCTCTCTGGAGAGAGGAAATGGAGTTAAAACTGCTCAGAACCAACAAAGCCTCCATTCAACAAACAGAAGAATGTATTATCTCTCCTAATAGCTGTAATAATCCCCATGTTTGTCACTCCTCATTGACCTCATTGAGGGAAATTAGTCAAGTTTGCTTAGATTTGCATGTGATTTCCATTCCGGGTCACCCAATCCCCAACTCACGTCAAGGGGCAATCAATCACAAGTCTGTTCCTTTTACTGTTCTTGGTCATTAACCAAGAATGCCAGACGCCCTGCTTCGTGGTGAGGCCACCACCCAAGGAACAAGGTCAGTCTCCATTACTGCCCTTGTCTATCGTACAGTTCCAGGATCCTTCAGATAGCTTCCAAAACATTGCAGAAGACTATGCAATACAATGTATGATCTGAATAAATCTGCTACAGAAGAAACTTCCAGGCCAGATGAAGATATTTCAGTTCTGACTGGGCACACCACAGTACTAGGAAATCACTATTCCATTCTGTTGAGTATAACTGTATTATGGAGATCTAGTGGTCTAGTGGTTAAGGAGCTGCACTACAATCTCAAAGGCATGCAGTTCAAATCAACCAGCTACTCCTTTGAGCTGTGGTGCTGGAGAAGAGTACTGAATGTACCATGGACTGCCAAGAAAACAAGCAGATTCATCCTGGAGAGGGTTAAGCCAAGCTACTCCTTGGAGGCAAGGATTCTGGGGTTTCGTCTGACATACTTTGGGCATGTTGCCAGGAGGGACAGGTCTTTGGAGAGGGACATCATGCTTGGGAGTGTGGAGGGACTGCGCAGGAGGGGAAGACCCTCTATGAGATGGATTGATTCAGTGACTGGGGTAATCGGGATAGGTGTGTCAGAGGCAGTGTGGTTGGCGCAGGATAGAGCAGGGTTTAGGGCTGTTGTACATAGGGTCGCTATGAGTCACAAATGACTCGATGGCACATAACAAAAACAACAACACTCCATGGCAGAAAGGTGGGCAATCTCATCCCTTGTGATTAAACTGCTTCTGCAAACTCACTGGAGGGGCAGTTATGGGTCAGTTCCGGTCGACGTACACAGCAACAACATCACTATATTATAGCCATGACAGATAATGCCTTTTTTGAGAATTTTTAGAGATGTATTATGAAATATTTAGGTGTAAGATATCATCAAGTGCATAATATGCTTTAGGGTATAAATCACTTTGAGATGCTTAAATGAAGAAGACAGGGAAAGAGAGAATGCAGCAAAATGTTAGTAAGCAAGTGTTAAATCAAGGTAAAGTTGTTACTGTCAAGCCAATTCCAATTCAATCAATTCCATCAATTCATAGTGACTTGATGTACAACTGAATGATTCATTTCCTGGTCCTGAGCCATTACCACAGTCCCTGCGGTGCCCCAGTTCAATGTTACCGACATTGTGTCAAGTTATCTGGTTGAAGACCTTCCTTTTCAACAATGCTCTACTTTGTCAAGCCTGGTATCTTTTCTAGAGGTTGGCCTCTTGTGGTAACAGCTCTGAGTATGTGAAATGAATCCATTATGATAGTTCCCTCATTTCTCAGTGCATAAAAATGTGAAGATTATATTTTTAAAAAATGGTTTAATATTACTCTGTTAGAGTTTTTAAAATGACCTGTGGAAAGTGTTCTTTTATTGTCCTATTTGACCATACAAAGTTGGCATTAACAGATGGATGTTAGGAATAATAAAATAATTAATTTCGTCTTTGTAAAAATGTATGATAAGTCATTATTATCACATCAGCATTTCCCACTGTAAAACTTCAAGCCATTAGGAAATATGAGAAATGGTAAAAGGACATCCTTCCCTATAGACACTTAGATCAATTGACTTCCACTACTCATAATTTCTTGGAAGAACTTGTTCCTCAGAAACAAAGATATTGGATCCTTGTCTCACATGCTTTGGACATGTTGCTAGGAGAAGCTATTCCTTAGAGAGGGATATTATGCTTGGTAAGGTGGAAGGAAGGTGAAGGAAGATCCTTAACCAGATGGATTGACAGAGTGAATGCAGAAACGCACTTGAGTGTGTCAGAAATTGTGAGGACGGCACAGGATAAGACAAAGTTTAGAAGTGTTGTTCACAGGGTTGCTATGAGTTGTACTCAGCTTGATGACACCTAACAACAACAACACTCATAGTTCCTGAGGAGAAATATAAATTTATAATAGTGACCCTCAAACCAAATGTGGCCAAAATAACATGGAAAGAAATTATAAAAGCAGAGTCATAGTGATGTGCAAGGCATGGAAACAGAGACAGCCAACTTTCTGAGTTCCTAGAAAGCTGAGTGCGGACGGACTACTCATGGAAAGGCACTGGAGTTCTCTGCTATCCCTCCACAAGGAGACTGGGGCCTTCCTCGTGCTGAGTTCAATTTGTCTTCCAGGAGAGTCTGGCGCTTGCAAAAAAGTAGAAAAATAACAAGAGTAACAACAAAAAAACCTAATGCCAACAGCTTGCTTTCAACTCATGATGACTCCACGTGTATCAGAGTAGACTGTGTCCCATAGCTCCTATTTCCTTAAGGAGGCCCTGCTCTGACCATTCTGGCCCAGTCAACCCCCTTACATTACCACAACCCCTCTTCGCATTGCATACTTCGCCTTTATAATTCTTTCCAGAGTGCTAAGTCTTTGATTAACATCAGTCTCCCTCACTAGATTCTAGAAGGCCAAGAGTGGAGAGTGAGTGAACCAATATATCAATAATGGAGCATAAAGGTGGAAAGGAAAACCACTGATTCTGAGCAGATATACTGGAAACTGAAAAACCCAAGAGAGAAAAGGAAATGCTGGAATGTGAGAGGGGAGGAGCCGTCCAGACGAGAACATGATGATGAGGAGGAAGGTAGAAAAGTAGAGGAAATGTTTGTGGCACAAGAAAGACTAGAGTGTGGCTAGGACTTTATGACCCAGTTTACTCAGACCTTTGACCAGAAGACTAGGACCAACTTAGCATGAATGCACACCAGTAAACAAGGGGACAGTCCCCAGAAGGTAAAGTATCCATGAAAAAGTGGAAAGTCAGTGAAGGCTAGGAAGACCCACATTGGGATGGATAGATGTGGAGATTATACAACAAAGAAATGCAGGTATTTCAAGCACTTGGATCCCAGGAGGGCAGAGAAATCTTCTTAGATCTCATAGAATAATTTGCCTGAAAACCCACAAACTTCATTTCTTGGCACACACTATCCTTGCTAACCCTGGATTCAGAAGGAAATCCGCTGATGTTTCAGCAGCAACAATGGGCAATGTATTACAGCAAACACAGGATTAGACATGGTGGTTTCATGAGCATATACAATTTCGGCATGATTCATCCCCCTCTATTCCCTGAAACTTGATAGATGTAAATTTTAGATTAATAGCCATGTGCAATAGTACTCACGTATAGCGGCTTATACCTGAAGTGGCAAATGAATCATCTCTGTCTAGAAAATGTGACCTCAGTCACCTCCTAGTGCCCAAGCTCATACAGGCTTCAGTTAGAAGAATTAACCCTTAAACTTGAGTGGAAAGCATTGAGCAGTCAGTCAGGAATACCTCATATTGTATTGAAACAATGGATTGATCTCCTGTTTGGGTGGTGGGATTACGAGTCCCAGAAATCAGATGGAGTATTTATCTCTAGCAGATAGCAGTTATTCCAGCTTGGCTAGACCTCAGGTGACCAGAAACCTGTTCTATAGAGAGTCACATTGAAGGAACTGTTCCTGGAAGGATCACCCCACGTGATCAAGTCTCCTTTGCTGAAAGACTCCTGGGTCACCCTTCTCACAGCCCTGTGAGTAGAACTCTATGGAATTGACCAGTCAGGCCATGTTTCTTAGAGTGGTAAAATGAAGCAACATTTATTAGTAATTTAGTCATGTGTCAGTTAACAAATAAAATTAGTCATAGCAAAATGGGCTGGGGGAGAGATGGGAGAAGGAGGAAATTATGCAACAATGAATGCATATTTGTTTTTTAAAGTGAATTTGCAGGGGGAGAGGGGTTGGGAGGAAAATGTGCAACAACAAATGAGTGAAAATCTAATTTTTCTGTAAACTTTTGTTAAAATCCCAGTTTTAAGAAACTGTAAACAACAACAAAAAAATTAATCTAACAATGGCTTAAGCAAATATTGGATTTTTCTCCTTGACTATCCTAAACTGGTATGACAACTTCAGGCTACCTATTTTCCCTCTTTCCGCTTCATTAGCCTTCATACACTAGACTTTCCTCCTGATTTGCATGTCATTTCTAAATGTCCTCCTCCATTGTTCCCAGAACTATTTCCTCATTAAAGGCAGAAAGAAGAGGAAAGACGCATCCTTGAACCTTTTCTCGGGAAGGAAACCCTGTTAGAAGTCCACTAACAAACTTCTCCTTAAGTCTTATTGGCCTAAAGTTAGTTCCCTAACTTGAAGGAAAGAAAATTGAGTCCAGAAGAGGGAGAAGATAACCCTGACTGAAGTCAACCCTTGTGATTTGCTGCATGGGTACACCGCGGAGGCTGTGATGACCAGGGGTGGCAGTGGGCAAGCAAGTGGTTTCATCTCTGTCCCCTCAGAGGGACATTCTTTATCCTTAATGCCTTGCTCTACATTCCTTCCTCCCTCCCTTTCACTTTTCCCCCAAATAAGAATATAAAATGATCTCTTTCTTTAAGACTCGTCTTAAGTCCTCCTGGATAGTGTTCTTTGAGAAATCATCTCTGAAGACTAGCCAACATTAAAAAACTGACTTGCTTTCTAAACCTTCACCCAAATAACAATAAAGCACAAAATGCTATTGTTGTTGTTATTGTTGTGTACCACAAACCATAGCTGACCCTCTAGTGGTTTTCAGAGACAATAAATCACACAGGAGGGGAGGGGATGGTCTATCTTTCTCCCACAGAGCAGCTGGTGGAGTTGAACCAGGCATCTTTGCTTTGGCAGAACAGTTGCTGTTCTTAGTTGCTATACAGTTGACTCCAACTCATGAAAATCCCACAGAATTGAAGTGTGCTCCAGGGACTTTATCAGAGTTACCTTCCAAAGCACCTCTTGATTTAGTTAGTAGCTGAATGCTTAACTGTTTGTACCAGCTAACTACAGTTGATTGAATCTTTGTTCTCAGCCAGCTAGTTTGTGAAATTTGCATATAGCATTGACAAATTCCACAATTTAACTGAAAACTTAATCACATCCCATTTTATTTACAGCCATACCTTAGAGATGCAACAGTTTGGTTCCAGAATACCACAAGAAAGAGAGTATTAGGATAATGCCAGTTTTGAAGTTCTTTATGTTTTTGAAAAGCTCATCATTGGAAAGGGACATCATGCTTGGAAAGGTGGAGGGTCAGTGAAAGAAAGAAAAGAGAAGAAAAGAGGAGAGGAGAGGCGAGGAAAGGAGAGGAGGGGAGGGGAGGAGGGAAGGAAAGGGAAGGGAAGGGAAGGGAAGGGAAGAGAAGAGAAGAGAAGAGAAGAGAAGAGAAGAGAAGAGAAGAGAAGAGAAGAGAAGAGAAGAGAAGAGAAGAGCAGAGCCTCAATGAGATGAACTGACACAGTGACTGCAGCAATGGCTCAAGTGTGTCAGAGGTGAGGAGGAGGGCACAGGATAGTCTCTATGAGTCATACTCAACTTGACAGCACCAACAGTGCATGTAAGGGTTATGCTTCCACTGGGGGCCTAGTGGGGAGGAGTTCTGCGACACTCCAAAGACAAGCAGTTAGAATTCACCAGCTGCTTCAAGGAAGAAAGCTAAGCAATCTCTCCCAAGTGACTCACAGCTTCTGAAAACCTGCTGGAGGGTCAGCTGCGAATCAGTTCCAACCTGGCAGCATAGAGTAACAATGATAGTCTATTCATTATGTAATAGTTAATTATGAAAGAATAATAATATAAAATAATTAGATTATTAAACAGTCTGAACTATTGTGAGAATTACCAAAATGTGACACAGTGACACAAAGTTAAGTACACGATGTTGGAAATAAAATCATGGTAATAAACTTGCTCATGTGGGGTTACATGAGGTTGCTATAGACCTTCAGTATGCTTAAAGATGCAGTATCTATTTTGTGTAGTATTTCATAAGTTCCTTGTTTTTTAATGCTGCATAGTATTCCATTGTGTGAATATACCAGAGCTTCTCTAGCCATTCGTTTGTTGATGGGCACTTGGGTTGTTTCCAACTCTTTGCTATTGTGAACAAAGCCGAAATAAACATAGGTGTGTATGTATCTGCATGGGTGGTGGTTCTGATTTCTTTAGGGTTTATTTCCAGGAGTGGAATTACTGGGTCAAATGATATTTCTATTTGCAACTCTTTGAGAAAGACCCTGGAGGACATTATGCTGAGTGAAATATCTCAGTCACAAAAAGACAAATATGGCACAATGCCATTGTTATAAAAGAGGACTGACAGAGGGGTTGGGAGAAGACTGAGAAAGATAGGATAAATAATGTATACTGCATTGAAACGGATGAAGAAGAGAACTATTTAAAGGGGATATATGATTAGAAATTATTGTTATGACACAAGTCCAGAACAAAGGTAGCATAGTGGAGTGGTCTTTGGGGGGAGGGGTTGAATAACAGTGAAATAATTTTTTTTTTTTTACTTTTCAAAGAGAAAAGCTAATTGCGGGGAGGGGTGGGCAGGGAGAAAAGTGCAACAATGAATGAATGGAAATCCAAAGTCTCTGTAAACTTTCATTAAAATCAATTTAAAAAATTGCACCATCCACAAGGCAACCTAAAACAAAGCCAACCTGTAGTTTACCAGGGAGGGTCACAAGGTCAGTGGGCTGTAAGCTTTAGTTTGAAAGCATGTCCATGTGGAGTCAAAGATTTGGGTTTTTTTCCTCCTTGAATGATATACGTTTTCTCGACTGACCTGTAAAATGTGGTTAATGATAAGTTTATTTACTGTCAAGTCAGAACTGACTCACGGCTGCTGACTCTTCAGCAGGTTTTCAGAGACAGTAAACAGCACGGGAAGAGATTGCACATTTCCCTCTTGCAGAGGATCTGGTGGATTTGAACCACATGCCTTTGGACTGGCAGTGTAAATCCTTACCACCAAGCCACCAGAGCTCCCTATATAACATGCAGAGTACTGCTAATTTTTCTATCCTTTTCTGGATAATTTATTTACTCATCACCATCTCATTGCTGTCTAGTCTGAACCCATCCACAGCTGACCCTCCAGTGTATTTTCTCTTCTTCACGGGAGGTGATTGCCCATCTTTCTCCCTCAGAGCTGTGGTTGGATTCAAATCACCAGAGAGCTGTGGCTTCAAGGTTAACAGCACAACTCTCGACAGATAACACTGCCAGATTCCCTGTCATTTTCATGAATACATATAAATTCCGTTTTAAAAACTTAACTTCCTAAGGGCAAAAAATGCCTTCTAACTGTCCTCATCATTTATCTTCTTCAACATGTCTAATTAGTCAAGCAAGGTTTCTTTCCAATGTTTTATACACAGGGTATAAAAACAAGCTTCTCACTGAAGATTGAACTTGCCAGCTTGGCCTCATCACGGAGTAAGGTGGGTGGGTGCTGACCTCTAATACAGCCTCTGCACAGGCCTGGCATGGGATCTCAGGAGAGCCCAGACACCAGCGTTTTTCTAAAAGCTCCCAAAGTTTCCATGTACAGTCCAGATTGCAGCTCTGAGCTAGAACTCAGAACCCTGATGTTAACCCACAAGCTTGTTATCGTCATGTGGAGGTGACCTCGCCCGCCCATGGTGACCGCAGGTTCACCACAGGTCATTGAAGAGTCAGATAGTTCCCAATGCCTAGTTTTCAGAAGCTTCCCAAGCCTTTCTTTTTAGTCCGTCTTGGTTTGGAAGTTCCACTAACACCTGCTTAACATCATCCATTGCTACACAGAAGCCGCAACTGGTAAACAAGTGGTTGTTGTTGTTGTTGTTATATGCCATCGAGTCGCTTGTGACTCATAGCGACCCTGTGTACAAGAGCTCTAAATGCTGTTCTATCCTGTGCCAACCTAGTTGCTGTACATAAATTCCATTTGCCAGGAATTAAACCTGGTTTACTCATGATGGTGTATAACACCACACACACAGAAAGTGAGGATTCAACCATTGGGGGTTTGTGTGTGTGTGTGTGTGTGTGTGTGTGTGTGTGTGAGAGAGAGAGAGAGAGAGAGAGAGAGAGAGAGAGAGAAAGAGAGAGAGAGAGAGAGACCACAGCTGACCTTCCCACAGGTTTTCTGGGATAGTAAATTGTACTGGATTTGCCAGTTTTCTTTCACAGAACAGCTAGTGGATTAAAACCACACGCTGTCCTGTTGGCAGTGCAACTCCTTACCGCCAGGCCACCAGAGTCCTCTGAGTCACCAGTGTTTCTCTCTTTGTGTATCGTCAAGTCAGAACCAACCTATAGCTGACCTTCCAGCAGGTTTTGAGAGGGAGTAAATCTCATGGGAGGATATTGCCCTTCTCTCTCCCCCAGAGCAGCTGGTGGATTTGAACCATGGACCTGTGAGCCACCAATGTGTGGTGGTGGTGGTGGTGGTGGTGGTGTTAGGTGCCATGAGATCAAGTAAGACTCATAGCAATCTTAAAAACAGCTGACCTGAGCCAGGCCCTATCGTGTGCCATCCCCATCATCTCTGACTACTGACTGCTGAAGTCACCATGTCAGTCCATCTCATTGAAGGTTTTCCCGTCCTTCACTGACCCTCCACCTTTTCAAGCATGATGTCCCTCTTCAATGAATAGCCTCACCAGCTACGTGTCCAAGGATGAAAGTAAAAACGTTGCCACCTTTGCCTCCAAGGAGCACTCCGGCTGCTTTTTCCAAGATGTGTCTGTTCTTTTTGTAATCCATGGGACTCTTCTCCAGCACCACCGCTCGATAGAAGCCTGTAAATGATGGCCTAATCCTTTCCCTACAGAAGCCCCTTTCAGTTCAGTCCCAAAAGGGTTAAGAAAGCTGGCTGGAGTGCAATCATGAGGTTGGGATATTTGATTTCTGCACAAAGGTTCTATAATTTCAGCGTGGTTTGCCTATCCCCAGCTCCTCGCTGAATACTTGCGGCCGCCTGTGGGACTTGTAAGCAGATCCAGGGCTCTGCAGTAATGCTCTTTGAAAATGCGTTGGCTTTAATAAGTCACTTTTCTCTCCTCAGGCGAAGTTCACATGAATTAGACTGCAAGGGCTTTATGCAAAGCGTCTGACCTTCACTGGCTCTGATTTGCATTGTCATTGCTCCTTTATTCTTCTAAAGTGCCTTCATTTTGCATAAAGCTATAATGTTATTCAGGCTCTGCAGTTAGCACTATTTCATTTCTCCAATTATTACCATTTTCGGCAAAGCTGTAGATAACCCTCAGAACCCCATGCTGGTGTGATCTTTCATTTGCACTGGGGGTGAGGCTTGGAAGGCTCATTTGGGGCAGAAATTTAAAACTCTAAGAGTAAATTTTATTTCCCTTTTTGGAGATCAAGAGAGTGCCATCTGCAGCCTCGATGCGAATCTCTGTATTACTAGTTAATTATTAGAGGTAAGGCTTACTGCTGGAGGAGGGCATGCACCTAAGCAAACACCCAGGCCCTTGGTGCCTCAGTATTTTAAGGATTGTCTTCAACATCAACTCTTTTTTGCAACTGTCCCCAGAGACCCTCTCCAATTCAGAAATGGAATTCTCAAAGCTCGATTAATCATCTACATCTGTAAATTGTATCCTCAATCCCTTCACTGTGACCCTGGCAATGGCATGATACACTATCTGTTAATATGTCTTGGTGTGAATGAGATTCTGCTACTTTCTTCCAGTTTAAAGCAGGTCCGTGAAATACCTGAACACAGGTTCTGGAAACTTAATTGATCCTTTCTGATCATGGGTCCAAAATGAACAATCAGATGATGTTCTTTTGTGACCCACAAGCTGTGCACCCCCTCATTTTTGGAAGTAGATCCCAAGTCTCTCTTCCGTATAGTGTCCAAGTCTGAAAGCTCCCTTAAAACCTATCCACTGGGAGTGACTGTTGTGGTGTTGGAAGCAGCAGTGGCGCAGCTTTGGCATCCCAGCAGCATGAAAGCTACTACAGCGCAGGAAGCCGGCAGAGAGGTGGTAGGGCTTTTAAGTAAACTATATAGTTAAGGCAAGTTTCTTCCCTGTCTCCTTTCTTTAACCTATAAATCTCTAAATGTCAGGGACTATGTCCTTACTTGTATTGCCTGTATTTAGTATAAAATCTTCTGTCAAGGACCTTTTCAAAGTGCTTAAGGGCAATAATGTCCTTTTAAGGACTAAGGTGCACCTGATTCAAGCCATTGTTTTTGTTTTTGGGTTTTTTTTTTCCAGTTACTTGCTATGCATCTAAAAGTCTGACAATTAATAAGGGTGACAAAAGAAGAATTGTTGCCTTTGAGCTATTGTGTTGGAGAATGAACTGAATAGCCTATAGACAGCCTGAATGACTAAGTTTGCCGTGAAGAAAGTGCAAGCCGAGTGGTCCTTAGAGGCAAGGACAATGAAACTTCCTCTCACATCCTTTTGAGCATGTAGTTAGGTGAGTCCAGGCCTTGAAAAAGGGCATCATGCTTGGAAAGGTGAAGGGTCAGCAAAAGAGAGGAAGACCCTCAACAAGACAGGTTGACATGGTGCCTGTGTATCAGAGAGGATGGGGACAGCACAGAATAGAGCCAGGTTCAGATCCATTTGTTCATTGGATCAGTACGAGATGTAATCAACTTAACGACACCCAACAATAACAATAGTATGTTGTCTAAGTGGGCTCTGGTGACCTAGTGGTAAGGAGTTGCCCTGCCAATCCAAAGGCATGTAGTTCAAATCCACCACCTGCTCCACAGGAATAAGATGGAAATTGTAGCCCTTGGGATCTACAGTCTCTGAAAAGCTGCTGGAGGATCAGCTATGAGTCAGTTCCAACTCACTGGCATGTAACAACCAAAATATGGTGTCTGGCCCAACAAAGGTCTTAAATAAATGGGTGGATGAATAAAAACCTGATACCATACACAAATGTGGCTCCTTGTGTATCGTCGAGTTGGAATCGACCCATAGCTGATTCTCCAGAAGGTTTTCAGAGGCAGTTAATCACACTAAAGGCGACTGATCGCCCGTCCTTCTCCAGCGGAGCAACTGGTGGCCTTGAACAGCAAGCCTTCAGGACTCTAGTGCCGCCTCTTACCACCAGGCCATCAGAACTCCACTTTTAGAACTGCACAAACCAATGAATGTGTGGGATATCCTTGTATACTACCTACCACACATTTTGCATCCTGTCCCATATTCCCCCCTCCAGCCAGTGACCTGTACCTCACAGTTTGGGGGCAGGCATACTGTTGGTGAATACTTATGGCTCTTGCTCACTGCTTTAGTTTCCAAATACTTTGGTTATTTTTATTAATTACCAGTGCCTGGGCTCTCCTGAGAACCATCCCATAGGATTCCCTAGGCTGTAAATCGATACAGAAACAGACTGTAACTTCTTTCTCTCAAGCAGCCAGAGGGTTTTAACAGCAGTTCTTTCTGGTTGGCTGCCAAACGCATGACCACTGCACCACTGCTTCTTCCCACTATTGTCAAATCAATTCCAATTCACAACCACCTTCTAGGACAGAGCTGAATTGTGTCATATAATTTTCAAAGCTGTAATATTTATGGAAGCACTGCCACAAATTCCTCCCTTTGAACCCCTGGGTGAATTCAAACTGCCAATCTGTCCACTAGGGAGCTCTGGTGGCCTAGTGGCAAGAAGCTACACTACAAACCCAAAGGCATGTGGTTCGAGGCCACCTACTGCTGCACAGGAAAAGGATGGGCACTCTCCTCCTGTGTGATTAACTGCCTCTGAACACCTGCCAGAGGCTCAGCTATGATCGACTCCAATTCAATAGTACACAACAACAACGACGACGATGACAACGATCTTCCCATTAGCCACCAAGCACTTAAACATTTTGCCATTATTGTTCCTTACTTTTTATTCTTTCTTTCTCTTTAAAAAAAAATTCTGCTTTCAATGAAAGTTTACCAGGAAAATTGGTGTCTCATCCAATCATTCATACATATTCTGTTGGATGACACTAATCAATGTCCACAGCGTATTCACATTCTTACACCCTTCCTGTGATTCTCCCTTCCACTGATCCTTCTAGCCTACCTTTCCTTGGCCTCTGGGTTTCAAGCTGCTTTTTCCAACCATATATAGCTGATGATTTTAACCTAGCGTGCAAATGCAATCTTACCTTAATCTATTCTGAAGAGTGAGTGACTCTCTGATGGTATTGGTCATTTTATAGACCTATCATTTGGCTAAAAGGTTAGTAAAGGGGATGTGTTTTGTCCCAAGCTCAAAGGATCAAAAAAGGCCATAGTCTCGGACATACCACTTGTGCCTATTAGATGAGTGAGTCTGGCTTTTTAAATTATTTTAGTTGTGTTTCCTATTTCCCTACTCTGCCAGGGTCCTCTACTGTGATCCCTTTCAGAGTGGTTGTCAGCAGTGATGACCGGCATTATCAAAGTCTTCTCGTCATAGAAGCTGAGATTCGTCTGGTCCACTGGTCCTTTTGGCCAATTGTTTCTACACAGCTTTATTCTTCTTTCTCTTTCTTTGTTCGAGGGAGAGACTAATAATTGTACCATGGGTGCTGCTAGTAGACGTCTATGATCCCAATCACTACTCCTCAAATCAAAGTTGTTGTTGTTGTTAAGTGCCATTGAGTCGTAGATGACTCATAGACACCCTATGAACGAAAGACCTGAGCATTGTTCATAGAGTTTCCAGAGGCAAGCCAGTTTGGAAGTGGATGCCACTCCTGCTTCCGAGCTTGTTTTAATCGGGAAGATGCAGCAAACACTGTCCACCATGAGTAACTATTCTCGCATTTGACTCATCAGTGTCACAGTGTTCGGCTTCACAGCAACCAGAAGTTACCTTTGTACAGCAAATGGACAGACCAGTGCTATACTGCTTAGAAGAATGTTTGACCCAAAACAATTTAAACCAGGCCCGAGGGCTGCAGATTAAAATCACCCACCTTGGACTTGGTAGCATAACTTTCTGTCCAGTAGACCAACGTAGATCTCTTATGTTGTCGTTGTTATTGTTGTTAAGTGCCATCAAGTCGTAGATGACCACAACAAATCAAAGTAGGATGTAGACTATTGTCTATAATTGTGGATTATTTTATCCCAGTTGACCTTGATATCCCCAAGACTATGGTCTCTAGAAACAGGGATCATTTTCAAATGTTTATTGTTGCTGTTATTGTTCTGTGCCATTGAGTTGGAACTGACCCACTGTTGACCCCCCATAGAGTTTTCAGAGGCAGGAAATCACATGAGAGGAGATTGATTACCCATTCTTCTCCTGTGGAGGAGCTGATGGATTCAGACGATATGCCTTTCAGTTTGCAGTGTAACTTCTCACCACCAGGCTACCAGAGATCCCTTCCTCACCAGAGTTCTTTTCATATACTTGGTGGTGGTGGTAGTGGTGGTGGTGGTGTGTACCACAGAGTCAGAACAGACCATAGCTGACCCTCCAGTGGGCTTGTAGAAGCAGTTAATTGCATGGGTGGAGATTGCCCATCCTTCTCCTGTGGAGCAGCTGGTAGACCCAAACCACGTGCCTTCAGAATTACAGCACAGCTTCTCACCATTAGGCCACTAGAGCTTAGGACACTTGCATAATTTTGCCAAGGAGATACAGATCTGTTCTGATTGTTCAGAATACAATCGTCCACAAGGCCCACTTACAAAACCAGTGGCTGCTTCCCATTCATCTTTGCTTTTTTTCTGCTTTTTTTCCTTCCCCTTTGGAATCAGTGCTGTCTCCTGCTGCACAATAACCCATAACAGCGCTTCATTCAGCCTCTTTTGCTACTCATGGAGGCTGACATAGGCTTCAGAAAGTTTCCGCTGTCTGCAGGGGCTGGGGGGTGGGGGGGAGGGCACGGAATACACTCTGTTTGTTTTCAGCTATTTCTTTCCACAAAGTTTAATCTTTTTATTCTGAAAATGAAGCTGGCTATTTTCAGTCTGGATCAGATTTCACTCTCATATATTTGATGGTCAGCTGGTCTGGCATGAGCATGGTTGTGACATCTCAGCTGTGCTTCAAAAGGCTTTTTCTCTTCTACCCAACTAGTCCAGGCTTGTTCTCACTCAACAGGCAGGACCCCAAGTCCACGAAAACTCACCCATGCAAGAGAAGAAGCAAAGTCGTTAAAGAACTTCCCAAGCCTTTGCCTCGGCTACATTTACTAACATCTCAACGGTCAAGGTAGATCACTTCTCCAAGTCCAAAGTCACGGTGAGATGAGCTGAAAATTAGGGGATCAAGGATATAAATAACTACAGCCCAGCAAGTGAAACTATAAGTGCTGTCACTTTATTCTTTTTTAAACTCACAACTCACTTTCTGATTTCCTGAATCACATAAAAAGTCAAGCTTTAATGCCTGAGCTAATTGAATCTCTTGTAGAAATAACATCGCTACCATCATTATCAACAACAGAAAGAAGTATCCGTCCTGTAGTCTCAATCACTCTGGTCAAGCCACAGATTTGTTATCTTACATAGCAACCATTCTTATATGTTGTTGTTGTTGTTGTTATGTGCTGCCGAGTCACTTGCGACTCATGGCGACCCTATGTACAACAGCCCTAAACTCCGCTCTGTCCTGTGCCAATCGCACTGTCTCTGACACTCCCATCCCAATTATCTCAGTCACGGAATCAATCCACCTCATAGAGGGCCTTC
>NW_006399753.1:14619300-14625429 GCF_000299155.1 Elephantulus edwardii
CATCCTTGATTATAGCAACTCGAGGTTTGAATTTGTTCTTCAGTTCCTTGAGCTTAAGATATGCTGAGCGAGTTCGGCCCTTTTGATTTTCTGACTCCAATTTGATATTATTATTGTTTCAGATTTACAAGTGTTAACTCAAAACCCCATGAACTATGAGGCCAATTGTCCTGTAAAAGCTGCTTTAAAATGCTGTCTCAGTAGAAGCGCACATTATGACCATGGCCATTTGTCATACTTTATTCTATTGTCTCCTTGCACAAAATTCTTTGATAAAGAGTTTACATACCAAATTCCTCCTTATTGTGCAAATTACTTGAATCGCTAAAGGGATCTGTTAGTTTGACTATTATTCAAATATACACAGCTAAAGCCAAAGAGGAGGAAATGGAAAATTTTTACCAAATCTTGCAGTCCAAAATTGACCAAACAAGCAATCAAGATGCACCAAGGATAATGGGTGATTCAAACACAGAAGTTGGAAATAACGAAGAAGGAATAGTAGTCAGAAGGTATGGACTTGGTGGTGGAAATGAAGCAGGAAATAGAACGATCAAATTGTATATGTTCAATAATGTATTCATTGCAAACACTTAAAAAAAAACCAACACAAACCCAAACAAACCACAAAACCACAAATGGTGACTTTACACACGGGCGTCCCCTGATCAATGGCAAAGGAGTGAGAGTGACTACATCAGTGGAAGGAATTGTTGGAGACACTCCGTATCAGTAGTTCAAATTAGGCCAGAACTGGCTGTGGAATAGAATGTTAATTACACATGAGCAAGTTTATGATGAGGCTGAAAAAAATTAGGACGTGTCCGTGGCCACCCTGAATTTAAAAACCATCTTAAGAATAGATTTGAAGCATTGAACACCAATGAGTGAAGAAAAAATGAGTTGTGAAATGACATCAAGAATATCATGCATGACCTACAACCAGGAGAAGATAAAATAGATGAATGGCATCTCCTAAGAATCAAATCCCTATGCACATCCAAAAACTTCTCCAACAGGGTAAAAAGGGAAGCCATCAACTGGGAAAAAGTATTTGGTAATAACATATCAGATAAGGGACTTAATATCTAGAATTTATAAAATACTTGAGCACCACCAAAAAAGATAAAGATAAATAATCCAACAGAAATATGGGCACAGGATATGAACAGGCACTTCACTGAAGATGACATTCAGATGGCTAACAAGCACATGAAGAAATGTTCAAAATCCCTAGCTCAAAGAGAGATGCAAAGTAAAATAACTATGAGAAATCATCTCACCCCAGACAGAATAGCAAAATTTAACAGAATACCAAGCAACAAATGCTGGCAAGGTTGTGGAGAAACTGGAACCTTATTCACTGTTGGTGGGAGTGTAAAATGGTACAACCACTGTGGAAGGCGGTATGGCGCTTTCTCAAAAAGTTGCAAATAGAGATACCATTTGACCCAGCAATTCCACTATTGGGAATATATCCCAAAGAGACCATAACTGACATCCAAGCAGATATATGCACACCCATGTTTACTGCGGCTTTGTTCACAATAATGAGGAGTTGGAAACAACCTAAGTGCCCATCAACAAACAAATGGATAGAGAAGCTGTGGTATAGTCACACAATGGAATACTATGCTGCATTGAAAAACAAGGAACTCATGCAATATTATTCAAAATGGGTGACTCTGGAGGACATTATGCTGAGTGAAGTATCTCAGTCACAAAAGGACAAATACTGCATGGTGCCACTGTTGTAAAACAGGACTGACCTTGGGGTTGGGAGAGACTGAGAAAGATGGGTTCAATAATGTATACTGCGTTGAAACAGATGAGGGAGAAAACTGTTTAAAAGGGATATGTGATTAGGTATTTTTGTCATGACAGAAGTCTAGAGCGAAGGCTACATGGTGGAGTGGACCTGGGGGAGGGTTTGTAAAACAATGAAAGAATTTTTCTTTTACTTTTCCAAGAGGGTAGTGTACTAGGGCGGAGGGAGAAAAGTGCAACAATGAATGAATGGAAATCCAAAGTCTCTGTATATTTTTACTGTAATTAATAATAAAACAAACAAACAAACAAAAAAACCCAACTACAACAACAACAAAAAACCCAGAAAAAAAATATCATCCATGAAGAAAGCAAAAGATCATTACAAAGAACCAAAATAGATATGAGCAGAGACTCTGGAATTTATACTAGAGTGTCAAGTAACCAAAAAAAGGGGGAAGAGCTGCTGAATTAAAATAGCTTAATGGATGATTTCAAAGGGCAGCTTAAGAAGACAAAGCAAAAGAATGTAATAGAATGTGCAAAGTGATAGAGCTGGAAATAAAAACGGAAGAACTTGCTTTGCATTTCTCAAGCTGAGAGAACTGAAAAGCAAATATTTTTAATCTTTTTTTAAATTTTATACCAGTTTAGATATAAAGTTCATGTTGTTGTTGTTATGTGCCATAGAGTCATTTACAACTCATAGCGACCCTATGTACAATAGCCCTAAACCCTGCTCTATCCTGTGCTAATCGCACTGCCTCTGACACACCCATCCTGATTACCCCAGTCACCCAATCAATCCACCTCATAGAGGGTCTTCCCTCCTGCGCTGTCCCTCCACCCTCCCAAGCATGATATCCTTCTCCAAGGACCTGTCCCTCCTTATAAAATGCCCAAAGTATGTCAGACGAAGCCCCAGAATCCTTGCCTCCAAGGAGTAGTCTGGTTTAACCCTCTCCAGAATGAATCTGAATGATAATGTAGGAAGAACTTAAATCTGCACTGATGGAATTGGCAAAAAATAAGGCTCAGGAATTAATAAGATACAGATTAACACAGTTCAACTAACAGATACAGCTCACCAGTCAATGCTAGGAAATTTGGAGGACAGCTGTCTGGCCAACTGACTGAAGAGGTCCATGTTTGTTCCCATTCTCAGGAAAGGTGATCTAACTGAATGTGGAAACTATTGAGCAATATCTTTAATACCACATGCAAGCAAAATATACTGAAAATCATTCAAAACTGGCTAGAACTGTACATAGATAGGGAACTGCCAGAAATTCAAACAGAATTCAGAAGAGGCTGTGGCACCAGGGAAATCATTGCTGATGTCAGACGGATCCTGGCTGAAATTAAATGAAATCAGAAAAATGTCTATTTATGCTTTTTTGACTTTGTAAAGGCATTTGACTGTGTGGATCATAACAAGTTACAGCTAACATTGAGAAGAATAGGAATTCCAGCTAGACCAAGAGGCTGTTGTGTGAACCGATCAAGGGAACACCACATAGTTTAAAATTGAAGACATGTGTCAGGGCAGAATCATCTCTCCATACCTTTTCCATCTGTATGCTGAGCAAATTACTTGAGAAGCTGCACTCTATAATGAAGAATGTGACATCAGGATCCAAAGAAGATTTAACAACTTGTGTTATGCAGATGATACAACTTAGCTGCTGAAAGTGAGGAGGACTTGAGATACTTGAGATACTTTTTGATACAGATAAAAACAAAACAAAACAAAACAGTCTTCAGTATGGATTTCATCTCACTGACAAGAGAATAAAAATCCTCTCCCTCACCACTGGGCCAATAAGCAATAGCATCATAGATGGAGAAAAGATTAGATTTATCATAACTACATCTTATTGGAATCCACCATCAGCACCCTTGGTACCAGCAATCAGGAGACTGGGAAGCTTGTTGCAGTCACTGTGTCAAGCTATCTCATCGAGGGTCTTCCTGGATTTGTGTGGCCCTCCATCATTCTAAGCATGATGTTCCTTTCCAAGGAATAGAATCTCCTAAGAGTATATGCCCAAAGTATGTGATATGAAGCTTCACCATTCTTACCTCCAAGGATCACTCTAGTTATACTTTTGCCAAGACATATCTGTTTGTTCTTCAGACAATCAGAAAGGGGTAAAACCACAACTCCACACCCTTTCCCCAAGGCCAGAATGCAAATTGGAGCTCTTTTCACATGCCTTTCCAGGGAGGTGGCTACAGCTGATGAGGGACTTTTGCTTGTACCAACTGGCCTTGAAAGCTGAATCATATCCTTCAAATTGAGCACCGCTTCTGTCAGATCAATGCAGGACAGCTGGTGTGTGTGTGTGTGTGTGTGTGTGTGTGTGTGTATTTGTCTAGGGTGCACTGAGGTGTAAAAATTAGAGTTGATTAGAACAATTCCTCCCTTTAAAGAATTCAGAGTCTAATGTGCAACTTTTCCTGAATGTTATGAGTTATAAGCCAAGCATTTTCCCTGCATTGCCATCATCATAGCTCCTTTGACTTGGGAATTGCTATTTTTCTATCTCACATGTCCACATGCCCAAAATGTGTGAGATGAAGTTTCACTATCGATGCCCCCAAGGAACACTCTGGGCGCACTTTCCCAGAGATTTTGTGTTTGGTTTTGTGGTAGTCTATGCGACTTGACGGCACCAAACAACAATAACAACGATGACAGAGAGAGAGCTGCGTTGGCCTAGTGGACAGAAAGCTATGCTACCAAGCCGAAGGTGGGTGATTTTAATCTGCGGCCCTCAGGCCGGGTTCAAATTGTTTTCTTGTCAAACATTCTTCTAGATGGTATAGCACTGGCCTGTGCATTGCTGTACAGAGGTAACTCGTGGTTGCTGTGATGCTGAACACTGGGACACTGATGTGTTAAATGCGATAATGGTTACTCATGGTGGACAGTGTTTGGTGGAGCTCCCTGATTAAAACAAGCCTAGAAGCAGGAGCGGCATCCAGTTCCGAAATAGCTTGCCTCTGGAAACCCTATGAACAATGTTCAGGCCTTCGTTCATAGAGTCGCAATGACTTCTTACGACTCAACGGCACCAAGCAACAACAACAACATGGCATCTACTTCTGAAATTGTAGCTTGCCTTCAGAAACCCTATGAGCCTGGAGAAATGATGAAAGTTATACAAGTGTCCACGTCTTTTGTTCATAAGGTCGCTATGAGGTCGCCTACAACTTGATGACACTTAACAACAACAACAACAACTATAATGACATAGAGAAAGTTTAGTTGGCCTAGTGGACAGCAAGTGATGCTACAAGCCAAAGGTGGGTGACTTTAGTCCATGGCCCTCAGGCCTGGTTTTAATTGTTTGTGGTCAAACATTCTTTTAGGTCATACAGCCCCTGTACGTCCATTTGCTGTACAGAAGTAACTCATGGTTGCTGTGATGCTAAACACTGTGACACTGATGTGTCAAATGTGATAATGCTTACCCATGGTGAACAGTGTTTGGTGAAGCTCCCAGATTCAAACAAGCTTAGAAGCAGGAGTTGCCTCCGCAAATTCAATGAACATGGAGAAACAATGAAAATGATACAAGTGTTCAGGTCTTTCATTCATAGGGTCATTATGAGTCGCCTACTACTTGAAGGCACTTGGCAACAACAACAACAACATGGGATATTCAGTACTCTTCTGTGTATTCTCTCCATCTTCTTTTGATGCTTTCTAGTGGTTCAAAATTTTGCCTATAACATCTCTCAGTATTTCTGCTTGAGTCTTGAATTTGATTTTCAATTCTTTCAACTTAGAAATGCTGAGTTCTTCTCTTTGTATTCTTCAACTCCAGCTCTTTGCACATTATAATACATTTCTTTGTCTTCTCAAGCTGTCCTTTGAAATTTTGTGTTCATTTCATTGGAGTCTTGTAACAAACTTAAATATCTCGAGCCCAGGCAGATCTGATTCCTGAGCCCATTCAATTATTAGCCACTACCCTCACCAGGAAGGAACTCAGGTGGGATAGAGCCTTCTATGGTGTGCTGCCAGCTGTGAGATCTGGGTTTCAAATCCACCATCTACTCTCTGAGAGAAAGACAGGTATTCCTCTCTTGTAAATATTCACAGCCTCAGAAAACCAATGGAAAATCCAGCTGGTTAGAATCGGCTCAATGGCAGTATTTATATGATTTTTGTCATCACTAGATCATCCCAGAACATTTAATTGTGCTAATATGAAACCTATACTTGGACCAAGAGGCAGTAGTCAGAACAGAGCAGGGTAACACTGCATGGCTCAAAATTGGGAAGGGTGTACGCCAGGGATGCATCCTGTCTCCATACCTTTTCAACATGTATGCAGAGCAGATTATCCGAGA
>NW_006399753.1:14625645-14627295 GCF_000299155.1 Elephantulus edwardii
TATATATATATATATATATATATATATGTATACATACGCTGACTCATAGTTACCGTATAAACAGCAGATCTGAATCTTCTCCTATCCCACACCATCTTTGTGATCTCTGCTGTGTTCAAGCCCATTCTCACAGTCACTATGTCAATCCATATCTTGAAGGTCTTCCTCTCCTTCACTGATCCCCCACCTTTGCCAGCGAATCTTTTCCCAAGGATTGGCCCTTCCTGACAACATGTCCCTGCTAGACTGAGAGATTCCTGATACTCATCACTTGTCTTTGTTTTAACTCCTGATGTTACCGAGAGAAGGTTGTGACTACTTCTCGGTTTATTTAAAATATTTGAAGAAGAAAGTAAAGTAAATACATGATTGAAACAGAGGCAAATGAATTCTTCTCCAGATAAAAAGCCCACATGTTATTTGAAGATGACTAATAAGTTCTCTAATCCTCTTCTCCTTCTTAAATACCACTCCTACCTGTTTCCTACGTACATATCCACAGACATACAAGTAGATGTGTACACACACACACACACAGGTTGGCGCAGGATAGAGCAGGGTTTAGAGCTGTTGTGCATAGGGTCGCTATGAGTCGGAAACGACTCGACGGCACATAACAACAACAACAGATCATAAGTGTCCCTAGGACTACTCCACTACTGTAGAGTCCGTTCCAATGTATGGCCTCCCATGCACTGCAGAGCAAAACCGAACTAGATAAGATTTTCCAGGCTGACTTTGGAAGCAGATGACCAGGCCATTTTTGCCTCTAGGCAAATTCAAACTACCAGTCGTTAAAATGCTTACCCACTTGTGCCAACCGTTTGTATAACTTCACATGTACCATCTCTGATCAAATTTGAGATAGCCCTGTCCGGCTATTATTCATTCCCCTTGGACCAAATAAATGGTATCGTTGTGTATAGTGTGTTGCACTGAGAACTAGAAGATCATTGTTTCAAATTCACCAGCAGCTCTTCAAGAGGAAGATGGACATTCTCCTCCCATTAAGATGTACAACTTTGGGAAACTGATGGAGGGTCACTAGGAGTTAAAACCAACACAAGAGCTGAGTAATGTTTGGTAGCAAATGAGTGAGTTGTCCAAAGTCATGGTGTCGGTTAACAGCAGAAGTAGGATTTGACCCCTAGCTGTCTTGCTTCAAGACATATGTTTCTGAGTTAGATAAGCGAGGAAATAAATGAGAACTCAGGAGAGCCATGAGCGAAGATCACAGAGGACAAAGGCTCTCTTACTAGACCAGGGAAAGCTCTCCCTAGGACGTGCCAGCTGTTTCCCTGCCTTTTCAGATCTGACTCCCAGCAAAACAGCAAGTCCATGCTCCTCTGGCCATGACTTGAAAGGCAGCAGGGAGACTAGGAGCTTGTAATTTCATACCTGCTTACTTTGTCCTTGCTTGGGCGGGTATCAGGGGAGCTGCCTTCTTTTTCCCTTTGAACATAAAACTCCCTGATGAAATGTGAAATGCCGCTTCTAATGATGTCAATTACCTCCTAGAGTATTCTTTGTACCAGTAGTTAAAAAGTAGTTAAGGTGTTTAAAAGGGATATGTGATTAGGTATTTTTGTCATGACAGGAGTCCAGAGCGAAGGCTGCATAGTGAAGTGGACCTGGAGGGAGGGATTGTAA
>NW_006399753.1:14627690-14782289 GCF_000299155.1 Elephantulus edwardii
TATATATATATATATATATATATATATATGTATACATACGCTGACTCATAGTTACCGTATAAACAGCAGATCTGAATCTTCTCCTATCCCACACCATCTTTGTGATCTCTGCTGTGTTCAAGCCCATTCTCACAGTCACTATGTCAATCCATATCTTGAAGGTCTTCCTCTCCTTCACTGATCCCCCACCTTTGCCAGCGAATCTTTTCCCAAGGATTGGCCCTTCCTGACAACATGTCCCTGCTAGACTGAGAGATTCCTGATACTCATCACTTGTCTTTGTTTTAACTCCTGATGTTACCGAGAGAAGGTTGTGACTACTTCTCGGTTTATTTAAAATATTTGAAGAAGAAAGTAAAGTAAATACATGATTGAAACAGAGGCAAATGAATTCTTCTCCAGATAAAAAGCCCACATGTTATTTGAAGATGACTAATAAGTTCTCTAATCCTCTTCTCCTTCTTAAATACCACTCCTACCTGTTTCCTACGTACATATCCACAGACATACAAGTAGATGTGTACACACACACACACACACACACACACACACACACACACCATCTCCACCTCTATGACCACCTCCACCTCCGTCACAGGCAACAACTAACTGACTGGTCCATTAGTCATCTTTAAGGTCAGGGACAGTGTCAGTATTCAGGGGACTCCCTGCAACTGTTCATCCTACTCAGCCCTTGTGCCATCATTGTTACAATTGTGTTTCTCTTTTTAATTGAGTGAAAATGTATTCGTTTTTCTCTCCTTCATGCATGCTTTATTTTATACTGATAATTGCAAAGGATGTTGGAAATGAATTCATTACAATGTACCATCAACCTAATTGCATCTCCCTCAGTTGGCATAGACGAGAGCAGCTTGTGCTATTAACCCAAAGACTGCATGTCTCTGGCAGTTCAAATCCACCAGTTCCTCCCCAGAAGAAAGATGGGCAGTCTCCGCACACTGTGTGAGTCACAGTCAATGGTGGGTCGCTGTGAATCACAACCAACTCCACAGAGGTGAGTTTTAGTGTTTACTCAATATAGTGATTTTTTTTTAACTTTTTACTCCACTCCCACTTCCTTCCCATCCCTAGTAACCATCCAAGAATTATTTCGTATGTAATCCTTTCCTTAGCTTTTCTAATAATAGAAAGCTCTAGTAGCTCAGCGGTAGGATGTGCTGCCAACCCAAAAGCACACGGTTTGAATCCACCAACTGCTCTGCTGAACAAAGATGGACAATCTTCTCCCACGCCATTTACTGCCTCTGAAAACCATTCCATTGAAGAACAGTGAGTTTTTTCATTCTTTGCTATTGTAAATAATGCTGCACTGAACATGGATGTGTCTATATCAGTTGTTCTTGTTTATTTAGGCTGTATATCTAAGAGTGGAATTGTGCAACTGTTCCTTTTATAACTCTGTATTCAAATTCCTAGCTTGTAGCGTAGTTGACTGTTGATTCTTGATCTTATTTCCTGAATATATCTCAGAGTTAATGCAATCCTTCTTAGTTGGCAGCTACACTCAATATATTTGTTTCTTCTGGACTGAAGTCTTGATCCCAGGCTCCCATCTAGCAACACTTTGCAACTCTAAGACATCCGAAACATCAGCAAATCCAATCTTCGTATCACATAGCTGCTAATGCTTACAAGGGATGTTAAAGGCAGACAGATAGTTATCTTTGTTGTTGTTGCTAGATGCTGTCTAGTTGACTACAACTGTTAGATCTGTTGTTCATAGAATCACTAACAGTTGAACTTAGATCTGTTGTTCATAGAATCACTAAGTTTGCCCTATCCTGTGCCATCCTGGTTATCTCTGGCATGCTGAAGCCCATGGTCACATTTAATCCATTTTGTTGAGGGTCTTCCTCTCTTTATCTGATCCGCCACCTTACCCACTATGATGCCTTTCAGCTTAGTCCCTCCTGCCAACATGCTCCAAGTACGTAAGCGGAGGTTTCACCATCCTTGCCTATAAGGAGCACCCTGAGCATTTCCTCTAAGACAGTCTTATTTTTTTCTTTTGGCAGACGATGTCTTTTTACACTATTAGGAGAGACATGACATTAAGGCATGAATTCAAATATTACCTCTGCTAATTTGTTCAATTGTCATGTGCATTATGCAGATGACACAAGCCTGCTTGCTGAAACTGAGGAGGACCTGAAGCACTTGCTGCAGAAGGTCAAGGACTACAGTCTTCAATATGGATTGAAGCTCTACATCAAGAAAACAAAGATTCTCACCACTGGACCAATTGGCAGCATCAGTATGGATGGTGAAGAGATTGAGATAGTTAACAGTTTTAGTTTGCTTGGCTCCACAGTCAACACTCTTGGTAACAGCAGCCAGGAAATCAAGAGATGAATTGCATTGGGAAAGTCAGCTGTGAGGGACCTCTCAAGAGTATTGAAGAGCAACGACATCAGGCTGGAGACTAAGGTGCACCTGATCCAGGCTATAGTCTTCGCATGCTATGCATCAGAGACTTGGACAGTGAATAGGGTTGATATAAAGAGAATTGACGCCTTTGAGCTGTGGTGCTGGAGAAGAGTGTTGAATATACCACGGACTGCTAGGAGAACAAACAGATTTGTCCTGGAGAAGGTGAAGCTGGAATGCTCCTTGGAGTCAAGGATTCTGAAGCTTCGTGACATACTTTGGGCATGTTGCAAGGAGGGACTGGTCCTTGGAGAGGAATATCACATTTGACAGAGTGGAGGGGCGGCAAAGGAGAGGAAGAACTTCCATGAGATGGATTGATTCTGTGACTGGAGCGGTGGGAATAAGTGCGTTTGAGATGGCTAGATTGGCACAGGATAGAACAGCGTTTAGAGCTCTTGTACATAGGGTTGCTATGAGTTGCAAACGACTCAATGGCACATAACAACAACAACAACAATTTGTTCAATGTGGAAGCAACAATTTCTCTTCTCTGAACCACAGTTCCTTTGTCTGTGAATAGAATGTTTCAGAATTGTGAAAAAGGAGTTCAACAACACACATATGTTGTTAGCTCAGCTGCCGGTCTATCCTTTAATAAGCACCTGTCCTTGCTCTGTGAGATCAACTTCTAATCCTGTCTCCTGATCTCTACGTCCTCGCAGCGTATCCTCACATATCCTGGGCTTTAGTTACCTCTACTCCTCATGTCACCTTTTCCTGCTAGAAGTTCTCCTGGACTTAGATGCTTATTTTTTAAGATTCACTCAGCCTGGTTTCCTCACTGACATCTGTTAGCTTTATGCCATCGACCCCGAGTAACGAGTCTCCTTGTTCCTTGTTCACTGTTTTGTGAAAATACTTCTAAACCATCCCTCCTCAACCCTTCTGTGCTACTTTTATTCTGCCTCTTTTCCACTAATGTTCGTTCACTCAGCAAGTATTTATTGAGGTTGCATTATGTTCAGTGCTGCATTGATCATTGAAGACATGGAGATGAACAGACCCAGTCTCCACCATCACCCACCTGGAGAATAGTGAGAAGTAATTCGAGCCAGGCTTAATTTGTGCCCCAAATCCCAGAGGGAGCATAACACACAATGAAACCCGGATCCCAGTGCCCTTTCTGCAGTGTGATGCTGGCACAGAGAAGGTTTAAGAAGTCTGGCCAGCACCCAGGAAATAGCATGAACTGCCTCCTGAGGAGGCCTCGTGATCCTCTTTCTGACATCATCTGACTCTATTTCACTGATTGTCAACTAATCCTTATTAGATGGTTACTGGATAGTGGTTTTATGGGGTAACTGATAACAGCTAACCTATGATCGCCACTGTGGGAATCCAGGGAGTGGACCACACTCTCTGAGAAAACTAAAGCCCCTGTTGCTGCTTCATCGATTCTGAGTCATCGGGACCCCACAGGTGTGAGAAAATGACTTCACAGGGTTTCAAGGGTTGTAACTAGGAAGCAGGAGTGGCACCCACTTCCTAAACAACATGCCTCTAGAAACTATGAACTTAAAGAAACAACAATAGTTATAGAAAGGCTCAGGTCTTTCATTCATAGGGTCGCTATGAGTTGTGCTCGACTTGATGGCAATCAGCAACAATAGCCTTAAAGAAGTACACAACTTACTGTTTCGTCCATAGTGTTACTGGGTGGATTTGAAGAGCTAAGCGTTTGAGTAGAGGCCAAACCCCAAGTATCTGTGCTGTTCAAGAATCATACTCATTCCTTGGTGGCTGCTTTCTGAACTCTGCTTCCCAGTGCTCTCATCATCTACCAATCAAAAAGCCCTCAAAATTCAATTAGTCCCAATGTAACCTTTCCCAGCTCTTAAATTGTTGTTGTTCTTGTTATGTGCCATGGAGTCGCTTGCAACTCATAGTGCCCTTATATGCAATAGCCCTGAAATCTGCTCTATCCTGTGCCAACCTTATTGTCTCTGGCACATCTACCCTCATTAAGCCAGTCACTGAATCAATCCATCGCATCGAGGGTCTTCCTCTCTTATACCATCCTTCCACCTTTCCAAGCATGATGTCCCTTTCCAAGGACTGGTCCCTCCTTGTAACATGCTCAAAATATATCAGATGAAGCCCAAGAGTCCTAGCCTCCAAGGAGAAGAAGCTCTTAAATATGAACCTTTAAATATGCTGGTGGCCTAGCAGTAAGTGGCTGCTGACCGCCTAGTGGTAAGAAGCTGGTGCTGCAATCCCAAAGGTGTGCAGTTCAAATCTACCTGCTGCTCTGTGGGATAAGGATGGGCAATCTCCTCTGGTGTCATCTACTATCTCTGAACACGTGCGGGAGGGTCAGCACTGAGTTGGTTCCAAATGGATGGTAAACAACAAAATCCAATACATTGAACAGGAGATTCGCAGGCTCCTTGTTAACCCACCCTTCTGACCTATGAGCCCACGCCATTCTGACTCCTCTGAGCAAGTCACCGGGCAGTGGGTCTGAGCTGTTCTGCTCTGGCCACTGGCTCCTGAGCAACCACGAGCAAATCTCTCTTCTCCGTAACTTTATTTCTGTAAAATAAAAGAGTGGGATTGAAAAATCTTGAAAGACTATGCAGCCTGAAGGCACTAAGTGGCTGCACACAGAGGTTAACACTCTCAATCCTGCTCAAGCACCATTACTCCTGCATGGGGGGCTCCCACAGCAGGACCCCACCATGGACCTCCTGGCCAGGACCTCGTTCCCTCATTCAGACAGAGCCTTCCTGCCTGAGACGGTGCTGGAAGAAGAGCTCCCTGGGTTAGGAGACACTGAAAACATACAGCGACCACACGAATGAACTCAGATACACCAACAGCGATGTAAGTGAGACTGGGCAATGCTTCGTTCCTTGCACACAGGGTTGTCGTGAGACACAGCCATAACTCAACGCTATTAACAACCACCACAGGAATGAATAGACCTGGGCCTGTAGCAACAGGTCAGTGTCCTGATTATGTTCCTAGCATATGGCACGGCCCTGAGTAAGCCCTGAAACCACCCAGAACATCTTTTTCATCCTCCAAAAATCAGCCATAATGCTATCCCCCTTCAAAGGCAGTGGTGAGACTAGAAATTTTAAGACCAAAGTCTTGAATCTGACTGGGAAATGGCCTGGGGTCCTTGCCTTGAAGGCTTGATTGTGAAGCTTCTTTTACTTGTGATTATCCACTTATGGGTTATTTACTTAGATTGCTTAGTCGAGGTGACTTTTGGGTGAACACCAGTGTTGACGATGTCGAGGAAGCAGTGGGTAGGACATCTCCCCTCGCTACCCAAATGGCATTGTTTTAGTCACAGCATTGTTATGACATTCAATGGCATTTCATAGCCCACAGTGCCTGGCACATGCTCAGAGAAGTAAATCACCTTACTGGTTTTGAACACACGAGGTGCCAGGTCAGATAGGAATAGTCCTCAAGTCCTTTGCCCTGCAATAAGGGTTGCCTTAAGGGAGGAAGGTAATATTTTGTAGGGGTGGCCTCTAAAGAAACAAAATAATCTTCTCTTGGGAAATACTTTTATTTGTCTTTAAGGTTTGAGATAAAATCAGATGGAACCTTTCAGATGATAGCTGCACAGCTCAAAGCAGGTATGTTTGAATACCTGGGTTTACAGAGCTGAGAAGTCAGGTTGTGTTTATTCTCACCTGTACAGCATTTGGAAGCAGAACTTAAGTTGTGCTAACATCACTCAGTCAGTGTTCAGTGAATGAATAGATGAATGAGTAGATGAGCAGATAACTCAAAGAAAACAACAAAATATTTCTTAACATTATATTCTGGTCTCTAAGACCGCAGTGTTATGAATTTTCAATTTCATACATAGCTACTCATTCCCTAAGTTAGTCTCTCTGAGGCTAAACTCCAGAGTTTTTTGTTGTTTATTTTCCTGCATGCATAACCATAAAAGGAACCTGGGAGCACTGTTCATTATGTATTAAACTTCTACCTAAAGATCGTTGTTTGAATCTAATCATTCCTGGGAGCTCTGGTGGCCTAGTGGCAAGAAGCTGCACTGCAATCCCAGAGGTGTGCAGTTCGAATCCACCAGATGCTCTGCTGGAGAAGGAGGGGCAGTCTCCTCCTGTACCAGTCAGATCTGAATCTAATCATTCCACAGGAAAAGGATGGGTAGTTTCCTTCTGTAAAGATTTACAGCCTCGGAAATCTGATGAAAGGTGATCAGAAGCTGGAACTGACTCAATGATAGGGGTTTGAGTGGGTTCTCACAGGAGACCATTTGGAAGCATTTTTTTTAAACTTTTTTCCCCCCAGTCTTGAAAAATTCTGCTCTAAAATTTGAAAAAAAAAATCAACAAAAACAAACCAACCACACACTCAAAAACAAAACAGGGAAAAAAAAAACCCCAAACCAACATTAACAATAATAAATAAATATTGTTATGTGCCATCCAATCAGAACTGATTCATAGCTGACCCTCCAGATGATTTTTCAGAGGTTATACATCATACAGAAGGAGATTACCCATCTTTTTCCCATGAAACAGCTAGTAGATTTGAACCGCTTGCCTTTGGGTTGGCAGAGCAACTCCTTACCCACTAGGCCATTGGGAATGTCATGCCTTGTGTCTATTTACATTTTTTTTTTCTCAGTGACCGAAGTCTCATTTTTCCATTGTGCACATGGCTTTCAGGGATTTTCCCCCCTCCTCTACTGAAACAATAGTGTCACGCGGCATAAGCAGCAGTTCTTGAGGTGCAGTGGAGTCTGTCCCCACTCACAGTCTGGCCCTGTGCCATCCCCACAATCATGATTATATTTGAATTTATGGATGCAGCTATTCTGCTGTCATCCCAACTTGTTGAGGGTCTTCCTCTTTTCAGTAACATTTTACAAGGCCAGTGACCAAACATGGATTGAATGTGCCTCCCAAAATATATGTGGTAAATCCAAGTTTCCACCCTGTGTTGATCTCATTTAAATATAGGATGTCTTTGTTATGTGAATGAGGCCACATTAATGTAGGGTGTGTTCCGAGTCCTCCTCTTTTGAGATATAAAAATTTTACTAGATTAAACTAATAAGGGAGAGAAATATATACCAGGGAACAAAGATGACATGAAAAGTGTCCAAGAGAGGAAGCTCAAAAGAGACAGTAGCTTCCTCCTGAGCCCACACAGAGAGAAATTTCCCCTAAACCAGTACCTTGAACTTGGATTACTAGCCTCTTAAACTGTGAGAAAATAAATTCCTGTTTCTCAAGGCCACTCACTGTTGATGCTTATATGATAGCAGCACTAGATAGCTAAGACACAGGGTAACAGGCATTCTCTCATTTAATGTGTTGTTGTTGTTGTTGTTGTTATGTGCCATTAAGTCCCCTGCGACCCTGTGTACAATAGCTCTGAACCCTGCTCTACCTGAGCCAACCTTATTACCTCTGACACACTTACTCCCATTACCCCAGTCACTGAATCAATCCATCTCATCTAGGATCTTCCCCTCCTACACTGTCCCTCCACTCTCCCAAGTATGATGTCCCTCTCCAAGGACTGGTCCCTCCTTGCAACATACCCAAAGTATGTCAGACGGAGCTTCAGAATCCTTGCATCCAAGGAGCATCCTGATTTCAACCTCTCTAGGATGAATCTGTCGATTCATCTAGCAGTCCATGGTATATTCCATACTCTTCTCCAGCATGCCTCACTTATTAGGTGTGTTTTCCTCATCATCAAAGGCAGAAGAAGAAACCTTACGAGGCTAAACAATATGCATGTGGTCAAACAGCTCTGAAGTGGTGGGATGAAGACTTCTGATTTTCTATCTCCTGGTTCAATGTTTTATCTGGTGAAGAAATTATTTGCATGTTCAAGTGTGACTATGTGGAAAAGAAGCCAGTTGTCCCTTTGAAAGGAATGTCAGTCTCTTAATCTAACAAGGAGATTGAAGTCCAGTGGAACCTCCATCCCGTCTAACGTTTGTTTCCAGGTCATATAAGAAAAGAAATGAAGATTCCAAACCTTTTGAGTTTTGTTTCCAAATACTATTACACAACTTGACAAAAATTGTTGTTCAATACAATTGGCTCTGAAAGACTTTTGTCTGTTTCTCTGAAAGAATTGGGTCCTCCCTCAAAGATTCAACACCTTAGAGAAAATGCAGAGGAATGCTCTGTGGTTTCCTCAGGAATGTCCAGACATGTTTTGAGCAGCAACAACATTATTGGAATAAGGACTCATCTTCCTCTGGGTGAGGTCTTTGATGTTGATCAGTGGATTTTTGATTTATTGATTTTGATATATGGCGCAGACAATTAAAAGGATTAAAAGTGTATTGCATAGGAACTGTGACTCAATACAGCTGTTTTCTAAAAAGATAACCTCCTTGGTTTCTATTGTAGTTACTTAAACAGCTCCTAAAAACACAGGAAAGTATCGGTTGCAGTTTAGTTGGAAAGACATAAGCTCACCACTGGCCTTGCCTCCTGCAGCTTATGAAACAGCTGGTGACCTCCTAAGACCTCCTTGGGTTTCATGAGCCTGAAGGCTGGCCTACTTAGAGTCTTCCTGTCTTCCTACAACAAGGACCTTCACAAGGAGAGTGTCCCAGCAGAGGGGGAACTCCAAGTCACAGGTCAGCTGCCTTGGGACCTCAAGTAGTTCTTGAAACTGATAAAACTCCCTACAGTCCCTTTGAATACCATTTCCTCAAGGAGCTTCCCCACAACAGAGGTCAAGGCAGCTGCAGAAACCTGCAGCCTGTGGGGACAGTAAATGGGAAAACAAATGTTGCAGAGGTTAAAGCTAATTACCCTGAAAAATAAGGCCCTGGGCTTTTAAAACAGCAGCAGGGTTAACCGAGTTGGAAGATTAATTAGGTGAAAGGAACAGGCACCTTGACATTCAGGAGACATCCTCATTAGTAAAACTCACTAATGTATGGAAAAATCTGGGTTGAAAAGGACAAATGGGAGCCCAGCTTTCAAGATTTTACCTCTTGACGTAAACACATACACTCAGTTATAGCATGGGTACTTGTGCACAAAATACCTCTTCCATTTTTCTCCCTTGCTTATCTCTCTTTTGTAAACTATTCATCAAGGGTCTGTTTTGTGCCAAGCTTTGGGGGGACCACAGGGAATGTCACTGGAAAGTCCCTCGTATAGTTCATGGTCTATTTGGAATATTTTCAGATTATTAATCTAACTGGCTATAGAATGGCTACTTGGCATTCATTTTTACACACGGTACTTTCTAGAGCTGTGTTCCAGGATCCTATAGAGTAAGGCTGTGATTATGCGCTGGCCAAAACGTCCCCTGAGTAAGATGAAATTGATTCGGATCATCAACCAATCTTGTGCTTCCAAAGGGACAGTCAAAGCTGGAAACCATTACAGAAGACCCATCTGGCCACGATGGATGGACACAGTGACTGCAACAGTGGCCTGAAGCCTATCAGAGGTCATGAGCGTGGTGCGGAGTTGAGAAAGGGTCAGCTCTGCTGTTCACAGTGTCACTATGAGTCACAGGCAACTCAATGGGGCCCAACAGCAACAACAACTGAGCAGAACAAGAAGCTTTAAGTCAGAATTCTATCTAGGGAGCTCTGGGGCCCTAGTGGCAAGCAGCTGCACTGCAAGCCCTAAGGTAAGTGGTTCAAGGCCCCCCAGGGGCTCCACAGGAGAAAGATGGGCAACCTCCTCCTGTGCGACTAACTGCCTCTGAAAACCCACTGGAGGGTCAGCAATGGGTCGGTTCCTGTGCTAAGGTACACAACAACAAGATGTATCTATCTGATCTTAAAGAACCTTGGCTTTCTTTAATTGTTGAACAGTGTGAGAAGTCAAAACATCTCAGTGTGCAATTTGGGAAAGTTAGTATTTCAGTGTACCCATGAGTGCCAGCCTCACCCAGGCTCACTATTATCTCAAAGAGATGGATGGAGCCAGTGACTGGAACAACCAGCTTGAGCTCAGTGGAGATTGTAGGAATGGCACAGGATCAAACATGGTTTAGATATGTTCTACATAAGGTCACTAGGAGTCAGAAACAACAACAACCTTGTTGTTGTTATATGCCATTAAGTCTACTGTAACACATAGTGACATAGTGTACTGAACTCCACCCTATCCTGAGCCAGTTTCACTGACATCAACGCATCTACCTCCATTGCCCCAGTGACTGTGTAAATAAATCATCCATCTCATCCAGGGTCTGTCCCTCCACCCTTCCAAGCATGATATCCTTCTCCAAGGACGAGTTCCTCCTGGCCACATGCCCAAAGTATGTGAGGAGTTTCAAAATCCTTGCCTTCAAGGAGCAACCTGATTTTACCCTCTCCAAGACAGACTTGTTTGTTCTCCTGACACCCCCTTATACGTTTAATACTCTTTTCCAGCACCACAACTCAAAGGCATTGTTTCTTCTTCTGTCATTCCTTAGTCACTGTCCAGCTCATAGAAAAGTAGGAAAGGGTAAAAAAAGTTTTTATTGACTATAACTGTAGAAGTCAGTGTTGTATTTGAAGGACATTTTCATGGTAGAAAACAAAGCAAATATTCTCATCAGGACTAAGCCATCCGTAAAAAAAGGAACCGAGAAAATTGCTGTTTAATAAGCTTGTTGGTTGTTGTTATGTGCTGCCAAGTCAACTATGACTTATAGAAACCCTATGCACAATAGCTCTGAACCTTACTCTATTCTGAGCCAATCTCACTGTCTCTGACACACCTACTTTCTCATATTTAAAATGTATAAAATAAGCACACACATGCACAAAGTTCATAAGGAAACATTCCAGAACTTAATTCTTTTACTCCTGAGTGTCAGCAACCAGAATCCATCTCTATTTGGTATGTGTAGCTTCCCTTAAACATCAATGTGTCTTCATGGCCCAAATTCCCAATGGCACCAGTGCTCATTGGCCAGGTATCAGTCACATGACCACAACTAGGTTTTGTTTTGTTGTTATTTTGTTTGTTTGTTTTAATGTGTATAGTATAGCATGTATGGGGATACAGGGGTGAGGGTTGGGAGCAGGAGAGTGAGAATGGGCAGGGATGAAATCACAGGGCTACACAATTTGGTGGGTGTGGTCAGGTGGGAGAAGGAAGTGAGAAAGATCCAGTGGGGACCAGAACAGAGAGGGTAATGGTGAGCATAGCCCAATGGCAATTTTTTGTTTTAAACAAAGAAATTGTCTTGTTCACTTGTGCATTTCTCATTTGAGAATGAGGCATGGACTCTCTGGCTTCTTCATGCTGAACAGCGGCATTGATGTGAAGGGGGGAGGGGAGCCCACTTTAACACCTGACTGGTGGTCCTGGGCCAAAGCTGCATGCCTTCTTGTTCAGTCAGAAGATATTCTCCTGACATTTACTGCCCTCTGGATTGCAAAGTGTTTGCCAAGGTGAGTGCAGTGGCGGGGTGGGGGTGTGTGTATATTTGCCGGCTGAACCCTGGGGCTCTGTCCTCCTTCACTTCCTTAGCTGGCAGTTATATTTCCCTTTTGTCTCTGGAATTAAGTTCAGGGTTCAGGTCTGGAGCAAAACTCAGTGTTAAGATTACCCATAGGAAAGGGAGAAAACTGAAAGAGAACAAACTTGTGGTATTACTTACAGATGTCCTGGGGAAGGAGGTGGAGGAAAATGGCTTAGATGAAATTCCTAGTATACACTAGGCAGTTCTCACCAGTGACCTGAAGGCTTTCCCCAGGGGCCAGGCACTTCTCCCCAGGGGTTGGGTGTCAATCCTCAGGGGCTGGGCAGCACAATCCCCCACCGAAGTCCCCCCAAGGTCTGGACCCTGCACCCCACTGAAGACCATGGCCAGGGACAGCACCGCTGGTACCAGTGCCACCATCATTACCATCCTGCCCTCCACCAAGGGGTCAGACTGCAACTTGAAGTAAACATCATTACCCTCCCCCATTACAAATGGAGAAGGGGCTTTGAGAGTGGTAAACAGACCCTCTCTAGGTCAAAATAGTTCTTGGCAGCAGCAGTCAAGAAATCAAAAGATGTGGTGCATTGAGGGGATCTGCTGTATCGAATGGGTTGTTGTTGAGTGTCAAGTCATAGAAACTCATAGTGACCGTATGAGTGAAAGACCTGAACACTAGTATCACTTTCATCGTTTCTCTAAGTTCATAGAGTTTCACAACTACTTTTAAAGGAAAGTAGGAAATTTGACCTTCTGGCAACAATCTTAGGCAACAATCACTTAAGTATTATGAAGATAAAATGTTTCACAATCAGCTATATTGCAAAGTCAATGGCCTTGGGAGGAAAAACGTCTGTCTCTCTGAGACTTAGTCTCTTCAGTTGTGAAATGAAGATATTGGGTCACCTCTCCCACTTACAAAAAAGAACAATAACAAAAACAAAAAGGCCTGCTTGAGTTATGTAGATTATGTGACTCATGCCTCTCTTTTTTATTTTATATTGGTTTGTATAAAAGATTATTATCATTGTGCTTCATTCATACATGTGCAGCCTCACACATTCCTTCATTCACATTGTGGTTTTGGTTTTTTTGGGTTTGGGTTGGTTTGTGGTATTTTTTTTTTTTCATTCATTCACATTGTGCCATATACAATCATTTATATACATTGTGTTTTATGAAATCAGTACCATTGTTCTATGCCTACTTACCATTACTCCATTTTTCAGGTTGGATCATGCCTCTCTCTTTGGATTCAAATTCATGAGCCGTTCCATAGGAGAAAGATGGGCAGTATCATTTCACATGATTTCTATTGTTGTTATGGGCCGTTGAGTCGCCTGCGACTCATAGCAACTCTATATGTAACAGCTCTAAACCTTGCTCTATCCCTTGCCAATTGTATTGTCTCTGACATGCCTATCCCCATTACCCCAGTCACTGAATCAATCCACATCATCAAGGGTCTTTCTCTCCTGCACTGTCCCTCCATCCTCCCAAATATGATGTCCCTCTCCAAGGACTGGTCCCACTTTGCAACATGCCCAAAATACGTCAGTCAGAGCTTCAGAATCCTTGCCTGATTTATAGTCTCAGACTTTTTAACTTTAGGTTTCCAAGGCTGTAAACCACGCAAGAGGAGATTGCCTATCTTTTCTCTGAGGAGCCACTGGTGAATTGAAACCACCAAGAAATTTACCCTTTGTGTTAGCATCACATCTTGCTGCAGAGTAGGCCACCAGTGCTCCGCACAACTCAGGGTGCTGCTACAGGGTTGGGGCTCGTGGTAACCAAGATTCACAAAGGACATGATGGGGGAGGGGGGTGCTGGTCTGCAGGTTAGAAACTCTATGCCTTTGTGCAAATAACCTCTATTTTCTATTCTCCAGCATTAAAGTTAATCATATGTATCTCTTTAAAAGAGCATTAAGCGCAAGAAATGTATATAAAAACACAGGTTCTGGAATTTAAACATATGATAAATGTTACCAAAACCAATAATAATTAACAATATAAGCAGACTTTCATTCTACCACTGATAGTCCTTTTTTCATCCCACTGAGTTTGCTATTTATTGGTCATATTTCCAACTATGTTGCTGAATCTCCCGCAGTTCCCCAGGTGCTTTTTAGAGACAAGGATGGGGAAACTTGATCACACATACTTTGGGCACGTCTTCAGGAGGGATCAGTCCTTAGAAAAAGACATCATGCTGGAAAAGGTGGAGGGTTAGAGAAATAGAGGAAGGCCTTCAACACGATGGATGTGCACCATGACTATAGCAATCGGCTTGAGCATATCGGAGATCATAAGGATGGCACAGGATCGACCAAGGTCCAGATCTGTTCATAGCATCCTGGATGAACCCATTCTTTTATGGGGTTCTCATCTTTTGTGAGGGTTTATCCCTAGCGTCATACTATGCTCTATTCTGCTACCTTTTCCTGGTATTTTGGTTTTGTTTTTCTCTCTATTTCTTTCAATGAAAAGTACATCTCTTTTCCATTTCCTTCTTTCCTGATACACTTTCTTTCAGAATGTCATCAGTGACCATGAATGAAGATCCGGCAGGGAAAAGTAATTAAAAAATCCTTCCTGCACTGACCCTGTGGTTTCACTCCCTGCTTGCACTATGGAAATGAGAAGCACTCCACCCTGCAACCCCTGGGATGTCCTTCCAGAGGGGTGGATATCAATATCTCGAACATGCTTTCCTCTATCCTTTTCTGAGCTAACTCCGAGAAGACGGTAGGTAAAATAACTTGAGCCTGTGACTCCTGAATTCACCCTTAACTCCAGAATCACCTGGGATTTTTATTGAACATCTGAAGCCCACAAGTTCAATGTCTGTAAAATGTAGCTAACAATTGTAACTACTTCACAGAAGTGATGCACTGATTACATGATATTATAAATGGTGCCTTGAGCAAGGTCTCCATAATGGTGGTGGTGGTGGTGGTTATTATTATTATTATTATTATTATTATTATTATTATAGTAAAACAAGCTTGGAAGGAGGAGTGGCATCCACTTCTGTAATAGCTTGCCTCTAGAAACCCTATGAACCTGGAGAGAGGATGAAAGGCATCCAAGCATTGAGGACTCTCCTTCATAGGTTCGCTATGAGTCGCCTGCGACTCGACGGCACTTAACAACAAACAACAACAAGTATTATTATTATTATTATTATTTTACTCATCCTTTAAGACAGAGCTGTAGAAATGGCTCCTCTAATCACCACTGATCTGTCCAGATGATATTAACTGCCTTTCTTATGTGTTTCTATAGTCCCTAGTTTACCTGAAGATGATAAATTTTAATGATTTTATATCTCTTTCCTGCCTATGGTGGACAGAGTAGGTATCATGCTTTATTATGATTTATATTTCATTCCCAACACATAGCACAGTAACTGACTTCACAAATGCGCCATGGTGATGCATGAATGACTGCATACATAGAGCGACCAGACTTAGTTCCACAATCACTCTTTCCTCAAGGACATTTCCAGCCATCGCTCGTGTACCTCAGCTAAGTCATCATGCTTTATTCTCCATGGCAGCCACCAGTTCTGCATCTCACAATTGTGTTTACCTTTGCCATATCTACTGCTAAGTGATATCTACCACATCTCAACATCAAGAAAACAAAAATACTCATCACGGGCCCAATAGACGCAACATGATAGTCGGAGAAAAAATTGAAGGCGTCAAGGATGTCCTTTCACTTGAATTGACAATCAACATTCACAGTAGTAGCAGTTGAGAAATCACTCGACTTTCTTCACTGGGCAAATCTGCTGTCATGGACTTCTTGAACGTGTTTAAGAGTAAGGATGTTATTGTAAAACCAAGGCGTGCCTCACAGAAGTCCATTGTTTCATATGTATCTGAAAGTTGGGTAATGTGTAAGGAAGAGTGAAGGATAATTGTTGTCTATGAATTTTGAGGCTGTTGCCGAATACCCCATCAAATGGTAAAAGAGCTACAGCAAATCTGTCCTGGAGGAAGTACCATCGGAGTGCTCATCCTTGGAGACAAGGGTGGTAACATTTCAACTCACGTACATTGGCCATGTTATCAGGAAAGGGCAGCCTTTGCCAAAAGACATCTTGCCTGGAAAAGCAGAGGGTCAGTAAAAGAAAGGAAGACTAAAGAGCTGGAGCGAAACTGTGCCTGCAACAATGGCCTTGCGCCAGGGGGTGATAGTGATAGGGCGCAGGAGAGGACAGGGTTTCCCTCTGTGCCCACAGGGTTGTTATGAGGCAGAGTCGACCCAACAGCAGTTCACAGTAACAATACAAAGTCAGTCAATATCTTACCCCGTTACCCCCACTAGAATGTAAGTTCTCCAGGAAAAGTCATTCAACTTTGGGGCATATCTCACCGGATGCTGCACTAACAGAGGGCTTGGGTCACTCTGAGGATTGATATTTCTGGGGATTCTGACAGTAATTCTCCTGATGAAAACACTGATGTGAAGCTTCAGTGGGTAGCCGAGTCTTGCTCACAATGCCTCCCTCCCTCCAGAAGCCCAGGCTGGCAGATACAAGCCCTCACTGTGTGAGTCGTACAGCTTTGGAATCAGGTGCTTTCTTTGATACAAGGGAAGCAGGGGAGTCCTTGGCAATGATGTTCTGAGATCCCCCTTCATCATGTGTGCACAAAGTGACACATCAGGAGTCTCTTTTTTCCAGCAGCAAACTCGCCTTCCCTGCACTTGTGGACGTGTTGAAAGATCACACAGATGTTTTCAGTGAAGTCATTGACAATCACGGGAAGCCGGCAGCAACAGCTGGTGGGTCCGAGTCACCCTGAGGCATTTAATCTTTTGGCTTCATACTGGGAAAGCAGTTTGAGGAAGGTAAAGGCTCCACTTAATGAGAGAGAGAGAAAAAAAAAAAAAGAACAACAAGGAGAAATTATATGGCTTGTGGCAGCTGTTGCCATTACTAAAAGCTAAAAAAGAAGACAGGAGGGGCCCTGTACCCCTTTGGATGAAAGTGAGGACTATTATCAGCAGTCAGGGTGGCCACAACCAGAACTCCTGGGAGAATATAATTTCTTTTGTGGAATGAGATACCAGGAGATTTCCAACTCCCAGCAAACCAGCCTAGAGATTGTGGGGTTAGGAGATCTTCTGATCCAGAGTGTCTGGACTTGGGAACGTCGTCCGTATTGCTCATGAGAACTCAGTAATGGGAGACGAGCCAATTAACAGAACAAGAGACCCTGAAAACAGTCTTTAAAGTCTTGAAAAGATGCAGCCGGCAGGATGGTACAGCTGCTGGACATGGCAATTAGAGATGCTGGGGAAATGCTTCTAAGGCAGCAGTTCTCACCCTGTGTTAGCACACAACAGAACCTCTTCCCCAAAGCAAAGCAAAATAGAGAATGGGGCCCTAGAGGCGCACGAAGGTCACATATTTCCTGCTGGACTTGAAGGTCTGCTTGGTTAGCTAAGATTTCACCATCAGGATTTGTGTATGTGAGTCGTTAAAAAGAATCTGTCCTTCAAAGGAAAAGATTAGCTTCCATTGAAACTGGGGCATTTGTGTAATCAAAAGAAATTGTCCAGCAGGGGAAATGACCACTTCTGCCAGTGTGTTGTGTCTGGCTGCTATCTGAAATAGCAGCCATTGGAATCCACCAGACACTCTGCAGAAGGAAGATGGGAGGTCTCCTACAAAGACTTCCAGCCTCAGAACCTGATGGGGCATTGCCGTGACTCAAAATCAGCACACACCACTGGGAGTTTTTTTGCATCATTATTTACTAATTGTGTTGCTGTTGTTGTTATGTGCCATCAAGTCGCCTATGACTCATAGAGACCCTGTGTACAATAGCTCTGAATCCTGTCCTATCCTAAGCCAATCTCATCAACTGTCTCCAGCCGACCTACTCCCATTTCTCCAGGCACTGAGTCAATCCAGCTCATCCTGGTTCTTCCTCTCCTGCCCTGTCCCCCACTCTTCCAAGCAGATGTTCTTCTCCAAGGACTGGTTAGCCTAGAAAATGTATTTGATACTCTAGTCATAAAGATGAACATGTCCTAGCCCCTGATCTTGAGAAACTCAACAGAACCAAGGTGAAGAGATCCTTACAATACAGTAAGCGTTGTGCCAGGCTGGAGAACCATGGTGATGACAAGGTCAGAGATGGAGGAGAGGTGGGCAAGGCTGGGGGTTAGTGAAAAAGATGAAGAGAGGGGCAGAGGGCAATGAGGACAGAGTGGTTAAAGCCAAGGAGGGGCTCTCTCTTGGCTGCGTTTTTCTAGCAGTTCCAGCACACCTTACACACTCGGTAACTGGTGCTCCCCTCCTTTCTGGAATGTTTTCTAACCTTCCCTCTACGGCTTCCCATTCCCATTTTGCTGACGACAGCCACATGCTTCCCATCTGTCTCGGTCTGTATGCATTTTATTTCCATTGGGTGGAGTGCCCTCTCCAGATTCTGCAGCGTATCCACCCACCTCTCACTCAAATCTTGTCTCTCCCTTATTCCACATTTACACTTCTTCCTTCTGAAGTGGTAGCAATTATGTGTTAGTTTTACATATATCTAATTTTGAATTGTTAGGACAGTTTAGTTTTTTGTTTCACATATTTCTAATTTAGCAGTGAGGAAAGGAGAAGGAAAAAATGGTTATCAATAGCATAAAAGTTGGTTTTAAATGATCCCCATCTAAGTGGAATATCTAAGGTTTTCAAAGTACTTGCTTTTTCATTTTTATCTTTCTACTGAGTGCTCAAATCATTCCTTCTCAAAGCTCCTAAAATCCCAAGCCACGCCAAATCCACCACCATTGGGTTGATGCAGCTCCATGTCCCCCTCAAACGGGAGTTTTCCTGTGAGTGTAGCTCCTCTTGGTTTCAGGACGTTAGAAAAGTTTTGACGCTTTAATTTCTGAAACCTCTTCTCTGTTCTTTAAACATTCCAATTTTTTTTAAAAAAATTAATCAGTTATGTGGCCCTTCTATACCATAGAAATAAGACTGGACAATGTTTCAATATAGCCAATCTATAACAAGAATTGGAAGCAGGAGTGGCATCCACTTCCATAATAGCTTGCCTCCGGAAACCCTATGAACCTGGAGAAAGGATGAAAGTCACAGAAGTGTTGAGGACTTTCATTCATAGGGTCGCTATAAGTCACCTATGACTTGACGGCATTTAACAACAACAACAACAACAACAACATAACAAGAATAATTTGGTTAGGCCTGAGGATTTGACACAAAACCAATCTAGAACATTTTTCTAAAACCATGTATAAAATAGATATTCTCTATAATCTGTCTCGCATACTTTGGGGGACCAATCCTTGGACAAGGACATCATATTTGGTGGAGGGTCAGCGCAGGAGAGGAAGACCAGGATAAGATGGATTGACACAGTGACTGTGGCAATGGGTGCAGGTGTGTCAGAGACAGTGTGAGTAGCTCAAGATACTGCAAGGTTCAGAACAGTTGTTCACAGGGTTACGGTGAGTCATCCAACTCAACAACAGAGAACAACAACAATGTAATCTAGAGCTGAGAGTAGCATGTGATGTTATTAAACACTGTGTGGAAAGGATGTGAAGGTAAATAAAACCCAGACTTCTAGAGAAGAAAGAAAGGAAAACAGAAAGGTCATTTATCTATTGCAGTTATCTCCTTTTTAAAAATCTTAAACCTAACCATGTCCAATAGCAAGGTCAATTTCTTGAATGCCCCATTTGTGAAATGGTACAACACTAGAATCAACCTCTTAAATTTCTCAATTATAAAAGTTTAATTAGCATTGACATTTGTGACATTTACAAACAAAAGCATCTTTCTTTTTTTTTTAAATCCAGCCGGATACATATCAATTCACACATTGTTAATAATGATCTCTTAAATAAAAATATTTACCAGAGTAAAGTGGAAAGAGAATAAATTTTATAGTTATAAAAAGATTTATCTCAGATATTACATCATGGTAAAAGGATTATTCCCCCACGAAGACACAATGATCCTAAGTGTAGGTACACCAAAAACAGAGCCTCAAAGCATACAAAGGAAAAAGATAATGGAGACAAAAAGAGAAACTAATAAGCCTACAATATATCTGGGGATTTGAACACCAGCATCTGGGCAATTCACAAAAGGACTAGACAGAATATCAACAAGGATACAGAAGTGAAAATCAACCAATCAGCGAGATTGAATTAACAAACACAGAGAGAATACTTTATCCAGTGCCATCAGAAGAAGCATCCAACATTCATCAGAATTGACATCTCTCGGGCCATAAAACAAACACCAACAAACTTGAAAGAACTGAACTGATAGAAAGTACTCTCTGATCGTAATGGTTATTGATGTTGTTACGTGTCTCCAGTCAGGATTGACTCACAGTTGACCCTCTAGTGTTGTCAGAGGTTATAAATTGCATGGGAGGAGACTGCCTATCTTTCTCCTGAGCAACTCATGGATTTGAACCGCTTGCCTAAAAATCAGAAAAATTCATAACATTTGGAAATTAAATGGCAAACTGTTAAATAACTACTAAAATGATAATTACCAAATATCCTTTTCTCTTGTGTGCACGCGCTCTCACACTCTCTTGTTCTCTTGTTCTCTTTCTGTTTCTCATTGTCTTACTAACATCTAGTCAGACTCAACTCATGAGTTCCCCCATAACCACAAATGTATTCTTACTATAATTAGACAAAGTTGGACCAATTTGCAGAGGCTGAAGAGAGAATATAGTTCAGTGTAAGAAATAACTTCCAATGTAGTTTTTAAGGAAATCAAAGATAGTTTAATCGCAAGGAAGGAGACTTCCCATCTTTCTCCCACAGAGCAGCTGGTAGATTCCAACTATGCACCTTTGGGATAGCAACACAGCTCCTTACCAATGGGCTACCAGAGCGCCCTTTATAAAATTATGTTGTTATCAAACAAGACATCCTTTTAGAGAAAATGTAGAAGAAAAAACATATCTCATCATACAGTACCTTAAAGAATCAATTAAAAATTTAGGCCTTTAATAAAAAACAAAATTTTGTAGCAGACAAAAATAAACTAAGTAAGGAGTAATTTCTTCAAAAGAAAGTGAGTTTTCCATCACTGAAAGTACTTGAGCAAAGTCTGAATCTCAGTATAAATTGGCACAAGTCAGACATGACCATAAACTAAGAAAATAGGACATTCAAACCGCACCCACTTAGGATTACTCCTAAATCCAGACTACAGAAATCTGTATGGACTGATCAGTGTGTCGCAGCCTGCCTGATTCATTTGTCATAGATTATTCAAAATACAGGAAGCTTTGGTGGCCTAGTGGAACATGTGAAATTCATTGCCATTGTGTCAGCACCAACTCATAGCTGACCCTCCAGCAGGTTTTCAAAGACTGTAAATTGCACCAGACAAGATTGCCCATCTTTCTCCCTTGAAGCAACAAATGGATTTGAACTTTCTGCCTTTGAACCGACTAGGCTACCAGAGCTCCCATGCAGAACGTATGGTGGATCACTAACCAAATGATTAGTCGTTCAATTCCACCAGCAGTTCTATGCTACAATGAGGAGGAGTCTTGCTTGAACAAAACCTCGGAAATCTAGTCACAGGTTGAGTTGGAATCCACTTGACAACTGTGATGCTGGATTCAAGACCTAGCACAGGGTCTGAGACAACACAGAGTAGGTGCTCAGTTAACACAATGAAATGCAAATAGAAGACTGCAAGAGAGGAGAAAAGGCAGTGAGGGAGGTCACAATGGACAGACGGAAGGGGGAAACGCATGGCTGTGTGAAGGTTCTGCATTCAAAACACTGCATCACCATCACCTTTCGTTCCCATGAGCCTTCCATGTGGCGAGTACTGACGACAAATATCAAAACTATCATCCTCCAACTCTGTGTCCATTTCAGAGTCTTAGTGAATCCAATCAGAGATCTAAAATAAGTCCTGTGCAGCCGGAACATCAGGGCCATGAGCTTGGGAACCAGTATCATTTGACCGAGAGAGGTCTGAATGTCTGGGTTTGCTATAGGGGTGGCAGGACATGTGGACGAGTATCATTCTGCAGAGAATTAGGAAGTCTTTCAGAATCATGTTCCCATGTTTGGGTAACAAAGTGAGAAAGATGAAGTCAGTTTCCCAGGCTACAAGCCTCTCCTTAACCTCCCCTAACAAATATGCCCTGAATTGTAGCAGCAAAATGCACGGTGTGCAGACCAGCTGAGCCAAAGGCTCTTTGCACCTCCGGAGTGATCTTTGTTTCATCAAGCCAGCTGGGGCTTGTTTTTGAGTCTGGGGAAAGATAGGAAGCTCTCAAACAGGAAGTGGGGATAAGAGTACGCTGACAAGTCTGTCATTTTGCACATGACGTGCGAGCAAAGGAATGTTCTGTAAAATTGCAGACCCACAGCCACATTTAAAACATGCTTTGAAACCAGTAATGCTGTTTGAAGTCGACTGTGACTCTCTAAGTCTGAAGATGATCCTGTCCCAAGAAAACTCCCCCCTCATACAGGGAAGCATTGGTCTCCCCAGGCTCCCCCTTTGGGATCCCCTTTCCAGTTAATGCACTCAGATACCCCGCAGAAATTTAGAGGTTCGAGTCTACCCAGAGGCACCTGAGAAAAAAAGACCTGGCCATCTGCTTCCAACAAAGTCAACCATTAAAGAGCTGACAGAAACTATCGTGACAAAGTACAAAGGTAGGAGTGATGGAATGAAAACCCAATTAGCTCTCATTAAAAATCATGATTTTTTTAAAAAACACAATTAGCTTTTAAAACTTTCACTCAAATCCTAATAAAATAGTAAAGATAACTGCATGGGGGAACAGTCATAGATCACAATTCTACTTTAATATGTTATGAGTCACCATGAGTTGGACTCAGCAAAATGGCAACCATATCCTTCCTTCTTTTTTCAGAGGCCCTTTGCCGTCTCTGCCTAGATTTTAGTTTCTAGTGTTTGCTGCGTCACAAGGCCTTGTCAGATACCCACAGATCCTTCAAAGCTCACATATTCGGCAGTGAAGCCAGAGAATGCACATCACCAGAGCCTCTTAGAATGGGGTGCTGGGCTTCCCCTCCTCCACCCCACACCCCTTTCTCAGACGACACACAAAAGAGGCAGCTGGAGGGAATGCTATGGTTCTATTTCCCTGAGACTTTTCATTGGGTCTTTCTCAATGTCATATCCTTTGGCACTGGGGCCTTTTCAGTGGCAGGTAGACAGCACTTCAGCCAGGTAATTAAAAGAGAAAGAAGAAACAGAGGAATGTTAAATTTGGATTTCAATCTACTGACTTCCTCAGGTATTGCCAGCAGACTGAGGTGACAAGATAAGGCATGTGTGGACACAAACATAGCTTGTGTCCCCAGGGGTGGGGAAGAGCATCTGATAATCATTCACATATAAAACTAGAAACAAGACACATCTCAAGTCAGAAGTATTGAAGTTGAAATATACGGACATTGTGGGTAATTAGGACAAATTGGACTCCATTACGCCTGCTTATGAGACACATCTCTTCCTCACTTTATCCTACAAATTCCTGGTAACAAATTAGATCCACTCCTAAGTGTGTCTAAGCCTGCAAATTGAAACCGGTTCATACAGTCCTTACTTAGCGTATTGTTAGTGCAAGAAAAAGAAGTCCTGGTGAAGTCGTGTGTTACATGCTGTGCTGCCAACTGAAAGGTCAGCTGTTCGAAACCACCAACTGCTTCATAAGAGTGTGGTCCTTTCCCTAAAGATTTGCAGCCTTAGAAACCCAGTAGAGGATCCCTTGGAATCAGAGTCCACCAGACTGCAGTACCTTTGGTTTGTGTGCAAGCAAGGAAAGGCTCAAAGCCCTCTCAATGACTAAAAACCTGCAGGTGTGGTGAGGCGACTATGAGGAAGAATTTGTTGTAAGTAAAGATTTGCTTATTGGGAGCTCTGGTGGCCTAGCAGCAAGAAACTGCGCTACAATCCCAAAGACCTATGGTTCGAGGCCACCAGCTGGCCCACGAGAGGAGGATGAGTAATCTCCTCCTGTGTGATGAATTGCTTCTGAAAATCTGCCAGAGGGTCAGACTCTGCGGTAAACAAGAAGAAGAAAACTTTGTTCAGTCCTTTCAAAATGAAGGCGAATCTGCACAACATTAAGGTCAAGTCTGAGTTGACCAGAAAGTGGAAGTTCATAAGCTGATTACTGCCTGTCTATCATGTTTCATTGACGCATTGTTGTTATTGTTAAGTGCCAATGAGTACAAGGCACAGTGACCTTACAATAGTAGACCTGAAATCTGTCCCGTCTTACTCTGTCCTCATCCTTCTCAACACAGCTGAGTCCATTGCCACAGACACTATCGACTCATCTGATTGAAGATCTTTCTCATCTTCACAGACCCTCCAACTTTTCAAGCATGATATCCCTTTCCAAGGGATAGCCTCTCTCAACAATATGCCAAAAATATGAGAGGTGAAACTTGACCATCTTTGCCTCCACGGAAATTCTGGTTGCACTTGTTGCACTTTCTCCAAGACATATTTGTTCTTTTGAGAGTTTCTGGGATTTTTTTTTCTTTTCTCTCCTCCCACAACCCAAATGCATTGATTCTTTTCCTGTCATCTTTCTTCATTGTCCATGACTTGGATGGTTAGCAGGTGATTGTCAAGACTGTGGCTTGAATGAGGGGCACTTTAGTCTTTAAGCTGACATTATTGCTCTTCAGGACTCTAGAGAGATCCCGGACAGCAGACTTTCCCAATGCCACTGTCTCCCAGCCTCCTGACTGCTGGTACCAAGGGTGCTAACTGTGGATCCAAGCATGATGAAATTGTCGAAAATGTCAATCTTTTCTCCATCTATCATGATGTTGTTTGTCCAGTCGTAAGTATCTTTGTTTTCTTGATAATGAGATGGAATCCATATTGAAGGATGTAGTGCTTGACCCTTGCAGCAAGAGCTTCAGGTCCTCCTCACTTTCAGCAAGCCAGGCTGTGGTTTCTGCATAACACAGGTTGTTGATAAGGCTTCCTCCAATTTTGATGTCACAATCTATTTCATAAATTCCAGCTTCTCAAACGATTTGCTGTGAGTAGAAGCTTGTTCAGGCATCTTAAAGTGAGATCAAATCTACTTAGAATTAAAGGGCAAATCTGAGTTGTCCATAAAGTGGACATTCATAACCACAGGACTCTGGTAGCCTAGTGGAAAGGAGCTGTGCTGCCTACTTGAAGGTACATAGTTCAAATCCACCACCTGCTCTTTTTCCTTTTGGATTACTTAGGGAGCTCTGGTGAATTAGTGATAAGAAGTTACACTCCCAATCTAAAGGTAAGCAGTTTGAATCTACCAGCTGCTTCATGGGAGAGAGAAGGGCAATCTCCTCCTGTGTGGTTTACTGCCTCTGAAAACCTGCTGGAGGGTCAGTCAGGGGCCAGTTCTGACTCTGCTGTTGTCACTCAACAGCAACAACGACAGCAAGATACGCATTACTTGACTTGCTGTTCAGTTCTGATGACGGTGCGTTAGGTGATTTGTTGTTAACTGGACGGTCAGGAGCCCAGATCCACCAGTTGTGCCAAGAACAAAGATGGGTGGTCTCTTCCCTTAACGCCTCGGAAGCCCATGGAGCGTCGTGGTGAATTGGACTTGACTCCACAGCAGTGAGTTTCAGTTTTTTTTGTGTGGTGGTGCAGGGATTAAGCTCTTAAATGCTAACAAACAAACAAAAAAAAGCTGGTGGCTCAAACCCACCAGCTACTCCATGGAGAAAGGTGTGGCAGTCTGCTTCCATAAAGATGACAGCTCTGGAGACTCTACGAGGCATTTCTGGTCTATCCTGAAAGATCGCTCGGAGACAGAATCCGTCCAGTGGCAGCAGTTCGGGGCACGTGTGTGTGTGTGTGTGTGTGTCTGTGTGACCTGTTTTATAGTGCCCTCATCATTTTGTCCCTCCCAAAACAAAATTAAAACCTCTCTCTGGATTTGCTGCATGAGGTCTGGTTAGCTATTCTTTAGACCAAGAGCTAAGGAGAGAGGGAAGGATCTTGCCTTCAGTGTTTGAGGAACACCTCACAAAGGTTTCTGTCAACAAAGTATGCCATCTGCTGTCACCTCTTGGACCCCATCTTTTCTCTGGGTGTAGTACCCACAGCTTGCTGCACAGATTACTGTTTCCCAAGCAGTATTCCCAAAAGAAGACCCCACAGGGGTTTTCCATCCAGGAGGAAGGAAAGAAGGGCCTGGAAACTCAGATTTAATTGCATTTGGGTTTGGGAAACCTATTTTGATTAACAAGTAACCCCGTGACAGCTTATCTCTTACATTTAATGAAACTGTTATTGGTTTTCTTCCCTCTTCCTTAAGAAAGTGAGAGGGAGAGTCAGATGACTCAGCCCTCCCCCCACTTCATAGCCCACCTCCAAGCAATAATTTGATTCTTGCCCACTGAGTAATTGGAAGGTTAAGCCTGTTAGTTAGCCTGCCCACGAGAAGAAAGCCACTTTCAAAGGGCTCTGGCGCCTTCTGCTGGTAATTCAGTGCTGAAACCAGTAATTCAGGAAAAGTAGTCCCGTCACCACTGCATTGCCATTGAACTGATTCTGACTCAGAGGGGACCTCTGGGACCAACGGCCTCCCAATGACGTTTCCAGGACTGCAAATCTTCACTGAAGCCGACTGCTGCCACTTTCTTTAGAAAAACAGATCATGGGGAATTCAAACCACTCACTTTTGGGTAAACAGCTGAACATTTACAGGGCCCCTTAACCATCACGTCACAGGGCCGATTAACCATCACGGCACAAAGCCCCTTAACCATCATGTCACAAAGCCCCTTAACCATCATATCACAGGGCCCCTTAACCATCACGTCACAGGGCCGCTTAACCATCACTGCACAGGGCCCCTTTACCATCACGTCACAGGGCCCCTTAACCATCAAGTCACAGGGCTCCTTAACCATCACGTCACAGGGCCGCTTAACCATCATGGCACAGGGCCCCTTAACCATCATGTCACAGGACCCCTGAACCATCACGTCACAGGACCCCTGAACCATCACTTCACAGGACTCCTTCACTGAATGTTAGAGTTGATCTTTTCCACTTCAATTATTTTAAATATGTGGAAACTGAGGTTGACTGTGCCCCATCCAGTAAAGCAGCTTAGTTCTTTAAAACCAACCTTACTGTGGTCCTAGGACACCCCTCCTTCCACATACATGTTTCTTACTTACTAACTCTATCCTTGGGTAAGCTGTTTACATTCTTCAAACGTTTGCATGTATTAAACAAAGGAAGTTCAGATGGCTTTTAAAGGATTTCTTTCCCCTTTTTAGGTATTATTCTGCATATAAATTCTTTCCCTATTAGTTTCTACTCTGGGAATCATCAACTTCTGGTTGGTCACCTGCTTTGCTAGGATAATGCAATCATCTGGGCTACTGGTTCCCCTCATATCTCCTGGCCAAAGGTCTAGATGATGATAATATGTCTAGCTGACTTTATATCAATAACTGTGCTCATCCATGCATCTAGACTAGGTCTGTATTTATAGCCAATTATAATCCATATTCCTTCAGGACTAACTGGTATGCAGACTTAGAGGTAATTATAAACCCTGCTTATTAATTTCCACGGACACTACCTTCTCCTCTCAGGAAAAAGCAATTGAACATCCTCTTTTTTTTCTTTTCTGTAGCCTAGTTCTAAGTAATCACCCCCAGGATCACACACATCACCGGTGAGGCTTTGTCTTTAACTTGTGACTGTTTGATGATGGAAAACCTTAGGGAAGGCAGAAAATTTACCCATCCTGGTTGTCTTCCAGCATGAACGTGTTCTGAGGAAATCTCTTCTGCGCATGAAAGTTGCTGTGAGAATGCTGGAACTGGTGGGTAGCATTGCAGAGCCCTTTCTGGGTTTGGGTGTGACAAGTACAATGGCTGGGTTGGGTATTGTTTGGAAAACTTTATTCTTACACAGAATCATTTTTCTCAATCATTACACAACAACTGCTTTCAACAAAGGAGATATGAAGAGAAAAGTAAACAAAGACTTGTTGATTGAAAGGAGCATGGTAATTTCCTCCTGTCCACCAAGAATCATTCTTCTGATTGCCATTGAGGTAGTTAAGAGCTGAGTCTAGAATTATGTACAAAATTATTTTCAATAGATGGTTAAGTCTTGATCATTTGGCAGCATCATGATAGATGGTGAAGAGACTGAGATTGTTAAGAGCTTTAGTTTGCTTGGCTCCACAATCAACACTCTTGCTACCAGCAGCCAGGACATTAAAAGACAAATTGCACTGGGAAAGTCTGCTGTCAGAGACTTCTCCAATGTACTGATGAGCAATGATGTCAGTCTGGAAACTAAGATGCACCTGATCCAGGCCATAGTCTTTGCAATTACTTGCTATGCATCAGAGAGCTGGCCAATGACTAGGAATGATAGAAGGAGAATTGATGTCTTTGAGCTGTGTGATGGAGAAGAGTATTGAATATACTACAGACTGCTAGGAGAACAAATAAGTTTATCCTAGAGGGAGTGAGACCAGGCTGCTCCTTGGAGGCAAAGATTCTAAAGCTTCATCTGACATACTCTGGACAAGTTTTAGGGTGAGACCAGTCCTTGGAGAGGGAAGTCATGCTTGGGAGGGTGGAGGGACAGTGCAAGAGAGGAAGACCCTCATTGAGATAGATTGATTCAGTGACTGGGGCAACAGGGGTAGGTGTGTGAGAGACAATAAGAATGGCACAGGATAGAGCAGGGTTTAGGGCAGTTGTTCATAGGGTCATTATGAGTTGCATGTGACTTGACGGCACATAACAACAACAAACAACATATTTAAGTTGTATTTTCCTAGAGCTGTTTTAATAGAGATACCACAAGTGGGTTACTTTCACCAACAGAAGTTTCATTCTGTGATAGTTTTGGAGGCAAGAGTCCTAACTATGAGGCCAGTTCTAGGAGATTTTCACTTTACAACTCCTAATTTTAAGGGTTTCTCGAGTAAGAAGCTAGAATCATAGGATGCGCTCCACTTCAAGCAATTCCTTCTTGGTGGTACTAAATCTTCCTCCCACCCCACCCTGCTTGCTTTTCTCATCTTTTACCTCTTGTAAAATAAAAGGTCTTACAGACCAGACACCAAAGAAAACTCTCTTTACATCAAATCAGAGTTGAGATGGTATTAAGTGTTGCATCCACAGTGATCCAGTCATACAAGTTATTTATTCCCCTGGTAATTTGAGTTGCATTCCGTAATATTTTCACCACAGAGTGGTCTTCAAATTTTAATCTCTAAAACATCTGTCAGAGGAGGTGGTCAGGAAAGTATCTCAGTTTCCCACAGTTATTTATTCAATAGATGTGAAGTGATACCCACAACGTTAGTGTGCATGGCTTACAAGCCGTTTAGCAAATACTGCATTTTATCAGCTTTCTTTTCTGTCAAGTCAGTAAGACTTCTTTCTCTAGTGTATGGGAGATGCCCGTGTATTTGCCAGCCTTGCTGCTTGGTGCTTCCTGGGCAGGTTCAGTATGGTGACTAAGAGAAAGAAGACTCTCTGACTTCAAATCCCATCTCATTTACCTTCTCTGTCACTGCTGTCTCCTCTGTAAGAGGGCGATGGTTTGGCAGAGCAACTCCCTGGGAGCTCTGCCCAAGAACTCTCCTTCACCGTCACCGAGTTAAAGTGAGTGACAAGACGGGATGATGCCCAGGAAGTGCTTAGCACATCACCTGGATGTGAAGACAGATGTTCCCATTTCACAGATGAGGAACTGAAGCTAAATATGAACGAGAGATCTGAAACCTGTCCCAGCACGCACTATCCTCATAGTCTGTGACATGCTCATACCCACTGTTACGGTCATTGTGTCAATTACTCTCATTGAGTGTCTTCCCCTGTTTCTCGGATCTTTTGAAGTATAATTTCGTTTTCCAAGGACTGGTCCCCTCTGGCAAATGCCCAGAGTATGTGGGACAAAGTTTTACCGTTCTGGCCTCTGTCGAGCACCCAGGCTGCGTTTCCTCCATGACAGATTTGTTTGCTCTTTTGGCAGTTCATAGGGTGTTTGGTAGCCTTGGCCAGCCCTACAGGTCAAAGACATTGCTCCTTCTTCTGTCATCCTTATTTATAGTCCAATTTTTTTTTTTTTTAGTACTGTGTACTTTGTGGAAGGAGGAGTGGCATCCACTTCCACATTAGCTTGCCTCCGGAAACCCTATGAACCTGGAGAGAGGATGAAAGGCACCCAAGCGTCGAGGACTCTCCTTCATAGGGTCGTTATGAGTCACCTGCGACTCGACGGCACTTAACAACAACAACAACAGTGTACTTTATTGATGGTACACGACAAGATGGGCTCTCCAAGCCCCTCCCCTTTCTCAGGGGGATTTGATGGAAACTTGTGTCAAGGGTGTGAGATTCTCAGTATGTGGGAGGATCAAGTTGGAGCAAGGACTCCCCAGCAGCTGAGGGTCTCTCACTCTCTCTCTTCTAGTGCTATTCCTGGGGCTGGTGGTCCAAGGGTCTCTTATTCTTTGGAGAGCATGTGAACCATCAGGTCGACCACCTGGTTGCTGCAGTCAAATTCATTGTCATACCAGGAAATGAGTTTGACGAAGTGGGCGTTCAGGGCAATGCCAGCCCCAGCATCAAAGGTGGAAGAGTGGGTGTCACTATTAAAGTCACAGGAGACAACCTGGTCTTCAGTGTATCCCAGGATGCCCTTGAGGGCCCCTTCTGATGCCTGCTTTACTACCTTCTTGATGTCATCATATTTGGCAGCTTTCTCCAGACGGCAGGTCAGGTCCATAACTGACACATTGGGGGTGGCGACACGGAAAGCCATGCCGGTAAGTTTCCCATTCAGTTCAGGGATGACCTTGCCCACGGCCTTGGCAGCACCAGTAGATGCAGGGATGATGTCCGGGGCAGCTCCACGGCCATCATGCCACAGCTTTCCAGAGGGGCCATCCACAGTCTTCTGGGTGGCAGTGACGGCATGGACTGTGGTCATGAGTCCCTCTACAATGCCAAAGTTGTCATGGATGACCTTGGCCAGGGGAGCCAAGCAGTTGGTGGTGCAGGAGGCATTGCTGACAATCTTGAGAGAGTTGTCATACTTTTCATGGTTAACGCCCATCACAAACATGGGGGCATCAGCAGAAGGAGCAGAGATGATCACCCATTTGGCACCACCCTTCAAGTGAGCCCCAGCCTTCTCCAAGGTTGTGAAGACACCAGTGGACTCCACAACATATTCAGCACCAGCATCACCCCACTTGATGTTGGCGAGATCTCGCTCCTGGAAGATAGTGATGTCTTTCCCATTGATGACCAGCTTCCCATTCTCAGCCTTGACAGTGCCGTTGAACTTGCCATGGGTGGAATCATATTGGAACATATAGACCATGTAGTTGAGGTCAGTGAAGGGATCATTAATGGCGACAATATCCACTTTGCCAGAGTGAAAAGCAGCCCTGGTGACCAGGCACCCAATGCGGCCAAATCCGTTTACTCCGACCTTCACCGTCGTGTCTCAGGGATGCGGCTAAGGCTGCACAAGAAGAGAGGGCAATCTGGATCGCCGAGGAGCAGAGAGCTATAGTCCAACTTTTAGAGGTATAGGAAGCAATGGAAAATACCATAACTTGGATCAGACATACCTTAGCCTTTAAACGGATATTCTTATTCCTTTTTTTTTTTTTTTACATTCTTGTTCTTGAGAACTCCAGAGTTGTTTTGATAGTTGATAAAATGTTCAGAACTCTTTTCCAACACTGCAGATCAAAGATATCAATTTATGGGGTCGCCATCAGTCGTAGTTAACTCTACAGCACCTGATGACAACACTCATGTGGTTTGGGGTCAAGAGCACAGAGTCAGTAAGTGGGACTGCTAGGATCACACCCCACATAGAGCCGAAGTTCATGTTTAAACATGCCATCCACACTTCTTTTACTTTCCACAAGCTTTGGCACAAAGCAAGGCATTCTTTAAGAGAGAGGAAATTACAGCCCATATAACTTCAGGACTAGCTGAAGTCCAAATGTGGTGTTAATTACCAACTCTTCTTACTAAATTATGGGAACCACCTTCTTTCCTTAGGAAGTCGGGGGTGAATAGGCCTTAGTGTTAGCCAGAGTAGGTAGCAGAGAATAATTGGTCCTACAGGAATTCTAAATAAAGGTCATTGTGTAGACTTTGAAAGACTCGTCTACTGCCTGGTAAAGAGAAAGATGTCTAACGAGTTTAAGGTAGCCAGGAACTCCGTGCCCAGACCACATGGACTTGGTGAGGGTAAGATGGGAAGTTTACATTTCTAAAAACCTGGAGGAGAGGGAGCTACCCAGTTCTCAGAACAATCAACAAGACAAGAACTCAAGGGCAGTCTTTGCCCAGGAATAAAGCTCAGAGGGTATAAAGCTCAAAGAGTAAGAAGGGAGAGGACAGGTGGACGAATGGAAACACGAGCCACAGGGAGGAAGAGGGAAGATAGAAATCCATGTGTAATCAATGTGGGGATTTTAATTAATGTGAACATTTGAAGCAATGCCATAAAGCAGAATGTGGAAGGATGGTTGCTTGAAATTCTTCTCTGCTCTGCAAACTATTGCTATAATCACAACAAACAGTTAACAATTATATGACTAGAAAGCTCGAGTACCAACTATTCTGAGACCACATTCACCTCCTAAACAAAATGCTCCTGGAAACTATTAATTTTGAGAAACAATGATAGTTACAGTTCAGGTCTTTTGTTCATAAGGTCACTATAAGTTATGCTCGACTCGACAGCAATCAACAACAGCATCAGGTGTGATGTGTTAGGAAGAAGAAGAATAACACCTTCAACAAGACACCCCTACTCTCTGGCACCCCCAGGCTCCTCTGGTCAGAAGTCTTCCATAGATCAAAGGAAAGCTCTCAGTTTTGCACATGAACCTATTTTCATCCTCTTCAGGAGCATTGGGAATGGGATTCTCAAGGAAATCACATTACTGGTTAAAACACACGCACATCTATTTCTTAAAAGCAAGGTAGACTTCTTCTACCCCGCTTTGTGGGGAAGAGGCATAGGGAGGAAAAAGAGAGAATATAAAAGATATGTAGCATAGCTATTCAATCAAGTGAGTAATAAAATCCAAGCTAATTATTTTTATTTCTGAACCTTCTTTGTGTTTAATTTTTTTAGATGCTGAGTTGGACAGATAATGGTTCAGATGTAGCAAAAATTTTTTGCAATTCTGTATCACTCAGCACAACAAAAGAATGTTTCTCATAATGATGGTCCTTTATTTTAGCAATAATTCTCTGCTTTGGATACTCCAAGAATAGTCTATTGAGTTAATATAGTAAATGGTGACCCACTTGCCATTTAAACCTAGGTTTACTGCAGGGAAATTGAAGATTCTATATTTCAACTTGTTTTCCCAAGAAATAAGGTAGCACAAACAAAGAGACATCAAATTTTCCAACAAACATTTCTCACTGAATGAAAGGACTAATATGCATCCTTCATTTTCATTCGTGTCTAAAGAAGTTATAATTCACTCTAGAACATTCTACTGATTTTTGCTGGTCGGGGTTTTTTGTTTGTTTGTTTTTTAAGATTACTTACCTCTCTCTTCCCTTCTGTAATCGTTATGTGTTGTTTTTGGTATATATATATATATCTCATCACTATGATTTGCCTAATGGTTAGCCATCATAATGGCAGATGAAATGCAATTGACTATTGTGCAAAAGTCTGATATTTCCATGTAACTTCAAAATTATCAATCTTGACAGGCAAAGGAACAAGAGAAGAAAAACCTCTGAACTGACCAGGAGGCTGGACCTGAAGTCTAGTTTGTTTTCTTGTTTGTTTGTTTGTTTGTTTGTTTTTTAATATATCTTTTAAAAAAATATTCTACTACAAATTTTTATTTACAAAATGCAAATACACTGTTTTCAAGAACAAACTCTTTCAATGTCCCTCACCCCCCCCCCCCATCAAATTGTACAACCACCATGATTAACCCTCCCTCCCCCTGCACATCCTCATCCCTCTGCTTCCAACCTCTCCCACCCTTCTTGGATCCTTATATTCATTGTACAATAATGGCTTGAAGTCTAGTTATAAATGAAGTGATAGCTACGGGATTACAGCCCTTACGCAGATAGGAACAGAGTGATACCTAAATTCTTCAGAAGAATTCTCTTTGACATAGCTCACAAGAATGGAATGTTTCTGGGAAACCTGATATTCAGGAGAAATTTCTGTAATCAGGAAAACTGACTCATAACTGTCCTGCAGTAGGTTTTCAGAGGCAGTAAATCACACAGGAGACTGCCCATCTTTCTCCCGCAGAGCAGCTGGTGGATTCGAACTATCTGCCTTTGGGTTAACAGCACAGTTCATTACCACTAGGCCACCAGAGCTCCCTCGGACAGGCATGTTGTTTTGTACCATCGAGTCTGACCTGACCAGACCACTGATCCTCCAGCGGGTTTTCAGAAGCAGTAAATTGCAGAGGAAGGGATTGTCACTCTTTCTCCCATAGGGCAGCTGATGGATCTGAACCACACAGTACCTCTGCATGCACAGTGCATATGTAAACCACACAAACCAAACTCACTGCCTTCAAGTTCGTTCGGATTCATCTCTCTCTCTCTCACACACACACACACACACAACCACACACAGGCACACTCTTCAGATTGCACAGGTAATAAATCTTAAGAAGAGACCAGAGATCATCGTCTCTCAGAGCAACAGGCAGATTTCAAATCCCTGTCTTTTGATAAGCAGTGCTACATGCTATGCACCACCAGTGCTGCTTTGATTTGATCATGTTTCTCAAGCATGACGGATAATTTTATCATGATAGTCTTTCAAAACCTTTAAGAGATAGTATCTTTCTACGTAGCCCCCATAGAGTCGTACATACATGATGTCAGTCTAAAGACTAAGGTGAGCCTGACCTGCATAACGACCAAAGAGGACCACAGAATTGATGCCTTTGAGTTGTAATACTGGAGAAGAGTATTGAACATGCTATGAACTGCAAAGAGAATTAATAGGTTGTCCTGGATATGGTGAAGTCAAGCTGTTCCTTGGAGGCAAGAATTTTGAGGCTCCATCTCACATACTTTTAGTGTGGGAGGGACTGACTGGTCCTTAGAGAAAGATATCATGCTTGGAAGGGTGGAGGGACAGTGCAGGAAAGGAAGACCCTAGATGACACAGTAACTGGGGAAATGATGGTAGGTGTGTTAGAGACAATGAGAGTGGCTCAGGATAGAGCAGGGTTCAGAACTATTGTGTTGTGAGTCATGGTCGACTTGACAACAAACAATAACAACATGTTCATAGTGGTACAAGTGTTTTGTTCTTATTGCTAGCCTAACAATAGGTAGTACAAACCAGCCCAGAAGGTTCATGGAGGAAAAGACCTGAAAATCTGCTTCCGTAATAATTACAGCCAAGAAAAGTCCTGTGCAACAATTACACTCCTTCACATGCTGGGTCTCCTTGCCCCTCTGCATGAAGCCAGCTAGCAGCTTGATAGTCAACACTGCCATCTCGTGGTTATAAGCTTTTCCTTCCTGCTTTAGTCCTTCTAACTCACTGCTGCAGTCCAGACAGTTGTGACTTACCTTGACCATAAGGAATTGAGCTGTTAACCCAAAGGTAAGTGGTTCTAATCTTTCGGCTGCTCTGAGAAACAAGGATGGGCAATCTCCTCCTGTCTATACTGCCTCTGAAAACCCTCTGGAGGGTCAGCTATGAGTCTACTAGTCAGTTCTGACTCGAAGCAACAACAAATCACAGAGACAGGAGACTGCTCCCGTCTTTTCTGTAGAGCAGCGGGTGGATTCGAACTGCTGGAGAAACACAGTCATTGAATTAGTAGTGCAACTCAGTATGGACTAAGCCTGATTAGTTTACCCTCTCAAACTCACTACACATATCTATAGTGAATGTGGACACACACACACAGAGTTAAAATATATGGGAGGGGGCGGAGAGAGAGAGAAGGGGAAGAAGAGGGAGAGAGAGAGTGGCTAACAGCTGACCCTGCTAACCAAACATTGGGGGGGGTGGGTCAAACCTTCCCATCAGTTCTATGGCAGAAAGTCCAGGCAAATCACTTCCACAAAGACCGTCGTTAGCTGTCACGAAGACAATCCTACTCATGGAGACCCCATATGCGCGAAGTAGTTATTCCTCTAGAAAACCACAGCGGCTGCTGTACTGCTGTTCCCCTTGGCTTAAGAAATTCCAAGCCTTCCCAGCATTCTATACTCGGGAGTGTTCAAGAGCATAAGTACCCCGATCTAAGAGCTCGGGGGAAAGCTGTGACAATTCTAAAGAGTTTTTCCAGGTCAATATTCCAAGGTGCCTCTGAATGGATTTGAACCACCAACCTTTCAGCTAGCAGCCACGAGCTGAACCATTGCATCACCAAAGACTCCTTTAGTAAACCCTGCAGCCAAGAGAACTCTCTAGAACTGTTCTACTCTGCAACGTCTGGGTGAATCTGGGACAGAGCCCAGTTCTGTTCTACAACATGCATGTGAATTTGGGGCAGACCCAAGCCCTGCTCAACAACAACTCTGTATATTGTGCATATCAGAGTTTTAATAGACTTCCTTCCATGTGTGTCTGGTAGAGACGGAGTCATTTTCACTGTGCCTTTTAGAAACTTCTTTTTTCTTTCCCTTCTTTTTCATTAATCAAATGATTTTTTTAAAGATGTTTTTATTTACTTCTAAAAGGGCATCACGCTTGGAAAAGTGGAGCATCGATGACAGGAAGACCCTCCAGGAGATGAATTGGCCCAGTGGCTGCAGCCCTGGGCTTCGGCACAGCAGAGAGAGCGAGGGCAGCCCAGATCAGGCAGCAATCCTATTTTCTTTTGTATTTTTGTTTTCATTTTTACCTTTTTGGGGATCAAATAAAGAGGGCATCACTAACTTTTCCAAGCATTCATACATTCCAAATGAATCAATACTTCTGCAGAAATTGGAACAAATCGTTTAACTACAGTCTTTGCCCCACTTTCTTTTATCCTATTTCATTACTAAGCTTTACATTTCTTAATCAACTATACTATTTTCTTCAGTATACCTATAACTTGACAATTTAGATTTTTACTTTGCTATTTTATCAACATTCCATCAACAGTCTGCGTTATGCAGATGACACAACCCTGCTCGCTGAAACTGAGGAGGATCTCATGCACTTACTGCAGAGGGTCAAGGACTGCAGCCTTCAGTATGGACTGAGGCTCAATGTCAAGAAGACAAAGATTCTCACCACTGGACCAATCGGTAGCATCAGGATGGATGGCGAAGAGATTGAGATTGTTCACAGCTTCCGTTTGCTTGGCTCCACGGTCAACACTCTTGGCACCGGGCAGCCAGGAAATAAAAAAAAGTAATTGTGATGGGGAAAGTCTGCTGTTAGGGACCTCTCTAAAGTACTCAAGAGCAACGGTGTCTCTCTGGAGACTAAGGTCTGCCTGATACAGGCCATGGTTTTTGCAATCACTTGTTATGCATCAGAGAGTTGGACCATGACTAGGGAGGATAGAAGGAGAATTGATGCCTTTGAGCTGTGGTGCTGGAGAAGAGTATTGAATGTACCATGGACTGCCAAAAAAACAAACAGATTCATCCTAGAGAGGATTAAACCAGGCTACTCCTTGGAGGCAAAGATTCTGGGGCTTCATCTGACATACTTTGGACATGTTGTAAGGAGAGACAGGTCTTTGGAGAGGGACATCATGCTGGGTAGAGTAGAGGGACAGCGCAGGAGGGGAAGACCCTCTATGAGGTGGATTGATTCAGTGACGGGTAATCGGGATGGGTGTGGCAGAGGCAATGCAATTGGCACAGGACAGAGCAGGGTTTAGGGCTGTTGTACATAGGGCCGCTATGAGTCGCAAACGACTCGATGGCACATAACAACAACAATAACAACAACATCTTATCAAACTCCTTAGATATACTTTTTTCCTCCAAATACATTATTATTTATTTTCAGTATAAACTTGTAGTAAAAACTCATAAATCATAAATTCTCTGGGAATCATAAAGTCCTGCAAATGAATTTTGTTTGGCTTGTATCAGTTTCATTAACCTGAGGGGGGGTTTTGTTTGTTTGTTTGCTTTGTTTTTTTATTTTTTTTTTCCCTGGCTTCAGTATGATCCACAGTCCAAATTTTGGTTTTGAACTATATGGGAAGCCAAATTTCATACTAAATATTTGTAATATTCAGAATGCTACTTCAAGTTCTGAGGGAGGCTGGTACCAGCTGGAATTAATCCTGAAGCACTAAGGCAATCCTTAAATGTTTCCAGGTGTAGACACTAAGGCAATCCTTAAGGGTTTCCAGGATTCTTGCATTGCATTTGCTGACCCCTTCCTCCTGAGTCAGCAGAAGGTTGTCAACAGAAAAAGCTTAGCTTCACCTGCGTTGGATTCTCTTTGTGATTTACTCCCTGGCAATTTTAAATAAAAGACGCTGCAGTTGTTCAAGAACTGGTCATCTCCTGCTTTACCTCCGTTTTCTCCTATATTCTTGATGTTCCATCTCATTTTAATGTTTAAAAAAATACTTTCCCCTCAATCTGCAGCAGAACTATGCTTATTATGTGTTTACATTACCTGGAAATTTTCCTGTCCTGAGTTTGAGATCAGCAAATCATCTAACAATTTTTTTCTAAAATTTACCTTACAAGTTTTCTTGCATTTGGAGCAGTAATATAAATATATTCAGGATGCCTCCATCTACCATATTGCCTGTTTAATCAATACATCTCAACGTTTGAGAATCTTTAAAAACAGGGATTTATCTTAATTCTTCAGTAAACCAGCGAGCTCTGGTGGCCTAGTAGTAAGGAATTTCACTGCCAACCCAAAGGCTTGTGGTTCAAATCTGCCATCCACTCCCTGGCAATCAACTTCCATGCAATTTACTACCTATGAAAACCAGCCAGAGAGTCGGCCATGAGTCAGTTCCAAGTAAGCAGGACACAACAGTGAACTAGAGTCTTCTTTTGTGTATCAAGTCTCCATGATAACGCCATGATAACGCCATGATAACACCATGATAACACAAGGAAGCCGTGCTATACAGATGTACCAACAGGCCAGTAGGTGGTGCAATGTCTTCACATTTCGTTAACATTTAACCTTACAAAGAAACTGAGCTTGGTACTTTGGATATGTTAACAAAACCAGCCAGGCCCTGGAGAAGAATATCATCCTGAGAAAATTAGAGGGTCCGTGATAAAGAAACAGACCCACAACAAGATGGACTGACTTAGTTGTGGAAACAATAGGCTCAAATAAAGCAACACTTGTGAACATGGTGCCCACGCAGGCAGGACACAGAGGTTATTCTAAGTTGGAAGCCAGTTCGATAGCACCTAACAACAGCCATACTGGCTTCCTGCATTTGACCCCCTAACTAACTACTTGTTTACTTGATTAATCTTAGGAAGATTTTATTGTGTAATATATCTTTGCTTTGCTTAACTTGAGAGGAATGTTTTAAAATGTTGATTCTATGGTAAATGGTATTTTAAATGCACATGAGATTGTGAATTCCCTATTCCTACCCTTCAACCTGAAATCTTTGACTTTCTCATCTCCATTAATCCCACATCCCAGTAGTCTTCAAGGCTCGGGGAAGTGGTCTCTTCCTTAACAATGCTTCACTCACCTTTCTAGTCCCCTGCAATCAATGCAGCCTCTGGATTTCTTTCTTATCTTATTGCTCAGCTCCCATCTAGGTAGTATGACATTATTGAGAGTGAATTCATCTATTGGAGTTTTAGTCTTCTCATCTATATGACGGAAACAACACCAGTCACGAGGAACTTGCGTTAGAAGTGATATATGCAAACATCACTTTATGGTGGTGATAGTTGTGGACCGTCGAGTCGAAGATCTCTCATAGCTGACCCTCTGGTGGGTTTTCAGAGGCAGTTAATCACATGGGAGGAGATAGCCCAACCGTCTCTCATGGAGATACAGTTAGTAAAGAAATCCTGGTAGTATATCTCTTAAAAGCTCAACTGCCTTAAAAAAAAAGGTTGACCATTTGAACTGAACAATTATTTCGTAGGAGGGAAATATGACAGTCTATTTCCATAAAAATTACAGATTTTGAAACCCAAGGGGCAGTTCTGTTCCGCCCTGCTATGTGGCTATGAGTTGGAACAACAACAACAACGCAGTTAGAACACAGCCAAAACAGCAAATTCATTATCACAATGCCTAAACCTCAGTACCTTTCTGATAAATAGACTTCTTTCTTGGTCTTTGACAGTGTTGTTATATCCCATTGAATCCGAACCAGCTGACCCTCTAGCAGGTTTTCAGAAGCAGCAAATTGCACAGGAGGGGATTGTCCATCTTTCTCTCTCAGAGCAGCGGGTGGATTCGAACCTCATGCCTTTGTATTGGCAGGATAGCCCCTCACCACGAAGCCACCAGAGTTCCTTTGGCAGTGCAGGAAGTACCCTTTCCCCCTACACGTTCTTCACTCACATGTTCTATAAATATATCCTGAGCGTGGACAACTTCCCAGCGTCTGCTTACTGCCACAGATGGAGTCGTAAATAAGATTTACATTATCCTCACCCTCAGGAACCTTACGGTAGAGGGACAGAGAGACAGATAAATCAAGCCAGAAAGCTCTTCACTGAAGAAGTAGAGGAGACTACCGGAACATACAGCAGAAGTAACTTGTCATGTGACATTAGCAAAGGACTTGTCAAGAAAGTATGACTCAAATGGAGGGTGGGGGGGGGGGGGAAACCAACCCAGTAGCAGGGAGCCAAGTAATAAGGGAAGAGTTCAAACAGGATTTTCATCCAGGCTGTGAAAACAAAGAACATAAAAACTAAACAAGATCAGGTATTTTAGAGTCATGTCTTTATAGCTAAAACCTGCTTGTGAATACAACTGACACTGAGAATTACATTTGACATCTCTTTACAGTGTAATATTGGCCTTAAGAATAGACATACATTAATTAAACATATTTTAAAAACACTCTTAACACCAGCAGTCAGGAAATCAAGACATAAATTACATTAGGAAAATTTGCTGTGTAGGACCTCTCTAGACTGCTGAGGAGCAATGATGTCAGTCTGGAGACTAAGGTGCACCTGATCCAGGCCATGGTCTTTGGAATTGTTTGCTTCACATCAGAGAGCTGACAATGACTAAGGCTGACAAAAGAATAGTTGGTGTCTTTGAGTCGTGGTGCTGGGAAGAGTATTGACTGCCAAGAGTATAAACAGGTTTGTTCTGGAGATGGTGAAAAAAAGTTTGGAAGCAAGGATTTTGAAGCTTTGTCTGACATACTTTGAGCATGTTACCAGAAGGGACCAGTCCTTGGAGAAGGACATCATGCTTGGAAGGATAGAGGGTCAGGGCAGGAAAGGAAGACACCAAGATGAGATGGATTGACACAGTAACTGGGATAATGGGGGTAGGTATGTCTGAGAAAGTGAGATTGGCTTAGGATAGGGCAGGCTTCAGAACTATTAAACATGGGGTCACTGTAAGTCTTCAGTGTCTTGATGTCACATAACAACAACAACAACGATAACATCACATCAATCATTTCCAATGTGTGGAGATGCCATGTCTGTTAAGAGTAGAACTATGCTTCCAATGACTAGCTTTTAAGAAGTGGATCACCAGATATTGCTTCCAAGGTATCTCTTGATGAATTCAAACCTCCAGCCTTTTGTTAAGTCGCCATATATGTTAACATTTACAGTAAGAAAACAGGTTAAAAAAAATAGCATTGTGAAAGGAGCTTTGGTGGTGTAGTCCTGAGGGAACTGTGATGCTACATCAAAGGTGGGTCCTCTCTGGTGATTCAAACCTACCAGCAGATCTATAAGAGAAAGGTGGGCAGTCTCCTGTCAGGTGATTTGCAATCTTGTGAACCTGCTGGAAAGTCTGACATCAAAGAGTCAGATTATCGTGACAATCTAGTTGGCTCTCTTATTTATTGTTGTTGTTGTTGTTATGTGCTATCGAGTCACGATAACAACTCTAAGAGCTTTGAACCCTGCTCTATTCTGAGCTAACCTTGTTGTCTCTGACACACCTACCCCCATTACCCAGTCACTGAATCGATCAATCTCACTGAGGGTTTTCCTCTCTTGTGCTGTCCCTCCACCCTCCCAGGCATGACGTCCCTCTTCAAGGACGTGTCCCTCCTTGCAACATATGTCCAAAGTATGCCAGATGGAGCTTCAGAACCCTTGCCTCCAAGGAGCAACCTAGTTTTATCCTCTCCAGGATGAACCTATTTGTTCTCCTATCAGTCCATGTTAGCTGCTGTTGTTAGTTCTAACTTGTGGCAACAGAATGAAACATTGCCCTCCTCACACTCATGTCCACGTTTGAGTCTCCTTTGTTGCAGCCACAAGCACCGTGTAGATCTAACTCCTTGAAGCCCTTCCTCTTTTGTCACAGGCCTTCTACTCAACTAAGTACGTGTCCTTCTTCAGAGCTGGTCTCTCCTGACAGCTTACCCACAGTATATGAGGTGAAATCTTGCCTTCTTTGTTTCTAAGGAGCATTGTAGCTATATTTCTTAAAAAATAGATAGGTTCTTTTTTCTAGAAGCTCATGGTATATTCAATATTCCTCATGACCATCACAATTCAAATGCATCAGTTCTTTGACTCTCATTCTCATTGTCATAGAGTTGGAACCAACTCAAAGTTAACTCTCCAGAGGGTTTTCAGAGGTTGTAAATCTCACGAGAAGAGACTGTCCATTTTTCTCCCATGAAGTAACTGGTAGACTTAAACTTCTTGCCTTTGGATTGACAGAATAATTTCTTACCTAGGCCTTTACTGTATCCTATATTTTTGGTTATGAGTCATACTTGACTCAATGGTGCATAACAACAATAGCAATGATTTGATTGAAAGCTTACAGAGCTAATGAATTTTCCACTCAACCATTCGTATATATTTTACTTTATGACATTAAGTGCAATACACACAATAAGCCACACACTTTCCACTTCTCACTGTAATGATAATCCGGTCATGCGTCAGCCGTACTTCTGCATGGCTACAGATTATCAATACAGTCTAACAGATGTGTGAAAATGTCACTAGAGTAACACGAGACAGTGGACCATCCTTTTTTTCCATCTGTGGATGTTTTATGCCAGTATGTGATGTCGCACACAACCCGTCCCACAACTGAGACAGGAGCTAGATGACAGACAAGACTGAACGGAGCAAAGAGAATGCAAAGAGGCTAAACAAGAAGCTCTATTTACACTACCAGGATTCCTTGTTATAGAGAAAATATACTTCAGCACTTAAGGCCTGAGGCCCTAGGTTTTATATTATGTAAAGTCAGAAGATTGCTGCGTGATACAGACCGTCACAACTACTCCAGCAGAGGGCAATTAAAGGCCTCGGTCAAGATGGTGTTCCTAGGAACCTAGAAGGTTGAAAGAATTTGCGTGACGGTTTAGTCATATGATAGGATTGTCAGCTTTAGTAAGGAAAAATATAGGATACAGTGCTGTATTTGAATTTCAAATAAATGACGATTTTTTTAGTATAAATCTGCAATATTTGAGACATACTTAAACAAAAAAATATGCTGCTTTTCTGAAATTCAAATTTAATGGCATGTCCTATATTTTACAGAACCTTCAAGACTTAATCACTGATTTGATCTAAAGGAGTAAAAGACAGAAGAGGAGTGAAAGATTCAAGAGATTTTAAGTTTAACTCAAGGGCATCATTTTCTCCATGAAATCCCTGAAGTCAGGAAGGGATAAGATAGAAGGATTGATGGAAATGAGAATCAGAAGAAGGAAGTGGGAAGAGTGTGGCTGTACTGTGTGTATTGCAATTAGTGTCTTAAAATATGTACAAATGGTTGAATGAAAAATTAATTAGATTTGTAAGCTTTCACTTAAATAATTGCTATTGTTGTTATGTGCCGTTGAGTCAAATACAACTCATAGCGACCCTGTACATCATAGCTCTGAACCCTGCCCTCTCCTGAGCCAACCTTACTGTCTCTGACACAACTGTTCCCATTGCCACAGTCACTGTGTCAAACCACCTTATCCAGAGTCTTCCTCTCATTCACTGACCCTCTGTTTTTTCAAGCATGATGCCCTTTTTCAAGGACTAGTCTCTCCTAGAAACATGTCCAAAATATGTGAGATGGACTTTCAAAATCTTTGGCTCCAAGGACCAATCTGGTTTCACCCTCTCTAGGACAGGCTCTCTTGGCAGTGCATGGTATGTTCAGTACTCTTCTCCAGCACCACAATTCAAAGGCATTGAATCATCTTCTGTCATCCTTAGTCATTGCCCAACTCTCTGATACATAATAAACAATTAAGAAGACCATGGCCTGGATCAGGCGCACCTTAGTCACTAGAATGACATTCTTCCTCTTTAGCACTCTGGAGAGGTCCCTGATGGCAGATTTTTCTCAGGGCAATTAGTCTTTTGATTTCCTGACTGCTGTGCCAAGAGTGTTGATTGTGGGTCCAAGCAAGAGAAAATTGTTAACAACCTCAATCTTTTCTCCATCTCTCATAACACTGCCAATTGACCCTGTAGTGAGAATCTTTGTTTATTTGATGTTGAGATGCAATCCATATTGAAAATTGCAGTCCTCGATCTTCTACAGCAAATGTTTCAGGTTCTCCTCAGTTTAGGTAAGCAAGATGGTGTCATCTGTGTAATGCAGGCTGTTAAGTCTTCTTCCAATCCTGATGTCACATTCTCCTTCATAAAGTTCAGCATCCCACATGATCTGCGTATAGATTGAAAAGATTTGGAAACAGGGCACATCCTCGATGCACTCCTCTCTTCATTTTTAACCATGCAGGGTTCCCTTGCTCTGTTTGCACAAGTTCCTGTTGATCTAGGTATAGGTTTCACAGGAGCACAATCAAGTGTTCTGGGATTCCCATTCTTTTCAATGTTAGCCACAGTTTCTTGTAATCCACATAACTAAATAAACACCTTTGCATAGTGACAAATCACACACGCACATACATTATTTTATCTTGTGTATATCACAACACATTTCTTCACCATAAAAAAACTTTCAAAATCCCACCCACTCCTTTCCAGCAGTGACCTCTGCATGCCAGCGCGCCTCTCGCAAAGGATAACCCTCTATCTCCAGAAGAGAAGAGAAGAGAAGAGAAGAGGAGAGGAGAGGAGAGGAGAGGAGAGGAGAGGAGAGGAGAGGAGAGGAGAGGAGAGGAGAGGAGAGGAGAGGAGAGGAGAGGAGAGGAGAGGAGAGAAGAGGAGAGGAGAGAAGAGGAAACACAAGAAGAGCCTGGTGCAGAGCCCGAATTCCTCTATCATGGATGTGAAATGCCCAGGATGCTCTAAAGTCACTGCAGTCTTCAGCCGTGCACAAACAGGAGTTCTGCGTGTTGGCTGCTCCACTGTTCTCTGACAGTCTACAGGAGGAAAAGCAAGGCTCACAGAAGAATGCTCCTTCAGACAGAAGCAGCATTAAGAAAAACATGCTGAATCAAGATGAATGGAAAATTATCTCAATAAACAGAATTTTGGATAACAAAAAAATCCCACCCACTGCCATTGGATCAATTCCAATTTATAGCAACCCAGCGGGACAGTGTGGCAATAATACCTCAGAAGGTTCTCAGCTTTGTAAAGATGGGAAAGCAGTTTGGCTTTCTTTCTCCAGTGGAGTAGCTGATCGATTTGAACCATCAACTTTTGTGTTAGCATCCAAATTCTTTAAGCAGAGGGTGACCAGATTTCCTGCAAAAACACAGCCCCAGACCCACTGCTGCTGTGTTGATTCTGAGCAGGGCAGCCCTCCACTGGGATTCCGAGGCTGTGAACCTTTAAAAGTAGACTTTCTGCCTTTTTCCTTTGGTGTGGCTGGAGGATCCAAACCACTGAAGGTTACTTCAACATCCCGTTACACTACACACTGTGCCATCGGGCTCCTCTCGAAAGCATTAGGTGAGAAATTACTGATTGCACAGCATTTCTGTTGGGATTGCCTTTTCAGATTGGTTTTAATTTTATTTCTTGATTTGTGGTTGTTTAATTCACTTTAGCTCAGCGGTTGCTCCAAATTTTTGAAGTAATGATGGAGGCAAAAAATGTAAATAAGAGAGTAAAGTCTCCTTTTGGTGATGTTGACCTTGGGCTGTTGATCCACCACATCGTTTGCTTTTGTCAATGACACTTCAGCAGTCTCTGTGTTATGTGGGGAGGCTCCCTGTGAGATGTTCCATCCACACGTTCCTCCTCTCTGGCAACCTAACACTGAGTCAGCATGGCAGAGTATGAGCGAGCTGTGAACCTTCAACTCTCCTGGTTAATTGGTGAATGACTTCGTGTAAGGTCCTTTAACCAAGTAAGCCTCAGATCCCTCCCATTTAAAATGTGGGAGCTAGAGAACATTGTTTGTTTATGATCTAACTCTGTTATTGCAGACATATTTAAATCAAGGAATCCCAGACCCAATGAGTAATTCCCATGAAGCTTCTTTGATCCACACAAAAAAAGGGACCAGTTACCATTGAATCAGTTCTGACTCCTGACCATCCCCTGTGTTTTAGAAATGTGTTCTGCGGGGTTTTGATCTGTTTGGAAGATCTGCAAACCTTTCTTCCAAGATGCATCTTGTTGGATTCAAACTGCTAACCTTTCAATCAGAAATCAAATGTTTACCTCTTTGTGCTATTCAAGTATTGCTAGACAAAGGGACAGTGAGGGCTGTATTCTGCATCCCTTCCACCGTGCTAGTATATGTTGTTAGGAGCCATTGAGTCGACCATGACCCTGTGAACAACACATCTGAGCCTTGCTCTGTCCTGCACCAAGTTCATGATCTCTGTCATGCTCTAGCCCTTTGTTATAGTCTGTGTCAATCTGTCTTGTTGAGGGGTTCCTCTCCCTCTCTGACACGCCACCTTTCTCAGCATGGTATCTCTCTATAAGAATTGATTTCTCTTGAGAATATGCCCAAGGTGAGATGCAGTTTCACCATCCTTACCTCTAAAGAGCACTCCAGTCACACTTCTTTCAAGACCCATTTGTTTGATCTTTTTTGCAACCGTGAGCTATTCAATACTATTTGTCCACATGACAGTTAAAAGGCATTGATTTTTTTCCCCAGCCTTCTTTATTTAATTACCAATTATCAGATGCATAGGAAGCAACTGAAAGGATCATGGCTTGGATCAGGCACACCTTAGTCTTTAACCTGACATCCTTACTCTTTAGAACCTTGGATTGGACCTTGAGAGCAGATTTTCCTCAATGTAATACATCTTTTGATTTCATGACTGCTGTTACCACGAGTATTGATAGTGAAATCGAGTAAAATGAAATTATTGAGAACTTCAGTCTTTTCTCCATTTATTGAGATGTTGCCTGTTGGCCCAGTGGTTTTGTTTTCTTGATGTTGAGATGTAACCCACATTGAAGGCCATTGTCTTTGGTCTTCTACAGCAAGTGCTTCAGGTCTTCTTCACTTTCTACAAGGAAGGTGTGGCATCCGCATATTGCAAGTTGTTGATAAGTCTTCCGCCAATCTGATGTCGCGTTTATCCTCATGTGAGTTGTTCGGCATATGCATTGACTAAGTATGGAGTAAGGGTGCAATCCTAACACATCTTTTCTGATTTAAAACCATACGGTGGTTCCTTGTTCCATTTGGACAACTTCGTCGTGCAGTGGCACATAGCAGGTATCTAACGATGCTGAATCGGCTGAATGGATGATTGACTACACAAAGGAATGATAGATGGATGATCCATGACCTGCTCAGAGGTCATGAAGTCTCAGTGAGCCAATATACAGGGAGTGTTTCAAACAAGCAAGGCTCCTCCTTTCCTTGCCCCTGTGAACGGTCTCATGACCTGAAATAATCCTCAGGTGCAACCATTAGACTCACACCTGGCAATTAAGAAAAACAACAGACATGCAGACAAAGAAAGACTTCAGAAAGATGACTGGCCTAGGGAAATGAGAGAAAGGAGACACCTGCTCCATTTTTTCCTTAACAACGTTTACAAAAGTAGGTCTTTGTCTTCCCTAATTGTACATTGGGGAAAAGCAGTATCAATTTAAATGTAACACGTTTAAACCAAGGCATGGACTATTTCTATCCCAGGTCTAACAAGTAATTCCCAAGAAGCTTCAAAGCTACTGATTCAATTATTTGAAGACAATTTCTGAACTTGAGATAGGCTTTATTTTAGACCCCATTATCCTTGCTTTGGTTCAAAAAATGTTAAGAGGAGAAAAATTGAGAATGAGCAGTATCTGATTCAATGGGCTGGGAAAAGAGAGGCGTGTGAGTTCTTTGCTCTCCCAACAAAAAGCTGTGCATACTTGGGCGTGTTGTGTCTGCTCTTTGAGGCTCAACTTCTGATTTACAGCATCTGGAAATGCATAGCGTCGGTGATCCTTTAGAGTCCGGGTTTGGTTAGAGATAGCATGGAATTAACACTCAGGTATAGTTGTGGGATTGAACAGATTCCCATCATTTTAATAGAATACTTTCTCTTGATTGGAGGGATATGTAACACTTTGCGTTCTCTAGAGAAACAAAAAAGGTGAAGGATAATTTACAGAGAGAGGGAGAGAGAGACATTGGTTTATATGTAAGCTATTATGCAAAGGAATTTATTTAGAATTCCTGCTTACTCTTCAATGACCATGAAATCAATTGACAGAGAATATCTCAATTATGTCTTGAAACATTTCTCTCCTGAGCTTTGAAGGATGGGGGTGGATGTTAATACTTATTAAGTTCATGAGTCAGTTCCCATTCCCAAATAATAAGATACTGCTTTCCACCCTTAAGGCTTAAGTTAATGGGTCATTAATGGTGTGCCGTCAGCTTAAAGTTATCACCAAGGAACTAAACATTTCTATTACTATATAATCTGTAATTGTTTTCTTACACATGGCATTAATATTTACTGACTCCCTAAAATGTGCTGTTTTCCCCTCTCAATTACTGACACATACTGCTGCCACCACCAGTTCAGTCCACTTGATTCATGCTGACCCCAGAAGTAGATGCTTGTGATGGTTAAGGGCATATGTCAACTGGGTCAGGCCATGATTATCAGTGGTTTGACAGACATGAAATGACTTGGTTTGAGAGTTATGTAATGTAATCTTGCAGGATCTGCTCTCAGGAACCTTTCCAGAATACTGAGAAGCAACGATATCATTCTAGAGACTAAGGTACATCTGAACCAGTCTGTGATCTTAACAATTACTTGTTATGCATCAAAGAGCTGGGTAGTGACTAAGGATGATAAAAGAAGAATTGATGTCTTTGAGTTGTGGTGCTGGAATAGAGTCTTGAACATACCATGGACCACCAAGAAAACAAATATCTCTGTCTTGGAGAGCGTGAAGCCAAGTTTTTCCATGGATGCTAGGATTTTGAAGTTCCTTCTTACATATTTTGGACATGTGGCTGGAAGAGACTGATGATCCTTGGAGAAGCCCATCATGCTTGGAAGTATATAGGCACAGCGCAGGAGAGGAAGATCCCAGACGAGATGGATTGATAAAGTAACTAAGGCAATGAGGATAGGTGTGTTGGGTCAGTGAGACTGGCTCAGGACATGTCAGGTTTCAGAGTTATTGGACATAGGATTACTATGAGTCACAGGTAACTCAACAACACATAACAACAACATCCTTAATTTTACATTATAATGTTTTCACCTCCATCATGTGATCTGAAATGGTCAGATAATAAGCTGTAAGGGAGTTTTCTGGAGAACTGACCTATATCTAATACAGATGGACGTTCTGGTAAAGTCTGCTGGCATCTGCTCCCTCTAGGTCTTGCATCTAGTTTGCTGTCATCTGGTCCCTACTTTTGAGATTTGATCAAGCATTCTGCTATCTTATCTTTTGATGTAAGGATTCATCAGCCTCCACAGCCTCTAAGCCTCGTGTCTTATCTGCCTACCTTGGACTTGTCAGCCTTCATGGCCCATAAGCCAGCAGTCTGCTGTAGTGACTGCTGATCTTGGATTCATCAGCCCTTGGAGCTACAGGAGTTAGGAGAAGCCTCCAGCTTGATGCCTGATCCATGGATTTGGGAATTGCTAACCTCTGTAACTGTGTGATTGAGATTAAAATATCCCTCCTTTTATATATATATATATATATATATATATATGTGTGTGTGTGTGTGTGTGTATATATATGTATATGTGTGTGTGTGTATATATATATTTGTTGTTGTGTATTGTAGGCTTTAAACCAATCCACAGCTGACCCTCTGGCACGTTTTCAGAGGCAGTGAATCGCACAGGAGGAAACTGCCCATCTTTCTTCCACAGAGAAGGCCTCGAACAGCATGCTTTCAGGATTGCAGTTCTGCTTCTTGCCACTAGGTCACTAGAGATCATGTATTTAGGAACTCTTGTGGCGTCGTGATAAGGAGTTACACTACCAACCCAAAGGTTTGGATCCACCAGATATTCCACAGGAGAAAAATGGGTAATTACTCTCCATGAGATTTACTACCTCTGAAAATCTGCTGGAGGGTAAGCTATGAGTTAGTTGATTTGACAATAAACAGAACTAACTCTCTCTCTCTCTTTCTCTCTGTCTCTCTCTCTCTCCCTTCCTCCCTCCCTGTGTGTGTGTGTTGGAATTGACTAAGCAAAGAATGAGAGAGAGAGAAAGCGCAAGCGCTCAGATGGTCTAGTGGTAAGCAGTTATGTAGTCAACCCAAAGGCAGATGGTTGAAATTCACCAACTTCTCTAAGGGATACAGATGGGCAATCTCTTTTATGATATTTGTTGTTGTTAGATGCTGCCTAGTTGAGTATGACTCATAGTCACTCACTGAACAGCTGACCTGCCCTCTCCTGACACCCTCACTGTCTCTAACACACTTGAGCCCATTGCTGCCGTCACTGTGTCCATCCATTTTATTAAGTCTTCCTCTCTTTTACCTACTCTCCACTTTTCCTAGCATGATATCCCTTTCCAAGGGATAACCTTTTATAACAATATTCCCAGAGAATGTAAGACAAAGCTCACAACAACGAAAAGAAAGCAGCATAACTATGTATATAAAATGCACTTTTATATGTATAATGTTTCCTACACTATATTTAACATATGTTTGCATATATTATACAAATATATATTTGATCTATCCTTAGAGAAGGACATTATGCTCAGAAGGGTGGACAGTGTAGGAGAGGAAGACCCCAGATGAGATAGATTGATACTGTAACTGAGGCAATGGGGGTTGGTGTGTCAGAATTAGTGAGACTGGCTCAGGACAGTGAAGAGTTCAAAGCTGCTGTACATAGGGTCGCTATACATAGCAGGTGACTCAATGGCACATAACAACAATAACATACTATGACAGGTATGGAAGCAGGAGTGGCATACACTTCCTAAATAACGTGCCTCCAGAAACTCTATGAACTTTGATAAATGTCGATAGTTGTAGAGGGGCTGCAGGCCTTTTGTTCATAGGGTGACTAGGAGTCATACTCAACTCAAAGGCAATCAACAAAAATAATGACATGTTTGTATCATTTCACTGACGTTTCTTTTTCAGTCTAAGATAGTACTCAATAAATGATTACTGAATTAATAAAGAACTCAATCCATTCATTATAACCACTATTTTGTAGATGAAGATAATTCAACTTGGAAATTAAACTGCAGTTGACTTAAGGGTCCCTTGGTGGTGGAGGCAGTGTATAAATGGAGCTGACATTCAAACAAGTTTAACATCAAAGCTTGGTCTTTCCCTTTCCCTTTCTACCTCTTAGTTTCTTGGACGCATCCTTAGCTTCTTGTAGCAAAGTGAATGGCACATGGTCTCATGTGGCTTGGCATCTGTTCAGCAAAATCACTTTCAAGTCTAGAGTTGGTTGTAAAGTGAAGCGGTGTGAGGAATTACAAAGACACCTGCAGGGAGAATAGGGTATAGACATGTTGTTGGTATGTGACTTCGAGTCGCCTACGGCTCATAGCGACCCTATGTACAACAGCCCTAAATCCTGCTCTGTCCTGTGCCAATCTCACTGTGTCCAACACACCCACCCCCATTACTCCAGTCATGGAATCAATCCACCTCATAGAGAGTCTTCCTCTCCTGCGCTGTCCCTCCACTCTTCAAAGCATGACATCCCTCTCCAAGTACTGGTCCCTCCTTGCAACATGTCCAAAGTATGTCAGACGAAGCTTCAGAATCCATGAGCAAGAAGAAAAATAAGTGGGAAAAAATAGATTATTATTGACCTCTTCAGGTGGAGCCCTAGTAGCCACCTTCATACTCCCTCCATTTAAGCTTGAATTTATAATTATAAATATTGAAGATGGTTGCTGGGTCACCAATAAAAGCAGAATTGATCTATTGGATTACAAACATAAGAAGCTGGAATTCACAAAATAATATATCTTTTGTGAATATTTCTGTATTTCATTGGCAAACAGGTTTGCTCTGAACACAATGTGAGTATGAATCACTATGCATCTCTAAATGCAAAACATCTTTAAAGACTTTAATTATGATAAAAATATACTGTAGTTTAAAGAAAGAAAGTGAAAGGTTATGAAAAATTTATTAAAACTAAGTAGTTCTGTAAATTAGGGGAAGAAAAAAATCATTTTATCCTCTCTTATTTATCTTATTTGGCATTTCTCCTTTTTCATAAGAAGTAGAGAGTCAATCACAGAAATACACTGTTAGTTATTGTATTTTGCTACTTAATTTCTGATATCAATACACTTCAGAATGAAATAACATTTACAAATAATGGAATGTTTATAAACCAGTAAATGCAACTGAGCAGAGTACAGCTATTCAGAAAGAATTAGTATGTTGTTATATTGTTGTTGATTGTCATTGAGCATGACTCCTAGCAATTCTATGAACAAAAGACCTGAAGCCTTTCTATAATTATCATCATTTATCAACGTTCATAGAGTTTCCAGAGCCATGTGGCTTAGGAAGTAGATGCCACTCCTGCTTATTAGTATGCATGTCGTTACTCCTTTCTCCAGGTTGCCACAAGTCAGAATCAACTTTACACCATCTAACAATAGGACAATCACAAAGTGAAGAACATGCATACAAGATTGAATGATCAAGCAAACACAGATATTAAGGGTAACGGGAGTCAGAATTCTCTCTGTTGGAGAATTCTCATTGCTTTGGAGCCAAAACTGACTCATAGCTGATTCTCCAACTGGTTTTAGGGGTCTGTAAGTCACATAGGACATGGTGAAAAACTAGAATGAAATCTGACCCGATGATTTGGAAAGAGAGGTATAGATGCTATAACAGAAAAAGAATTGATGCTTTTGAGGTGTGGTGTGGAAGAAGAGTATTGAATATACCGTGGACAGTCAAGAATTATGAGACTCCATCTTATATACTTTGGGCATGTTGCCAGGAGGGACCAGTCCTTGGAGAAGGACATCATGCTTGGAAGAGTAAAGGGTCAGCACAGGAAAGGAAGACCCTTTCCTTTGAGATGGATTGATACAGTGATTGTGGCAATGGTGACAGGTGAGTTTGACTCAGGATAGGGTAAAGTTCAGGGCTATTATTCACAGGGTCACTATGAGTCTTAGTAAACTTGACAGCACATGACAACAACAGCTGTCACAAAACACTACAGAAACAGTGACTTAAAATAGCACGCACTTCTGTAGGTGATAAATCCTAACAGACTTGTGAGAATGAAATTGGAGTGTCTGTGATACTGCATTTCTTTTCGGAAGTGAACTGGATAATCTATTTCCTTGTCTTTTCCACTTGCACCTTTCTTGATTCGTGGCCACTTCCTGTTTTTGAGCAGTGGAAGCTCAATTTCTTCTCTCACTGCATCTCTCTGATACTTTCCTCTCCTATTAAAATTCCCTGTAATTGCATATAGTCCACTTGGCAATGTTGTTGCTGTTGTGTACCTTCAAGTTGGAACCGACCATCCACAGGTTTTGAGAGACCAGCAATCACATGGGAGGAAACTGTCCATCTTTCTCCCACAGAGTAGCAGCTATGGATCCAAACCATCAGTCTTTGGGTTGACAAGACAATTCCTTACTGCTAAGCCACCAGTGCTCCTTCACTTGGGTATGTTGTTGTTGTTGTTGTTATGTGCTGTCAAGTCACTTGGGACTCATAGTGGCCCTATGTACAACAGCTCTAAACTCTGCTCTGTCCTGTGCCAATCTCACTGTCTCCGACACACTCATCCCGATTGCCCCAGTCACCGAATCAATCCATCTCCCAGAGGGCCTTCCCCTCCTGCACCTGCCCTCCACCCTCCCAAGCATGATGTCTTTCCCCAAGGACCGATATCACTTGGGTATAGATTGTTTCAAAATAAAACCCAAATATATGTTTTGTTTTAATTGTTCTTTCTAGGCTTTTTGTTTGCATTTTTACCCAGTGTTGCTCAGATGGCACAAATAATCTTGGTTTTCTTTTTCTGCAGCAAAGACAAGGAAGATGGAGGAGGCATGATCAAGATAGCCTTGGTCAGGATTAGAGCATGCGCACATGCCCTGAGCGAGCACTGAGCAACACCAACATGGGGAGTATAGATTATACTGAGTATAAACATGTGGACCCATTCAGGTGATCATTAAGAATTAACAATTAGATACAGGTCTGTAGAGTTTTGAAAGCAGGAGGGGACTGTGCTCGCTAATATGTAGCTTGGTGTGGAGTGTGGGGGCTGAGATCTGCAGTAAAAACGATTTATGTTCTCTGCATGCTGTGAGCTGTCTCCATATCTCCACAACAAGACCCCCACTCCTGTGTATTCCCCCAAAGTAAAAGGCTCTTTCCCACTTCAGCTGGAAAAGATCTAAGCCCATTAATGAGTAATAATAAGTGCTAACATGTTTCAGAGTAATTTATAAATCCCTCTTACATGTATTAGCTAATTTCATCCAATCTGTGAGAGCGAGGTGTTATTATCTTAATTTTATAAATAAAGAACTTAAAGCTCAAAGAGCTTGAGTGATTTGCCCAAAGTCACAAAGTTAATTAGTTGAATGGGCTGGGATTTAAACTCACCTGTCTTGTCGTCTGCTTTTTCTCCTGTATCATATTCCTTCTCGGATGACACTAAGCTAGTGCATTCTAATTATACAAACAAGGAACATTAGTATGTTTATTCTGTCACTTGTCTATGCTTGGCATTGTTTACATTTGGAGTTATTTTGCAGTCAAGTGGACTATCTCTTTGGGTAATTTTTCTAAGAATGACTAGATGAGACACTGATCTCTACATGTTGCAAATCTGAGGACAGCATTCCAAGTGATAACTCATTGACATTGAGTTGATTCTTACACAAAGTGACCTTGCAGGATAGGGTTGAAAAGCTCACAGGGCATCTGAGAATGTGGTCTTCGTGCATGCAGACTGTCACATCTCTCTGCCATGGAGTGACTGGTGAGTTTGGTTATAAGCTGAGCACTTAACCAGCGCCCCACCAGGCTTCCTTTCTCGGCACTCCAAGGCAAAAAATGAAAGCTCATGACCGTGAAGTTCACGCTGAGTCTCAGTAACCTTGGAGGACATAGTTCCCAGGCTGTAAGCCTTTGATGAAACAGACAACCCTGTCTTTTCCTTGTGAAGAGTTCACACATTCCCTGGCCTTTTAGTTAGCAGGCCAGCGCTTTGACCACTGAGCCACACAGCCTCCTTTAACTGTGCAAAGTATCATTGGTCACAACTTACTTTCTTCAAATCATTCTGTTTCTCAAGCGGAAGTTTGAACCAGATTGGTGTGTGCTCTTTCTCCGTAGCTTGTTGGCGTTGTTGTAATTGCTTTTAACTGAGTGTTAGAATTTCTTTTTTTCTCATACAAAATAAATTTTTCTGTGATAGGTCTTCATGAGTCTGGTTTACTGATTTCCCCTGAGAAGCAACGAGCTCTTTTAAATCTAATTTCTTATCAGAAGGTTTTTAAAAATTATATCTTCATTGCTTAGGTTGAAGTCACCCTGATTCCTTTTTCTCCCTCTTGGAAACTCTTATTATACCTGGGTAACCTCCTTTCTGTATCTTCTACAACTATAATTTCTGTTCTTTTCTCCTCTCTCTTTCTCTCAGCAGTCAATGAGAAATTTTCAAAGCTTATTTATTTCTTCATTAGATATTTACTAAGTGCTTATAGTCTTCTAAGTGCTAATGATACATCCAACAGTAAACAAGAGAAACACAAATTCTTGTCTTTGTGCTGTTTACAAAATGAAAATAAAAACTAAGATTTAGAGAATGTGTTTACTGTTGTCATTAAGAGCCACTGAGTCACTTTCAACTCATTGGACCCTTCTTGTTGCTGTTATGTGCCGTCGAGTCACTTGCAACTCATAGAGAGTCTATGTACAACAGCCCTAAACTCTGCTCTATTCCTTGCAATCTTATTGTCTCCAACATGCCTGTCTCCATTACTCCAGACACTGAATCAATCCATCTCATCGAGGGTCTTCCTCTCCTGCACTGTCCCTCCACTCTCCCAAGCATGTCCCTCTCCAAGGACTGGTCCCTCCTTGTAACATGTCCAAAGTATGTCAGATAAAGCTTCAGAATCGTCCAGTAAAACAATGCTCAGTCAGTGCTACACTAGCCTTATACTTCTTGTTGACTTACAGCACCTTGTGGCAGCTCCTGTACCCATTCATCTGGTTCAGGACCTTCCTTTTTCATGAACCCTCTGCTTTACCATCATGGTGTCCTTCTCTAAGAACTGGTCCCTCTCAGCAACATGCCCAAAGTATGTGAGTGGAAATCTTGCCATCCTTGCTTCCAAGAGAATACTTTAGAGAGTAATTAATACTTTGAAAATAAATAAACCATATATAATCATGTGTGGAGAAGTTTGCAATTTTCATTGAGATCAGGAGAGGGAAAAAAAATCTTATTGAGAGGGAGACATTTACTTAAATACTGAATAGATGAAGAGGGAGTGAGCCCATGGGTATCTAAAAGCAGATAACTGCAGGCAGAGAAAGGAGCAAGAGTAAAAGTACCGGTGTGTACAGAGGAGAGCACAGGCAGCAGTATCAGTGAGCTAGGGTGAGTGACGGAGAGAGCAGTAGAGGTGAAGCCAGCAAGGTCGTTGAAAGCCAGACTATGGGAGAACGCGTGGGTAGTAGTAGGAACTGGGACTTCTACTCTGAATAGAAATGCAAGACAGTGAAGAGTGTTGAGCAGAGATGTAGCAGCAGCTGGTTCGGTTTTTAATAGGATTGTTCTTTCTGTTGAAACCGAGCAAAGGCAGAGGAGAAGTATTAGTTAGAAAGCTGCTACCATAATGAGAGAGAGGAGTGACTAGCTTACGAATGGTAGGAGACAAAATTGAAAGTTTAAAATCTTTCCAAACCTTTGAATACAAGTATATAAATATTTGACTATTGGCAGAGTATTAACAGAGATAAAAAGACCTTAAGTAGGGAAAGAATATTATATAGGATATATATGTCATGATGTTAAAATTGATAGCATGATATGCATGAAATATATCAAGTTTTTGTCTGATATCTTTTGTTCAAAATTTTGTTGCACGATTTATCCATGTTTGTGACTTAAGTTATCACTTAATCATTTTCTTTGGTTTATCAAGAACTGGTAAACTTTTCAATATAAGGGCAGGGTAGTAGAAACTTCATTTTGGTCAAATTTTCTCTTTCACAACTACTTCTCAATTCGGCACTGTAGAGTGAAGATAGCCATCTGACTCCCCAAGAGAGGGAGGCCTCATTTTTTCTCCAGGAGAGCAACTGGTGGCTTCAAATTGGCCATCTCTTGGTTAGTAGAAAGCTCTGCTGGTCTAGTGGGTAGGGTGCTGCACTCTCTGCCTGAAGGCACTCAGTTCCAATCTACCAGCTGACTTGAACTATAGAACACGATTGTGCAATTACATCACAATTCACTTATTCTTTCTACTGTTGATGAGTATTATTGTTGTTGCTAGGTACTGTGGAGTCAAGTCCGACTCATGGAGACCCTATGAGCAATGTGACCTCTGTCCTATCCTGTGCCATCCTCATCATCTCTGACACATTTGAGTCCACTTCTGCAGTCATTGTATCAAACCCACCTGGTTAAGGGTTTTCTTCTCCTTCCCAAACATGATGTCCATCGCCAAGGAATAACCGCTCCTAGCAACATACTCAGAGTGTGTGAGATGAAGCTTTGTCATCTTTGCCTCCAAGGAGCACTCGGGCTGCGCTTTCCCTAAGACATATCTGTTCTTTTTGTCCAGGGGATATTCAGTACTCTTCTCCAACACTAGAATGCAAAAGTATCAATTCTTCTTCTGTCATCCTTATTCATTGTCCAGCTCTCAGATGCATAGTAAAGGATGGAAAATACTATGGCCTGGACGAGGTGCACCAGAGTCTTTAAACTGTCATCATTGCTCCCCAGTAATTTAAAGAAGTCCATGACAGAGGACTCACCCGATGTAATACATCTTTGATCTACTGACTTCAGGTACCAAGAGCTTTGATTGTGGATTCAAGTAAGTTTCCAATAATTTGTACTTTCACCATCTATATATGAGAGTTTCTATTTTTCCACAAATTTGCCAAAATTGATTATTGTCAGTCTTTATTTCTTTTTTTCTTTAACAAACAACAATTTATCCTCTTACTATATACAGATGGTCAAAAGTCCAAATTTCGATAACCAGTTCTAGCAATAGGCCTTTTTATTGTGTTAGTTAAGGAGAAAAAAATCTCATCTTCTTGAACCTCTGTAGACTTGGCATTCTCTGGAGACTTCCATGTGTCTTGGCCTTTCCAGGCATCAGAGTCTAATCTAGCAGGAAGCTGGGTCCAAAAAGACACACTCTACTCTTGGCAATTATTTCTCAATTATACTGAGGGTCACTCCCTTTTAGTCCTTTTTAGTCTTTTAATTTTAATATTCTGGTGGGTGTTTAGTGGGGTCACATTTTAGTTTCAATTTTAATTACTTAACTCCATGATTCACCTCACATACTTCAGGCAGTTGCTAGGAGGGGCTATTCCTTGGAGAAGGACATGATGCTGGGAAGGGTGGAGGGTCAGTGAAGTCGTGGAAGACCCTCAACCATGTGGATTGACATGGTGACTGTTGCAGTGGGCTCCTGTGTGTGTCAGGAAGTGTGAGGGTGGTGCAGAATAGAACAGGGTTCAGATCCTTTGTTCATAGGGCCACTAAGAGTCATACTCGACCCGATGGTACCCAAAACAACAACAACTACTTGATTCTTATGTTAAAGAACATTTTTTTTCACCTGTGTGTTGGTCACAGAAGTCACTTTTCATAGATCTTATTAAAGAATTATGTTCATATTCATATTGGGATGACTATATGTTACAATGAAACTTTGTCTCTTGTATTTTGGACATGTTGTTAGGAAGGACCAGTCCTTGGAAAAGATAAAACGCTAGGAAAAGTGTAGGGTCAGCAAAGGAGGGGAAGGTCCTTAATGTGCATAGACTGACACAGTGACTGCAATGGTGAGCTCAAGTATGTCACATTCGGTCAGGATGGTAAAACATAGGGAAAAGTTCAGAACCATTGTTCATAGGGCCACTATGAGTCTTGTCAACTTCTATTGGCCTAGTGGTGAAGTTTTTTGTTTTCTTGATGTTTAGATGCAAACCACATTGAAGGCTACAGTCCTTGATCTTCTACAGCAAGCACCTCAAGTACTCCTCACTTTCAGCAAGTAAGGTTGTTATATCCTTCGTAATGCATATTGTTAGTGGATCTTCCTCCAATCTTGATGATGCCATCAATTTCTCTAATGATTTTCACAGCTTACAAATTGAATAGGTATGGAGAAAAGATATAGCCTTAATACACAGACTTTTTTTAAAATGTTAAGTCATGCAGTATTCCTTTGTTCTCCTTGTTTAACAACTTCTTGATCAAGGTATAGATTTCATATAAGCACAATTAAAAGTTCTGAATTTCCTATTTTTCTCAATGTTAGTCATAGTTTGTTATGATCTACACAGTCAAATACCTTTGCATAATCAATGAAACACAGATAAATATTCTTCTGGTATTCCCTGCTTTCAGCCAGGATGTATCTGACATCGATAATGTATCTTGGTGTCATGACCTCGTCTTGAAATTTTGGCAGAACTCTATGCATGGTGCTAGCCATTTTCGGATGATCTTCAGCAATATTTTGCTTGCATGTGATATTAAAGATATTGTTTGGTAATTTGTGCATTCTTTTGGACCACAAAATTATTCTTTGGGAATAAGAACAAATACAGATCTTTCCAGTCAGTTGACCAACTTACTGTCTTCTGAATTTCCTGGCAAAGACTTGTGAGCACATCCAGGGCTCCCTCTCTTAGGTGCAACATGTTGTCCTGTATTCCATCAATTCCTAGGGCCTTCATTTTTGCCAACACCTTCAGTGCAGCTTCAGCTTCCTCCTTCATCACAATTGACTATCATATTTTACTCCCTGAAATATTCAGTGTCAGCCAGTAGATGGGCAATCTCCTCCTGTGCAATTAACTAGCTCTGAAAACCTGCTGCAGGATCAGCTATGGGTCGGTTCCCACTCCACGGTACACAACAACAATATTGGATTTCTAAGTTATCTGTAAACTTTCATTAAAATATCAATTTTAAAATAATACAATAACAATATTATTATGTTTGCACATGAGTTTTGTTTTGTTAGGGTTTTTTTAATTTCTTTTGTATGTTCATGTGGAAACTACAGAACAATCTCACTGATTTCACATGCAAGCAAGATTTTACTGAAGATTATCCAAAAACAACTGGAACAGCACATCAACAGAGAACTACCAGAAGTCCAGGCTGGTTTCAGAAGGGGTCATGGTACTAGAGATATTGTAGCTGATGTTAGATGGATCTTAGCTGAAAGCAGGGCATACCAGAGGAATGTCTATCTGTGTTTCATTGACTATGCAAAGGCATTTGACTGTGTGGATCATAACAAACTGTGGCTGACTCTGAGAAGAATGGGAAACCCAGAACACTTGATCATTGTAATGCAAAACTTATACTTGGACCAGGAGGCAGTCGTCAGAACAGAGCACGGGAACACTGCATGGTTCAAAATTGGGAAGGGGTACGCCAGGGATGCATCCTATCTCCATACCTTTTCAACTTATATGCAGAACAGATTATCCGGGAGGCTGGGCTCTGTGAGGAGAAATGTGGGGTCAAGATTGGTGGACAATTTATCAACAATCTGCATTATGACGATAACACAACTCTGCTTGCTGAAACTGAGGAGGAACTGAAGCACCTGCGGAGGGTCAAGGACTGCATCCTACAATATGGATTGAGGCTCAATGTCAAGAAGACAAAGATTCTCACCACTGGACCAATTGGCAGCATCAGGGTGGATGGTGAAGAGATTGAGATTGTACACAGCTTTAGTTTGCTTGGCTTCACAGTCAACAGTCTTGGCACCAGCAGCCAGGAAATTAAAAGGCGCATTGCCGTGGGAAAGTCTGCTGTTAGGGACCTCTCCAAAGTACTGAAGAGCAATGGTGTCTCTCTGGAGACTAAGGTGCGTCTGATACAGGCCATGGTCTTCGCAATCACTTGTTATGCATCAGAGAGTTGGGCAATGACCAAGGAGGATAGGAGGAGAATTGATGCCTTTGAGCTGTGGTGCTGGAGAAGAGTATTGAGAATACCATGGACTGCTAGGAAAACAAACAGATCTGTCCTGGAAAGGGTTAAACCAGGTGGCTCCTTGGAGGCAAGGATTCTGAGGTTCCGTCTAACATACTTTGGACATGTTGTGAGGAGAGACCGGTCCTTGGAGAGGGACATCATGCTTGGGAGGGTGGAGGGACAGCGCAGGAGAGGAAGGCCCTCTATGAGGTGGATTGATTCAGTGACTGGGGTAATCGGGATGGGAGTGTCAGAGACAGTGCGATTGGCGCAGGACAGAGCAGAGTTTAGGGCTGTTGTACATAGGGTCACTATGAGTCGCAAGCGACTCGACGGCACATAACAACAACAACAATATGTTCATCTTGCTTTAGAATTGCACTTACCCACCTACTGCTTGGGACTCTAGTGGTGTAGTATTAAGGGAGTTGTACTGGCCAAAGGCCATGCCTGTCTTGCACTTTGAATCCACAAGTGGCTCCATGAGGCAAATAGGGGCAATCAACCATGTCCCCTGCAATTTTTATCTCTGGAAACCCACTGGAGGGTCAGGTATGAGTCAGTGTCAACTTGACGGTTGTGAAATAAGTATGAGTCCACCTATTGCTGTTGCTTTGGTTTCAAGTTTTAATGATTCATAGGACAGAGTAGAACTTCCTTATAGTTTCTGAGGATATAAATCTTTACGGTTACAGATTGCTTCATTTTTCCCCTAAGGCGTGACTGGTAGGTTTGAACTGTGTGTGAATCTTTTGGATAATAGCTCAATACTTAACATATAGTACAAACAGGGTTAAATTAATGACTTATTTACCTTGTTACTTTTTTTTTTAGAGAATTCTTAATGTTTTGGCACATTTTTGCCTCTTATTTCCTTTTGAATCTCCAATTGTATGTGCATAAGACTTTCTTACTAAATTAGCTATGGCATATATTTTTTCCTCTATTTTCTTTTTTTCTTTAAATGATTTACTATTAAAATCTTTAGTCATAATTTATAATTAAGTAATCTTACTGGATCTTTTCCTAATCTGATTTTAATCACAAAATAAATTCTCATTTGTAATTATAATATTAATAATGAATTTCCATTTGATTCTTCCTTATAAGAACCTGTAACAATTGTTAAATTTATCTTTTATTTACTTGACATTTCAAAACACTTCTTCTCTTAGTTGTTTTGCTGTTTCTATGACTTTCTAGGTTTTGGTGGAATCTGCACCTCAGAGCTTTATTAACTAGGTTACTTCCATGTCTACTTTTCTTGCATGTTCTTTCTCTTGATTTTATATAATATCATATTGTTCCACATATTCTGTTTCATTTTCTTACTGAGTTCTAAATGCTATACATAAAATATGTTGAAATATTGAGTCATAGTAAGCATGTGTACTTTCTGAGAGGGAAAGCACCAACAGCAATAGCAATTACAAATATTTCTTTTTCCAACTTAAGTTATAAAATAAGTCAAAGTTGGTACTTATCCTCTATAGAGTCAATTTATTTCCATTTAATCACTATTTTCTAGGGCGTACCCTTTGGAGGGTCCTATTCTAAAACCTGAATAGATTTATAATGTTTATTTTACAAGTCCTGAAAGAACTTTTTTGTTGCTCCTTCCACAATCTCATGAGACTGATGAAATCTCTTCTGAGCCTCTTCTCTTTTCTGCCCTTTCTTATTTTTTAAAAAATTTAAGATACCTCAGAAAGAAAAATATCTTTAAATGCCAAACTTGTCTCTCTGGACATTGTTTACTTTCTTAAATGGTGACTTTCTGTTTCTTACTGTCTAATGGTCCTCCAATGTCCTTAAATATGTACTCCTTTGGTTTCTTAAATATTTTGTACAATAAGGTTGTTGAGTTTTTTCTTAAAGGATTTCTCAGCAGGAGGTCTACCTAAATTATCTATATTGCTATTATGAAAACAGTGTTTCTGAATATTTCTCTCACCCATCATCCCCTTTCATCTGCTGTCTATACTTATTTAACTGTAGTATATCACATTCTTACATTTTCCTTGCCAGTTTTACACCATTCATTGACATTATTATTTTCGATTGCTTCATATGCATCTGAAAGTTAGATAATGAGTAAGGAAGACCAAGGAAGAGTTGATGCCTTTTAATTGTAGTATTGGGAAAGAATATTTAATCGACTATGAATTGCCAAAAGAACAAACAAATCTGTATTGGAAGAAAGACAATCAATGTAATCATTAGAGGCAAGGATGATGAAAATTTATCTCTCATACTTTGGGCATGTTGTCAGGAGGGATCAGTTGTTGAAAAGAGACATCAAGTTGGGAAAGGTGGAGGGTCAAGGTGACTCGACACAGTGAATGCAACTAGAGGCTTCAGTATCAGGAAGATTGTGACAGTGTAAGATAGGGTGAAGTTCAAGTCCATTGATTATAAGGTAGCTATGGGCCATAGTGAAACACATGACACTTAACAACAAAAATATGAAACAGACCTTAATGTACCGTGGATGTTAGTATTGACCATTATAAATATTAGTAGTAGTAGTTGTTGTTGTTATGTGCTGTTGAGTCAACATTGACCCAGAGTTGACTCTCCAGCAGGCTTTCAGAGGCAGTAAATCTCATGGGAGAAGATTCCCCATCTTTCTCCCACAGAGTATCCAGTGGATTTAAATTGTATGTCTTTGGAATTGCAGCATAGCTTCTTACCACTAAGCCATTCTATCTTCAGGCAATATTTAATTTGGTTTTGTTGTTGTGTACCATCATGTCACCTATGACTCATAGAGACCCTATGAACAATAGATTTCAATCTTGCCCTATCCTGTGCCAGACTCACTCTCTGAAACACTTTTGAGCCCATTGTTATGGCCACTATGTTAATTGCAGATTATTTGCTGAGCGTCTTTCTCTCCTTTTCTGACCCTTCACTTTTCCCAGCATGCTGTCCTTTTCCCAAGGACTGTTTTTTTCTGACAACGTTCAAGGCATATGAGATCAAGTTTCACCATCTCTGCCTCTAAGGAGCACCTCTTTGCACTTCTTCCAAGACTGATTTGTTTGTTCTTTTGACATTTCATGGGATAGTCAGAACCCTTCTCCAATACTATAGTTCAAAGGCATTGATTCTGTACTTTTTACTCACTGACTTTCAAGTGCAAGATGTTGTTGTTGTTGTTGTTTGATGCCATCAAGTCATAGACAACTCAAGTGCAAGAAGCAATTAAAAACACCTTGCTTGGATAGGTCATTGCTGTGAAGTTGTGTCACAAAAGATTCTCCATCTTTCTTCTGAGGAGTCACTGGTGGATTCAAACAGTCAGAGATTCATGGTTTTTTATTTAGTAGCAAACATCCATATGGACTACGCTATCAAGGAGGAGATAAAGAGAAAAACAAATAGTGCATTACATTCTTTTGTGAGTGTTCTCACACTCAAAATAAAAGGAGCAAGAGAGATTCCTCTTTTCTTCATGGGTCTTCCTCGTGGATTCCCTCAGGGAAGGGAGTGGAAGGAAAGATGCTGGCAGGATTTTATGATTTGATTATTCATGTTGATTGTAAAGACTGTAATTATAGAAGCAGTATCTGAAAGAGTAAACTAAGGCAACGTTCTGTTGGACTGAAACACTAAAGTCCCTTGGAAATTTTGCTCTATTGATATCTCAATAATCTCATAAGAAATTGTTGTGTTCTGCCAGCTAAATATTATCTGATGACAGAAATGGTGAAAATGAGATGACTTTTGGAGAGCATGACCAGATCACGTGGACATCTGCAACAGACTTAAATGGCTGGTACCTGACATCATGCTGAAGACTCATTACCTTTCTGAGAGAAGAATTGTTGATGATTGTTTGGACTAAAAAAGGTTATTTGGAGATGAAAGTCATCTTCCGAGTGTGATGGGGGTGGGTGGGTAATTAGCAAAAAAAGCCAAAAGGTGGTACCTGCAATTGTGATGGAATATTTCATATGACTTCTCACCACAGACTTGTAAATTCTACCAAATGGTTGATAGGGAACATTCAAATAAATAAAGTACTTGTGCTCCACTGAAGGGATTGGACAGCTTGCTAATAACGGCAAAAAGACGTCTGACACCCTTGTGAGAGTGAGATCGTGTAAACCAAGTGCCTGTAGTTCTAATAAAGGGATTGGGAATTTTGTCATCCTGATTAAGTTTCTCTGGAGAAAGGAAGGCTGGGACCTCACTATCACCAAGAAAGAAGAGTGAGGGGTGGAATTTATCCTTTGTACCCACGATTTTTATATGTTGTTGTTAGGTGATGTCAAGTTAAGTAGGGCTCATAGTGACCCTAAGAACAACAGACCTGAATCCTGCCCTTTCCTGTGTCAACTTCACAATCTCTGACACACACGAGTGCATTACTGTGGTCACTGTGTCAATCTACCTGGTTGAGAGTCATCTCTCCTTCACCATCCCTCCACTTTCCTGGCATGATGTCCTTCTCCAAGGAATAGCCTCTCCTAGAAACATACCCAAAGTATGCAAGATGAAGCTTCACCCTCCTTGCCTCCAAGGGGCACTCTGGCTTCACCTTCTCCAAGACATATCTGTTCTGTACTGAGAACCTCCAATAACTCAGAAATACAGAGAGCAAAGACTGTAAGAAGGTGAGAGGTGGTGGCGAGGATATCAGAGAACTGTTAGCCTCAGAACCAAAAGATAATCAGGAAACAGCAGGGTGGGTTTCCTGACCTATGAAAGGAAAGATTTGAGTGCCATATGGCAAGAAGCTTCCTGACAGAGGGGTGTCCCTCTCGGAACATGTCAAGAGAGCTATACTTGCCTACAAATGGAGCAATGGAGTGAAACACCTTCAGGCTACGGTTTATTAGTGGAATGAGTTGCACATGGTATTCATTGGTGGAGCTAAAAAGCTTTGTAAACTTTGCTTGGGCATGAGAGCCTGGTCAGGCCTAAGAGACCGAAGAGTCTGAGAGTCAGAAAAGGTCTGCGGTTGTGTGTGGCTGAAAAGTGTTCTTGATGAAAGTATTGCATTCTGCCTCAATCCTGAGCCTATATTATAACCTAGCCTTTCCCAACAAATCTCAGAATTGTAACCTAGCCTTCCCAAGAAATCTCAGAATTGTGAGGAGAAAGGAAAAAAAAATCAAAGAGGAAACAACCAAAAGAGGTTGTTGTTAAGTGCCACCAAGTCATAGGCGACTCATAGTGACCCTATGAACCAAAGTCCTCACCAGTTGTGCGACTTTCATCCTTTCTCCATGCTTGTAGGGCATTGACTGAAAAGTAGAAATCTACAAGAGAGTTTGGAGAAACGGCTGTGCTTTTTACTAATGTTTGTGTGCACTTACCCACGTTTATCTTTTTAAGAAACTCAAGTCAAATAGGCACGATTTCCAACATACTTACGTCCATGCAATAAATAGGAAATTTCTACACAAGTGCCAAGTGATGCCAAGAAAAGAAGGCAACAGTTTCTATTTTTAGATTATATTTTCAGGCACGAAGTACAGCAACCTCAGACCTTCAGATTTGAAGTCATCCTGTGCATGAGAATCTGTTTTACAAAGTAAAGCTAATCTCTCTCTTAATCCTTACTTCTTTTTATGAAGAAATAAACAACTCATTTGTTATCAATTCCTTTATCATTGATTCACTTGGAGAGAGAGCCCTGGGATTGTGAGACTCTGGCTTCTAAATTAGCAGATGTGATTATGATAGCTTTCCATAGCATTAGAGAGCCTGGCTCACCAAGGACCCCCTTGGCTGATTATTAATTAATATCTGGGAGATGCTTCTGTGCAATGAAGAAGCTAGCATGTAAATGGGAGCCCATGTACTCACTAAAAAGGAGTTTAAAATAGTTGAAATTAAAGTAATGATAATAGCAGTAATAGATAATGATGACAGTCTTACACTATATCAGGCACCATATGCATATCACTAGCTACAATAACCTGTTCAACAAGTATCATTATCTCCATTTCATAGATAAGGAAATTGGGCAGAGAAAGGTTAAATAATTTGATGAAGGCCACATGGTTGCAAAGAGACAAAGCTCACAAAAAATCAAATTTTAAAGGATTTACTTATTCTTTCTTCAAATACCACCTTAGTGATGTTCATCTTAGCTTGGCATAGAGCTAGAAATAAAGAACATATCACCTCAGACTTTCAGAAGTTGTTTTGGGTTTAAGTGACATTTCCCTTCTTTCACTGACCTTGTTCTACTTCCTGGGTTACTAGCCTCCCTTGCCAATCACTGACTACCATCTACTTCCTGGGTCACGTGTTCACCTTTGTCAATACCGCCCTAATTTTACATTCTGGATCAAGAGAGCACCTTTCCACCCGGTGATATTGTTCAACTTCCTGGTTCACAAGTCTCCTTCTTTTAACTGACTTTCATTTCCTTTCTGATTCCTTTTACTAGACTACAGACATGTTTAGACCTAGAAAATAAAGAAATAAAGACTTGAAATAGCCCTTGCTTTGTAAGCATTACTAAGAATGTAAGAAGCTTCTCTCTCTTTGAAATGTCTTTTTCCTGAAAGTAACAAAACATTAGGGGACCCAGTATTTAGGCTGAGGCCACAAAGGGTCTTTTGAGACTCATTTTCTCTGAACATAAGAAAGGAGTATTAGAGCTATGAATTTAGACCCTGCAGCTGTCACAATGCAAGCTTCTTAGACAGACGAAAAGTGGAAAAATAGTGAATCCAGAATACCACTCTGATTTTTTTAATAAAGTCTACAATATAAGATTCTTCTTCTAATCAGTCAAAGAATAAATAAGTCATTTGAAGTTTCTGCCTATAAAAATCTCTGAATTTAAGATATATGAAATAAAAGAGTGGTGAAAGCAGTAAAGGTGATATTTTCCAAAAAAATTATGTAGTTCTGATCAGCATGAAAAATGACATAAATTGAGAAGGAACACTTTCATCATCCACAACTGGGTATCAAAGTCCAGCTCTGTCTCTTCTTCATTTAACTTTTTAAGCCTTAATTTTTTTCTATCAGTTAATAAGACAAAGATATATTTCTCAAGATTTCTCAAAATAAACAAGTACAAATAGGTAACGTTTATTGACAGTATCCCAGGAGTCAGACATTGTACAAACCATTGAACTTTCAAGCTCTTTACTATAAATAGAATTTTGCCTCTGAACCAAGCCATGGACTTCTCAGTCTCTTACTACCCATCTGCCTTTTGGTTGCCGATTTGAGGTTGCTTCATCATTCAGGAAGATTAATGGAAAAGCTGGATTCTATAAAGGTGTGTTTTCTGTTTTGTCTGAGGCTTGAGTAGAATTATTTCTCACAATTGGGTGTAAGCTGATTGGATTTAGACTTGTCTTTAAAAAGACATTTGGTTGCCAGTTTGAGGCTGCTTTAAAGTTCAAGAGGATGAATGGAACAGCTGGATTCTACAAAGGTGTGTTTTCTGTTTCAGCAGAAGTATGAGTGGAACTGTGGCTTACAATTGGGTGTGAGTTGATTGGATATATACTCTCATATTTAAAAAAGCATTTTTACCTGAGTTGGAAGCAGAAGTGGCATCCACTTCTGAAATAGCTTACCTCCAGAAACCCTATGAAAAAAAAAAAAAAGGAAACCCTATGAACCTGGAGCAAGGATGAAAGTCATACAAGTGTCAAGGACTTCCCTTCATAGGGTCGCTATGAGTTGCCCACCACTGGACGGCACTTAACGATGACAACTTTGACCTGAGGGCCACAGGTCCATGGTGGACAGTGTTTAATGGAGTTCTCAAAACAAGCTTGGAAGCAGGAGTGGCATCCACTTCTGAAATAGCTTGCCTCCGGAAACTCTATGAACTTAGAGAAATGATGAACTTTATACATGTTCAGGACTTTGATTCATAGGGTCATTATGCGTCATCCACAATTTGAAGGCATTTAGCAACAACAACAACAACTATATGTCTGAGACCAGGACAATGAATAAGGACAAAAGAATTGATACCTTTGAACTGTAGCGTTGCAGAAGAGTATTGAATACATTGCCAAAATGACAAACAGATATGTCTTGGAGAGGGTGCAGGCTCTTTGCCTCTTCTTGGAGCCAAAGAATATAAAGCTTCACCTCACACACTTTGGACATGTTGCCAGGAGAGGCTCTCCCTTGGAGAGGGACAACATGCATGGAAATGTGGAAAGATGGCAAAGGGGAAGAAGACCCTCAACCAAATGGATTGACACAGTGACTATAGCAATGGGCTTGAGTGTATTAGTTTGTGAGAACGGCAGAGGATAGGATAGAACAGGGTTGAGATCTGTTGTTCATGAGTTGCACACCACTGGACAGCACCTAACAACAATCCACCAATATACATGTTAACTTGGCTGAGCCATAATTACCAGAATTATGTGTTGTTGTTTTGTGCCATTGAATTACCTACGACTCACAGTGACTCTATGTACAATAGCTCTGAAGTCTGCCCTGTCCTGAGATAATCTCCTGACTCCTACACACCTACCTCCGTTACCTTAGTTACTGTATCAATCCATCTCATCCCTATTCTTCCTCTCCTGTACTGCCCCTCCACCCTTCTAAGCATGATGTCCTTCTTCAATGACAGGGTCCTCCTGGCCACATGCTCAGAGTATGCGAGTTGGAGCTTCAAAATTCTACCTTCCAAACAAAAACTTGGTTTCACCCTCTCCATAAGAGACCTATTTGTTTTCTTGGCTGTCCATGGTATATTCAAAACTCTTCTCTAGTACCATAACTCAAAGGTATCAATTCTTCTTCTCTCATCTTTATTTATTATCTGGCTCTGACGCATTGCAAGTAATTGAGAAGACCAAGGAGTGGATCGGGTGAATCCTAGTCTCTAGATTGACATTGTTGCTTCTCAATACTCTGGAGTGGTCCCTCACAGCAGATTTACCTAATGTAATCTATCTTTTGATTTCCTGACTGCTGGTGCCAAGAGAACTGATTACGGAGCTGAGCTAGTTGTAACTGTTAACAACCTCAATCTCTTTTCTATCCATCATGGTGCTACCAACTGTCCCATGGGTAAGAATCTTTGTCTTCTTGACGTTGAGCTTCAATCCATATTGAAGACTATAGTCCTTGACCTTCTGCAGTAAGTGCTTCAGGTCCACCTCAGTTTCAGCGAGTAAGGTTGTGTCATCTGCATAATGTAGGTTGTTGAGGCGTCTTCCTTCGGTCCTGATGCCATATTCCTCCTCATAAAGCCCAGCTTCCAGAATGATCTGTTTTGCATATAGATTGAAAAGACATAGAGACAAGACGCATCCCTGATACATTCCCTTCCTGATTTTGAATTATCAGAACTACGTAGTATCCTATATTTTATAATGTGATGTAAGTTAGCCTTTGTGTCATAAATACTAACCTTGGAGCTCTGGTGGCCTAGTGGCAAGAAGCAGCACTGAACTCCCAAAGGTACACGGTTTGAGGCTACCAGCTGCTCTGTAGGAGGATGAGCAATCTCTTACTGTGCGATTCAACTGCCTCTGAAAACCCACCAGAGGGTCAGCGATGGGTCAGTTCCGACTCAATGATACACAACAATAACACACTGTTAATAAGGCAGGATTCGTGGCATTCCTGTTACTAAAGCAGGGCACAATCACGAAGATTAAATTGTAGTCAATCTCCTGAAATAGAAAAGAGACTAAACAAGTGATCAGAGATCAGAGGGACCCCTGAACCACCAAGAAGAACCAGGAGTGGAGAATGTGTTTTAAACCTACATGGTAAACCTCCTAGATCCAAGAAAAGGTTTGGCTAAGACCAAAATGCCAGGCCTACAGATGATGAAATGAGACAAGGGCTGAGAACTGCAGTGGACACAAAGCCTTACCCTGCAGCCAGAATCCTGAATGTGAACTTCTAGTCTCCTAAACAGCAAGGAAAGAGCTATATATTTGTTAAAGGCACTCGTTTGCAGTATTTCAGTCACAACAGTGCTTGATAACTAGGTCTCAAACGGACAGTTTATGTGTGTGTGTGTGTGTGTGTGTGTGTGTGATTTTCGTTTGTTTGTTTTTTACCATCTAGGTGTTCTGATAGTTTCTGTTTACGTAGTTGTCATCATTTTAAAATGAGATAAATTTCTTTCTCTACATTTCTGGCTTCTTTGACAAGTGTGGGAAATCTGACTATCAAGTAACAACCACAGATTACACATGTTCTCTTGAGTTTGCTTCAGGCCTCACTGCACCGCATGGAATGAAGCATAAGCCTTTGCAGTTTACAATTTACATTTATGGCATTCTTATTCTACTTAATCCTGGCAAACATTGCATTTCCGAGCCCTGTATCACATCTCCATCTTTGAGGAAGCCCTGTAAGTTAAGCATTGACTTTTCATGAGAACATGGAAGTAAAAGAGATTTTTCAAAAATTATTCTACACCTACAAGTTCACTTTCCTCTTAATATTTCATCTGAAAATCTGATTGGATTCTGATCTCTATGCAAATCTCAGTTCTAAAGGATTCTTGTGAAGCTTTTATTTAATGACACATAAACTAGTATGCCAAGAAAATTCAAAGTTAAAAATGAATCTATTGCCACCCCCTCGCTATTGAAGGTAGATGAGTGACATCATTACTTATTTCAGTTATCCCATGCCTTGGAGTCAGAACCAACTCCTGGTTGACCTCCCAGCACGTTTTCAGGTCTGTAATTAGCAGAGGAGGAGATTTTCCATCTTTCTCCTGGAGAGCAGCTGGCAGATTTGAACCACATATCTCATAGCTGATAGTGCAACTCTATCCAACAGGACACTAGAGTTCCTATTAAAGTGAAAATGTTTTAAGAATCTGAATACAATTTGAACTGGAACTTGATTACTAACAAAAAAGTTGAATGTTTTAGGTGAGAGCAAAAAAAGAACAGGAAATGGCTTATAAATTATTTATGGGGCTCTTGAAACAGGTCAGAGTTTTTATTTACTCTATCAGGGCCCTCTAAGAGATACAGCATTGCTATTCTGAGCACTTCTTCCCTAGGACGTTCTCTTTATCAGCATTGTGGACTCAGGTGCTCATAAGCTAGTGCCCATCACCCTTGCCAATCAGCAGAGGGTATTCCCTGCATACCTGACCTCCAGCACCCACAGCAAACTCTGGAAGGAGGAAGAGGCCTCAGGGAAACTCCACACGGCAGCTCTTGGACATAAACAATTCCATGCCTGGTTGCCATGGCAGTTCTCCATCCATAATATATTTACCTGAAGGTACACTAGTGACACATTGAAGCGCATCAGAACAAGAACAGCCACATTTCAATAAATCACTACAGCAGGCACTGTTCTGAGAAGTTGGGGGTTACAAGGCAACTGCAGCCATAATTCATGATTAGCAACAATGGCTGGCCTGGAGTTCATCCGAGGTATAGTGTTTCTCCCGTTTTAGGCAAGACAACCACATGGCACCATGGAAGAGTACCACACAGACCCAGATTCAGGTCTGTGGCCCAGCTGGCCTACAGCTAACTCCTGCTCCTTTCACTTAACGGCTGTTGAGGTTGGGTCAGATCACTTTGCCTCTTGAAATGGTAGTTTACCTATAAAATGCAAGTAAGAAAGCTCACTCTACAAAAGTGTGTGAATTTTAAAGGTGATTTATAGATGGATAGTGATCAACATTGGATGGAAATAACTAATACTGTTTTTTTAATAGAACATATCTGGAAATTTTTGTAATATTGTTGTTGTTGTTAAGTGCCGTCGAGTTGTTGATGACTTATAGTGATCCTATGAACGCAAGACCTGAACACTTGTATAACTTTCATCGTTTCTCCACATTCATAGGGTTTCTCAAGACAAGCTATTTCAGAAGCGGATGCCACTCCTGCTTCCAAACTTGTTTTAATTGGGAAGCTCCACCAAACACTGTCTGCCATGGGGAACCATTCTCACATTTGACACATTAGTGTCACAGTGTTTAGCTCACGGCAACCACGAGTTACCTCTGTACAGCAAATGGACAGACCAGAGCTATACCCCTTAGAAGAATGTTTGACCAAAAGCAATTAAAACCTGAAGGGCACACATTAAAATCACCCACCTTTGGCTTGACAGCATAACTTTCTATCCACTAGGCCAACAGAGCTCTCTCTATGTTGTTATAATAGAGGATATTAATTAAACAATAAGAAGACAAAATCTTCTAAATTATAGGTCTCATTCCATCTCCCTATAGAAATGTGTACGTGTAAGAAGGCTAGTAGTCACCTATAGTCACAGCTATGTCCGAAAGATGGAGAATTTTACAAAACACAATTTAATTCCTCCAATAAATACTATGTTTAGATCTATAATGTGTTCTCTGTTGTAAATTTCTCACCTCATTAGTATCAGAAATAAGAGTTGTATATTTAATCAAAGTTCACAATTATACTGAATGGGGAAATAAAACTTAACTTCAACTGAACTTCCTCCAAATCAAATATATACCATTTTGCCATGGGCAACCCTAATGATACTTGAAATATTGGTACTAGAGCTTCCTGCATCATCACAACACACAAGCCGCTGCAGTACAACAGACCAGCACACAACAGATCACATTAGGCAGATCTGCTGCTATAGCTATGTAAAGTGTTACAAAAGCTAATATGTGACTTGGAGGCCTAAGATGCATCTGATTCTAGTGATGATATTTTCAATTTACTTTTCGTGTGTGAAAGAGCTGGATAATTAATAAGGGACAGAAGAAGAAATGTCTTTGAATTGTGTCCTTGGTGGCAAATATTGCATATACCATGCACTGCCAAAAGAAACAAGCCCATTCGTCTTAGAAGTACAGCAAAAAGAATCCTGGGACAAGGATACGGGGACTTCATCTCATATTTTGGGCTCAGCAGCAGCAGGGACCAGCAGTAAAGGAGGATGCCATGCTTGGTGAAGAAGAAAACAAAGCAAACAAAAAAAAAACCAGCAAAAAGCCCCCAAAAAAAACCTTAAAACAAAAACCAAAACCCCAAAACTCACTGTCCTTGAGTTGGAACCAATTCCTAGACTCCAGACAGTACAGTAAACAGAAGTCTAAATGCTAGGTTTTGTATGTTTGGTTTTTAATCTTGTCTTTCTTAAGGATTATATATGTATAAGCAATTGAACATCTGCTTCATGTTATTTTCATCATTAATAATTTTTAATGCTTAATGTTCTTGAGCTAATCTTGACTCAGAACAACCCCTTCTCAATTAAGATGAACTTTCCCCCCCCCCACTTAACATGGGATAACCTTTATTATTAAGCTTGAGTAAAACACTTCTTGAAAGACTGACTGGAGACAGAGTCAGTCACTTGGCCATTCTTAGCAGTACAAAAGTCTTTGAAACTTCTTTCTCATGGAGACTATGGAGTCCTGGCAACACATTGGTTAAGTGCTCACTTGTTCAAACCTACCACTTGCTACACAGGAAAAAGATAGGAAAATCTTCTTCCATAACGCTTGGGAAAGTCTACGGGGCAGATTTATTCTGTCACTGTGATCAAGCTTGGAAAGATGGAGGGCCAACAAAAGAGACAAAGACCCTTAATGAGATGGATTAACACCCACCTCAGCAATAGGCTTGTGTGTATGTGTGTGTGTGTGAAAGAGAGAGAGAGAGAGATGACAAAAATGACACAGGATAGGGCAGGGTTCAGGTTGGCTCTTCATAGGGTCCGTATGAGTCATACTTGGCTCCACAACACCTAACAACAGCAATAGATCATTGAGTCTGAATCAACACAACAACAGGAGGATTTGTTTGTGTATTTTTAATTGTGTTTAACTTCACTTTAGTCACAAGGTTAAATATAAATCCACACTACTGGATAAATAGATAGAGAAATAGATAAAAGATATTCCTTAACTTTAGTCACAAGGTTAAATATAAATCCACACCACTGGATAAATAGATAGATAGATGAAGAAATAGATAAAAGATATTATTCACTATTTCCTCTTGCGTGGGCCCCCCAGTCAAATTCCTTGGCATCGGCAGTGAGGAAATCAAGACATTAGGAAAGTGCTCTGAGGGACATCTCCAAAGTACTGAAGAGCAACAGATTAAGGCGCATCTTATCCAAACTATGACGTTTTCAGTCACTTGCTAGACGTCTGACAATTGAACAGTAAATAAATAAGGATAACAGAGAAGGATCAATGCCTTGAGTTGTGGTATTGGAGAAGAGTACTGAATATTCCAGGGATTGTCAAAAGAACAAACAAATATGTGCTGGAAAAGGTGAAGTCAGGTGCTCCTTACAAGTAAGAACAGTGCAAAATTGTGAGGTTGTCAGGAGGGGCCAACTATTGGAGAAGGTGGTGGGTCAGCAGAGAAGGGGGGACCCTCAAAGAGATGGATTGACACAGTGACTGTCATGTTGGGCTCCAGCTTGTCAGAGACGCTGATAACGGTACAGGATAGGGCAGAGTTCAGATCCATTGTTCACAGGGACTCTCTGGGTTATAGTTGACTTACAGCACTGAGCAACAACAAATAGTATAGAGGAGCTCTAGAGACATACGGTGATGCTAAAACAAAAGACCTGGCATCTCCACGGGTTCAATTCCACCCGTGGCTCTGTGAGAGAAAAAGTGGCCAGTCTCTTCTCATGAAGATTTACAACCTCCGAAGCCTGACGGAGGGTTGTGATGAGTCAAAATTGACCCCACAGTAGTGCATTTGAGCCCCGCTTAAGTTAGCTCAGTAAATATTGATGAGGCAAGGCCAGAAGATGGATTCCTATGAGGTTTTGTGCATTCGTTCCACAGTGGTCTGCGTTTGCACTGCGCTGTTCTGTTCCACGGTGGCCTGCGTTTGCTCTGCGCTGTTCCACAGTGGCCTGCGTTTGCACTACGCTGTTCCACAGTGGCCTGCGTTTGCACTGCACTGTGCATTAAACTGAGGGATGCAGGGAAAGCATGCAAAGCCACCAGGAGTCCGCGATCCTTTAGTTACTGAAAACAGCAGCCCAGTGAATGGGAAAAAGGCCACAATGAACGGTAGATACAGTTAAAGGATGATCGGGGCAACACGAGGGGTTGAGAAATGTGGCATCTAAGCCTACTATTGAAGATAGGATCCTCTCATATATGCTTGCTTTTGGTTCATTTCTAGAGCATTTCTTGATTTGCTCAACAAATAATTTTTGAGACGGCACTGTGTTTTGCTTAACACTGAAGATGCTTAATGCCAAGATGAAAACAAGATCGTATGTCTCCACTAAATCTGTTTAGAGTCTAAAATAGATACAGACAGATAAAGCAGCAATTTCAACAAAGTAAAAAATTAGTTTGGCGGAGTAGGTCTAGGGTTCTAGGACCATGCATAACACTTAAGCCCCTTCACTCAAACCAAACCCGCAGGTGTTAAATTGTTTCTAATGTGTGGCCTTATTAGATAGAAAAGAACTGCCCGCTAGCACTTCCAAGGCCATAATCTTTATGAAAGAATTCGACCACACTTTTCTCCCTTGGAGCAGCCAAGGGGTTAAAATAACTGGCCTTCTGGTTATCAACTGAATGCTTGACCACTGTACCACCAGAAGAAGTTAATATTGAAGGAAGAACCTGGAGATTAATTAGGAAAAGGTGCAATGGGGTGGGGTGGGGGGGACCATATATGAAGTTTCAGAGTTGACAATGGGAATTGCTTGGCTTTGGACCTGGAAATATTTCAGAATAGGTGAAGAAGAACATTTTGATAGTGTTGTTATTGTAAGGTGCTGGGAAGTCAGCTTTGTCTCCTGAAGACCCCACGTACAAGCGGGTATGAGACCCTGTCAAGTCTTGCACTGTCTTCACGGTTCCTGCAGTGCCTGAATGCACTGCTATAACCGCTTTGTCAACCCTTCTTGTTGGGTGTCTTCCTCTTTTCTGCTGATCCTCCACTTTCACAGGCACCTCCTGAGAACATGTCCCAGGGATGTGAGATGAAGTCTTCCCATCTTCACTTCTGCAGTGTGTATTAGCTGCACTTTCTCCAGCCCAGGTTTGTATATTTCTTCTTTTGGTGAGTCCTAATACACTCACTATTCTGCACCAATAGCACAGTTCAAGGGAGTCAATTTTTCTTCAGACTTCATTATTCACTGTCCAACTTACAGATGCATCTAAGGTGAATAAAAATCCCAAGGCTTCAGTCAGACTCACTTAAGACATCGGAATGACATCCTTGCTCTTCTCACTGTTAAGAAAGTCTTTTGTAATGTATTTGTCCAACTAACAATTCCTCTATTTATCTGTTGCTTTTTTTGGGCAGACACTGATTGTGGATCCGTGTAAAATGAAATCCTTGACATCATCTTTTCTCCATTAATCCTAATGTTACTCATTGATCCAGCTGTAAGGATTTATATACTCTCTCTGTTGAAGTGTAATTCTTGTTAAAGCCTATAGTCTTTTTTAATGGAAATTTTGATGAACGTTTACAGAGACTTTGGATTTCCATTCATACATTGTTGCACAGTTTCCTCCCAGCCCACCGCTCCCTTCCCCCCAGTTCGCTTTTCTCTTTGAAAAGAAAAAAAAAAGAAAATTCATTGTTATACACTCCCCCCTTCCCCAGTCTTTAATCTTCATTAATAGGAGCTCTAAGTCTTGTTTCACTTTAAGTATGCCATTCAAAGTGTGTCTACAGAGCACAGGTTGTCAATCAGTCTTTCTCCAACCCTGATGTAACTTTCTTTTGCATATAGTTGAGAATGTCTGATTATTTGCTTTGTGTGAAAAATGAGTAAGTATAATGAAACAATATCTTTCTTGGCTTTAAACAATGTGATGTTCTCATATTGTGTTATAACAGCTCCTTCTTGGTCCAGGTACAGGTTTTACAAGAGCACAAGGGAGCACTATCAAGTTACAATTCTTTACAATGCTGCTTATAATGTATTATGATGTCACAGCCAATAAAACATGGGTAAACAAAGAAAACATTACAAGTCGTAAACGATAATAACTAAACATGGACAAAATAATAAAAGGATTTATACTGCATGTTCTATAGTCACTCCGGATTTCATTCAAATGCACATAAGGGACTATGTTGTTGTTATTGTTGTTACGTGCTGTCATGTTGCCTGCAACTCATAGTGACTCTATGTACAACAGCCCTAAATCCTGCTCTTTTCTATGCCAATCTCACTGTCTCCAACACACCTAATCCTATTACCCCAGTCACTGAGTCAATCCACGTCATAGAGGGTCTTTCTCTCTTGCGCTGTCCCTCCACTCTCCCAAGCATGACTTCCGGTCCCTCCTAGCAACATGCCCAAAGTATGTCAAACGAAGCCTCAGAATCCTTGCCTCCAAGGGACTGTGCAACTGTTTCAAACAGATATGAAGCCACTTTGGCTGCAAAATGAATAGAAGTGAGAGAAGTCAAGTAAAAAAAGAAAAATATGTAGTTATAGGGTAGAAAGTAGACAAAATTGAGTGGAGATGGAGATAAATAGGCAGACTTTTCATAGATTGCTTAATGGCTAGATCTTGATGAAGAACGTTGTGGGTGAGAGAACTAGGTATTGACAATGCCCAGATGTCTAATTGGATGTATTGGGTGGATAGTAGATTGAGTGAAGGAATAGGGGGTAGATGATAAAATAGAAAAACAATGGAAATTATCTGGATCTTGGACATTTTCATTTTAAACTGCTCACTAGTCATTTAAGTGGAGATGGCTCCAGGTAGTTAGATTCACAGTCCTTACAAAAGAGCTCTGTGCCCAACTTAGAGACATGGTTGTCATCAGCATATATTAGAGAAAGAATTTGACTGAATATTACTCATGAAAATAGGGATCAGAAATGTGTGACAGCATTATATGAATTTGCCTTTCATAGCTATTTCATCACTATCCTAGGCTATTATTGCTTCTCTCTGTGATCAATGATACATCAAGTCATTTCCTAAGGGCTACTCCAATGACCTTGTTGAATTGATCTATTACTAGGTTTCCACTGACTCCTGTTTACTGTGATTCGAATCTGCAGGCAATGTACCAATCAATATCTATATACTGAGTGTCCAATATGTGCTCCGCATGCCTATCTGAATTCTCTTCAGAGGTCTGAATAAATTGCACTAAAATTAATACAATGACACTACACAAAGTGGTCAGATGTGGGAAGAACTTACAGAGTTAATCCTATTTAAAAACACATAACCCAGAAAATGTCATTCTGAGAAAATTGACATGAGCTGACATATCCCAAGCACAAAAGCTGTGAAGAAAGCAGAAGCGAGCAGTGGTGTGGTCAAGAGTTTGGTCTACTAGGACATCCAAGTGCAGTGTTAGGAGGAAAACATAGAAACCCAAGGTAGTCATGTGCTTAAGTATCTTCAGCTTGCTTTCATATTCAGGACATCAGATCATCTCAAAACCTAGGGTTATGGCAGATAACGATATTTATTTTCATTTTATTTGTTTGGAATTATAGAATATTTTTCAAGATATTTTTGGTTAAGGTACTATTTTCTAGTTCTGTTAACTCTCCCATTGTTGTGACCCTTTAGACTCAACAACAAGAGAATCCATTAAAATCCATTCAGTTCCAATCCAAAGTAACTCGCCATTGAATTTCCTAAGCTTTAAATTTTTGTGGGAAGAGATTGTCTTTCTCTTCTTCAGAATGGCTGATGGATTTGAACAACTGATCATTTGATTAGTAGTCCAATACATAATCCACTACTCCTCCAGGACTCATTAATTCTTAATCCCCAAGCACTCCTAAAATAACTACAAGTAGATCTCACTTAATGGACACTTACTGTCCGTCAATGAATGGACAACATGGATATTTTCCCAATGTGTTCTGGGCAATAGTCTTATTCAGTTAGTTTTGGTTTTGTTATTGAACTTGTTTTACAGAGAAGACTGAGTATTAGAGAAGTACATTAATGTATTCATTTGTTCATTTAAAAACATTTCTTGTGTGTATCTCTTGTTTTAAGTGCTATTCTAGACACTATGATAAAGCAATGGAATAGGTGTACAATGTCACGGTTAAAAATGGAATATACACTATAATAATGGCCTTGTCAAGAAACTGTGCTGCAATACCGAAGGCATGCAGTTCGAATCCACCAGCTGCTGTGCCGAAGAAGGATGGGCAACCTCCTCCCATGTGACTAACTGCCCCTGAAAACCCACTGGAGGGCCAGCCAGGGGTCGATTCTGACTGCACAGTACACACAACATTAGGAAATAGAAAATAATCACCAATGTAAAGGCATAAGTAAGATTAGATGGCAATTAAGGTTGTAAAGGAATATATAGTGTGTTGAAAAACAGACAAGCAACCCTGGTGGCACAATAGTTAAAAGCTGCTGGTTACTGAAAGGTTGGTGGTTCAGCCGTAGTGACTCTGTGAGGTAAAGACCTAGAGATCTGCTTTTGTAAAAATTACAATCCGGAAGACCTAGTGGTTCAGCTGTGCTTTGTCACATGGAGTCACTATCAGTTGAAATTCATTCCATGGCACCCAAAAACAACAAAAAAGCGGTTTTCAGTTTTATATATAATGTTCAAAAAAACCCTTTTAGCTAAAATAACATCTGTGCAGATATTGAAAAGATGTGAAAGATCAAGTCATGCAGATGTCTTTCAAAAGTATTCCAGGCATTGAGAGGAACAAGTGCCAAAACCCTGAGGCAGGAGGAGCCTGCTTTGTACGTTCAAGGAAATATTACCTGAGTGAGGAAAAGAGTGTACAGTAGATGAAGTCAGAGAAGTAAAAGGAAGCAGGATGAGAAGAAGCATCAAAACCCATTGCAAGGACTTCTGTCTCTATTCTGAAATGAGAAATCAGCAAAGAGTTTTCAGTTAAGAATTAACATTTGAGAAAGTGACACTGGCTAACTATAGGTTAGATTCTCTAGAGAAATAACAGTGAAAAAGAGAACAACTTGCTCATTCATTGAGCAAATACATACTACAAGATCACTGTGTGCCAGAAATTACTCTGGTGCTTAGAATACACTATTGAGCAAAATAGATCCAAAACTCTGGCCATCATAGACCATACCTTGAATGTAATGGCCTTTTTTCCCCCTCTGTAAAACAAGTTCAATAATAAAACCAAAACTAACTAAACAAGATTATTATAAATTTTTATTATATTTATCCAGCTAAAAAGATGATAACTGAAATGAGTAGTGATAAAAGTTTGCAGCTCTTTCTGTAGTCAATTGCCAATAAGACAAATGGATTGCAATGTCCATACGCACTTTATTACAGATCTGGGAGGACAGCCAGTTCCCCTCAAAGACTGCTTCCTTGTCAAGGAGTGGGCATTAGCCTTTTATACCAAGGTGAGATACCAACTCACTTAACAATGCACTTTTGTTTAGTAATATAAAAGAATTTCTACATCTGAAAAAAACCCAAAAACGAAACACCAAACCATTCACACAGAGATACCAGTAAACAGGCAACCTACAAAAGAGTTAAGACATGACTGAGAAAAACAGACCCTGAAAAGATAAAGGCTAACTCAGGAAAGGCCACCTTCCTTCCTGGCAAACAGGCAGATTAAGGTACAATTTACATCTGACTGGGAAAAAGAGTTTCAAAGATGTAAATGCTGATTCAGGAAAGATACATTTCCTCTCCTAGTAAAGGAACCACTTAAATTAATTTTACATGATTAAAGAAAAGAAACCACGAATTCTAAGACAGGGTAACTAGTTTTGCAGGCTAGAGAAAACTGAGGTCAGTTTTATAACTATGTAACTATAGTTATATAACATATCTATTTAGAGAATTCTGAATTTATACCACCCATCACTCTTCTCCTCTGTAAAACGAGTTCAATAATAAAACCCAAACTAACAAAGATTATTGCCAACTTTTATTATAATTATCCAGATAAAAGATAACTGAAATGAGTAGTGATAAATGGGTAGTTAATATATCTCAAAGTCAAAGTTAGCAGAACATTACTAATGAGTTGGAAGTGTGAGATGACAGGGGGGAAGAGTAAAGGATATCTCCAGCATTTGTATTCTGAAAAAGGAGATACAATTTGCCATACAATTGTCATTGTTGTTGTGTGCCCTCAAGTCAGACCTGACCCACAGCTGACCCTCCAGCAAGCTTCCAGAAGCAGCAAATTGCACAAGAAGAGACTGCTCATCCTTCTTCCATGGAACAGCTGATGGATTAGAGCTGTGCGCCTTGAGGTTTGCAGTGCAGGCTGTGAATACATCCATGTATGTAGGAGAGCCAGCAGTGGGCTGAGCTGTGTAAGCCTATTCATCATAGACAAATATTCTGAGAGAGAGAGTTGCTGGATTTGGAACCTGAGGAGTGTGGGGTATCCAGGTCAATTGTACCATCTGGTGGCCTAGTGATAAGAAGCTGAGCTACAATCTCGAAGAATATGGTTTGAATCCACCAGGTGCTCCATGAGAGAAGGGTGGGCAATCTCCCCCTTAACTGCCTCTGAAGACCCTCTGGAGGGTCAGCTATTGGCCAGTTCTGACTCAACAACACACAACAACAACAGTAGTATAAGGAATCTTGAGATGATGTGCTTCCATAATTGTTCATTCCGAGAAATCCCACAGGGCAATGCACTATGTCCTATGGTGCCAGCATAACTCAGAACCAACTCAATGGCAGGAAAGAGAATGGGGCAAAACCTTAGACATGCCAGTTAAATCTGAGTCATGTGATTCGTTGTTGTTGTTGCTGTTATTGTTGTTGTTTTGTGCTATTAAGTTAGAACCAACAAATAGTTGGCCCTCCAGTGGGTTTTCAGAGGCAGTAAGTCACAAGGGAGGTCATCATGCATCTTCTCTGTTGAGCAGCTGATGGATTCGAACCACATGCCTTTGGAATGGCAATGCAGCCCCTTACCACTAGGCCATCAGGGCTCCCCCTGTGATTTAGACCTCTTAGCCAGGAGATCAGAAATGTTGAGAGAGAAAAGACTAAACATTCTGACTTCAAAGGAAAAAAATTAACTGCTGCAGAATCATCGCCAAGAATCCTTCACTGACCTCCACCCACAACAGCACGCACCGTTTCCGTCATGTTGCTATTAGTGCTTTTCCTCTGGGTTCTTCCTCCCTGGGATTCAAATACCCGTTTACAGGTCTGTATCTCCTCCCACACTCTAAGTACCATGGAAACAGAGCATTCTCTGATTGATCTTTATACCTGAATATAAAGCACAAAGCCTGACAGAAAGAGAGAAAACAGCGAACAACCATTTAGGAAACAGGATTCAGTTTCTGATTGACCAGTGGTTTTATTCAGTGACTTTATTTATATGTAATAAGAAGAACCCTGGTGTTTTAGGTGTTGGCATCCTGAGAGGTCAGTAGTTTGAACGGATCAGCTGTTTTGCGGGAGAAAGAAGAGGCAGCTTTGGAAATTGGGGGGTCGGGGGCAGGATTTGAAATCAGGTAGAGCCAGACAGAGGGTAGCTCTGACTTACTGTTTATCCTTCTTCTTAGGCCTGTATTTTGAGCAGGTTGCCTTTCAAGCATTTCAGTGGTAGCTCTTCTAGGGATAGAGTCACATACATACGTTTATGAAGTTCGAGCCACTTGTTTTTATCTGTGTTCATCTTCGTTTCTCAGGATTATACATCTGCTCTTCTGTTTCCCTTTCCTCTTCCCTTTCACATTAATAATTTCCATCCATTTATATCTTATAAATTCCATTTATCAAAGAGTAAAACGAGGACATCTTTACATTCACTACCTCGTTGTCCCCATCTTAGTGTTTTGTTTTAGGCTAGATTTTAATAATTTTCTTCTTTCCAGACTATATTTTGTGCTAGGAACTAACCTATGCTATTGGATGCCTTCAGCGACGTATTTTTATGTTCATTTTTTTATGCAGATTTCCCCCTCACACTTTCCTTCATTGACATTATGTTTCGTACAATCATTCCCACACATTGTATTTTATAAAATTAGTCACCAATGGATTATGTCAATTATTATCCCATTTTTTCTGGGCCTTGCCAGATCTTTCCCATTTACTTTACCCTCTCCCTCCACCCACCAAATGGTGTGACTGTCTGATTTCCCATCTACCCAGCCTCACTTTCTGCTTTCATCCTTTCCTCCCTTGGACCCGCATACATGTTTTCCAGTTATCTTTTCATTTTTACAATAATGGTCTTCTGCACTATTTGTCCTTATTAGTTAGTTCACTCAGCATCCAGTTCACTCCAATCTATCCCAAGTTATGTACTACTTTTTAAAAGTATTGCTCTTGAGTGCTGCGTAGTATTCCACTGTGTGAATGTACCACAATGGCAATGTTTCTATCCTTAGTCTTACAGCAACAGAGAAAGAAAAAAAATTAGAAATTAGTTTAAAAGATATAAAGGAACCTCTTTTTCTGGCTATAGGAGATTAATTTCAATCTAATAGCATAATTGAGAATGTCATCATCATTTATTTTTTCTATTGTGGAGGGGGACTGCTACACAAGGCAACACTGTTGTTGTTGTTGTTATGTGCTGTCGAGTCCTTTGCGACTCATAGCGACCCTATGTACAACAGCCCTAAACCCTGCTCTATCCTGTGCCAATTGCATTGCCTCTGACACACCCATCCCGATTACCCCAGTCACTGAATCAATCCACCTCATAGAGGGCCTTCCCCTCCTTTGCTGTCCCTCCCCCCTCCCAAGCATGACGTCCCTCTCCAAGGACCTCTCCCTCCTTACAACATGTCCAAAGTATGTCAGACAAAGCCTCAGAATCCTTGCCTCCAAGGAGCAGCCTGGTTTAACCCTCTCCAGGATAAATCTGTTTGTTTTCTTGGCAGTCCATGGTACACTCAATACTCTTCTCCAGCACAACAGCTCTAGTTTAGAAAAATTTTGAAGCTCTGTCTCACATACTGTGGGCATGTTGCCAACAGGAACCAATCCTTAGAGAATGACATCATGCTTGAAAGAGTGGCAAGACAGCACAAGAGAGGAAGATCCTGGATGAGATGGATCAACTCAATGACTCAGGTAACGGAGTAAGTGTGTCAGGGACAATGAAATTGGCTCAAGATAGAGCAGGATTCAGAGCTGTTGTACACAGGATCACTATGAGATGCAAGCGACTTGACAGCACATAACAGCAACCACCACCTTCTTATTTATTGACATGGTTCCGTTTCAGAGACTAGGTAGGTCTTTATGGGAAATTGAGAACTCAGTGGTACGTGAGAAATGGTGGCCATGCCCTGTCTTATGGACCACTGTCCCTCTGGTCACTTACTGTTTGTCAGGTACTTCCTGGTGTATTGTGGGATTTGTATGGTATTCTGTGTAGTCCCTTCCCAAGCACTGCAGAACCACGAGGCTGGAGGTGATGGCAGTAATCTCATATTGCCTAGAGTCTGTTGCCTGTCACTCCCTGCTGCTCTCAAATAATATTATTTCTATTATTGTTACAGGTGGCATTGCTGTACAGAGGTAGTTCGTGGTTGCTGTGATGCTAAACACAGTGACACTGATGTGCCAAATGTGATAATGGTCACCCATGGTGGACAGTAAACAAGCTTGGAAGCAGGAGTGGCATCCACGTCCACTTCTGAAATGGCTTTCCTCTGGAAACTCTATGAACAGTGCTTAGGTCTTTAGTTTATAGGGTCACTATGAGTTGCCTATGACTTTACAGTACCTTACAAAAATAACAACACTATTACAAGTATAGAGGGAAAAAAATGTTTCATGAGCCTTCATAAACATGCTGTAAAGAAAGACTTGGTGGAAAGTGTGACCAACTTTTGAAGCTCAGAGCTTATGCTGGGAGAATTGTTTATCACAGGCCTGGTGTAGCCTCAGTGTTAGGTGATTTATATGAGTAATCAAGCTCATTAATGTCTCACTTCTCTCCGACTTGTAAGTGAGGCTCCTGTTCTTCTCAGGAAGGAAACCAAAGCCCAGAGGGCAGCCTGTGAGGCTCTGTTTTTTTCTGCTCTGGTCTTCTCTCACACTCTTCCTTCAGGTTACCCAAGTCCTCCTGATCCTGCACCTGCCTTTGCATAAAGCCTTCCCTCCTCAGAGTCTGCTTCTTATTTGAATGCCTCATTATTCCTTAATCCTTTAGAGCTCAGCTCAAGGCTACTACTTCCTGAAGCTTTCTCTCTCAGCCAGAGCCTTTGGCCATGCCAACCCTTTCCTGCCATGCCCTGGTTTCACAATGTAATTAGCAAATTGCCTTCAAGTCAATATCAATTCACAGCTACCCCAAATAAGTCTAGTAAAACTGTTCTCTTTGACATTTCCTGTGACTGACTTTTTGGAAGTAGATCACCAGGTTTTCGGAGGCATCTTTTAGTAGATTCAAACTACCAACCTTTCAGTTAGCAGCCAAACACTTAACTGAGACACCTAGATACTCAGAACTCAATTATCTCTTCATTACTAGGAATATTTACTTAATGTTTTTAACAGTAGAGCTTGTAAGAAAAGAAAAAGCCTCATCCTTCTACAAAGGTGTGTCTGTGGTTTTCTGTCCTTGGACGCCTAGGAATTGGAGGCAGAAAACCTGGACTTGGAGAGGTCAAGGGCCAGCTTTCACCTTGCAGGCTCAAGCTCACCCATCCAACAGTGAAAAGAAGACAAGAAAGAAAAAAAAAAACAACACCTCACAGTTAGACCAATAGCAGCATGACACACGGAGAAGAGACAGAAGTTGTCACGGATTTCGTTTTACTTGGATGCATGTTTAACAGCCCTCAAGAAATCAAAAGGCATGTTGGCTGCATTGGGAAAAATCCATGGTCAAGGGTCTCTTTAAAGTGTTAAAGAGCAAAGATGTCCTTTTAAAGACACAAGCCAAGGTATTTTCAGTTATTTCCCATGAATGTGAAATTTGGACAATGAATAAGGAAGGCTGAAGAAGAATAAGAATTGATGCCTTTAAATTGTGTGTTGGTGAAAAATATTTAACATATCACGAACTGCTGAAAGAACAAACAAATCTGCTGGAGGAAGTGTAACAGTGGTGTTCTTTGAGACTGGAAGAGTGGCATTTTGGACAAGTTATCAGGAAGCTCCAATCCTTGGAAAAAAGACATCATACTGAAGGAAGAAAAATGGAAGCTCAGTGGAAGAGAGGAAGATACTCAATGAAATGGATTTACACAGTGCCTGCAGCAATGAACTTGAGAAGGGAGGGCAGCATGATGATGGCGCAGGACAGGTCAGGGTTCCGATCAGTTGTTTACAGTGTAGTTATGAATCATGAAACACTTTAGGGGCACTTGCCATCTATGTATTGGTTTCTTTTGATATCCCTCGTGTTAGGCACAAACTTGGCACACAGCAAGCATTGTGCCAAAAATTAAATAGATGAGAATGGTCAGTTCCTCATGGCTACACGGTGAGTGTACACATATGTGATTCCATCAACAACCTGCAACAAGTGAGTTAGTTTCTATTTCCATTTTGTAAATTAGCAAAATGAGGGCTAGAAAAAAAAATCACTTATTAAGATGAAACAACTCCTTGATTAATACTAAAAGAGTCCTAGTCCCAGTGCGTTTAAAGATGAAAATCTTATTTAGTTCTCTTTTGCTTTCTCTTTGTCTATCTTCTCCACTCTGGTGATGGGTACAGATGTCCAACAGGAAAGAAAGAAAAGCAGTCTGTATACTAACATTAATAGGAGCTTGATGAGCTAGCCTGGAAAACAACCCACCCATAAAATTCCAAATGAATCACTGAGACCATAACTAAAAACATGACTTTGGTTTGGCCACTGCACTTTCCCATTTCTATAGGGTGGGTTTGCCTTGCACACTGCGTATTTCCTTTCAGAGGAGATTGAGAATTGCTGTTGAATTGTGCCAGGAAGAGTCGTAGCTGTGTTGAACATACTACTAACATTCCTTTAAAAGTATGTATCATTTTGACATTTTATTGAGATATATCTTCTAGAGAAGCAATTGCTTCTATGCTGTAAGCTGTTGAGAAGCAAACGCAGTTTCTCTTTTAAAATATTTGGGTCCCCAGAAGGGACAAACCATTCAAATTATGGCTCTTACCTAGATGATTCCCCCGGCAAAGTTCTTAGTTAAATCTGTGGATTGTATTATTCCAAGTCAGCTGTGAGCTCTTTGAATACTATTGCCCATGTGTCTACTGAAATAATACTACAAAAACTCCTTTCTTAATGAGTTCTGTTCTCTGTTTCTCCTTTTCCTTTATATTTAAATATCACCAGGAAAAGACCACGAACAAGAAGTCTCAGAATTAATCAATGAGTAATGATGTTGATTGCCTCAAAATGGGATGAGGCGGCAGTGTTTTCTAGAGAGTTTCTCTGCTCATTAATCCAGTCTGATCTTCAGGTAATGACCCACAAAGGAATACAGCTGAATACCATTCCCAACTATTCATCTTTACTCTTTAAATGGAGGAAATATGAGGAATCTTCTCTCATGCTATTTACAGCTTTTGAAAACCTGCTGGAGGGTCAGTTATGTATTGGTTTTGACTAGACAACACATAACAGCTCTCTAAAAGGATCACCTCTGTAATTAGAAGATTACTCAAAAAGACTCTTGATTGAGAAAAGGAGGTTGATTAGTATATGGCCCCAGTCTTAAGGAACATTTGTTCTTGAGGGAAAATAATGACTTTGGAAAGTATTAGGAGTTGTTGTTGTTGTGTACCATAGAGTCGGAACTCTATCTGAGCCTCCAATGGGTTTTCAGAGGCAGTTAATCACAGAGGAGGAGGTTGTCCATCCTTCTTCTGTGGAGCAATGGCTGGCCTCGAACCATGTGTCGTCAGCATTGCAATGCAGCTTCTTGTCACAATATTTGGGGTAATGATAATTGAAAGTCCTCAGCTTTAGTTTCAGAAGAGCAAAAATCATAAAGTTAAACTGTCAAGATCATGTTGATGAACTTGACAAAACAGGGAGTACATGATAGGAAATCAGAAATATAATGAGTCAGACATACCTGTGTTCATTGGGCCATTCCTTTTTTCACCTTGTCCATTCAACAACGTTTGATGGTCAGAAGTGTAGACCCTGAAGCTGACTGACTGAAATCAAGGTCCAGCCCCAAAACTAACAAGCTGTGAAACCTTTTACTCGTTACTTATCCTTTCTGACTTCAGTGTACCCATATGGCAAATGAGTATACCAATGAGAGTATACTTCATAAGACTGCTACAAAACAGAGCAGAGAGAACAAACAACCTTGTTGGTACTGAGTCAGTCCCGACTCTTGACAACATTGTGTTGAAGAGTAGAACCGTCCCGTGGTCTTTGAAAGCAGATTTCCAGAGATTGAGTTCAAAATTTTGGTCCATATTTAAGTACTGAACCTTTGCACCACCCAGGGACCTGATGTATGGAAGATGATTAAAGCTATGCTCGGAACATAGCGAGCGCTCCATAAATTTGTCCTTGCTTTCACATCCTGTTTATTTGTTGTGTGCCAACTCTCACCATGGGTGCTGTGCATTGCAGGAAGAATGAACTAGTCCTATTTTGTACTCACCCATTGTTGTCAAGGCAATTCCAACTCATAGAAACTTTCGAGGGCTTCCAAGCATATAGATCTTTATGGAAGCAAATAACTTCACTTGTTTCCACAGAGCAACTGATGAGCTCAAACCACTGACCTTCTGGTTAGCAGCCAGATTTTGACAGGACACAGTAATAGTTTGAGTGAGGTGGTCTTGTAACACAGTAGTTAAACACTAGAATGCTACCTGGAAGGTCAGTAGTTCAAATTCACCAGCTACTACACAAAAATAAGAGAGGCAATCACTTCAGAAAGATTACAGCACTGGAAACTCTATGGGGCAGATCTATGTTCTTCTACAGAATCATGATGAGCTGAAATTGGTGTAAGGGCAGTATGTTTGGATTAGGATGTTATTGGTGTTGTTAAGTGCCAAGGGGTCAGACAAGTTCACAGTGACGCTATGCGTAACAGAAGGAAACCTTGCTCTAACCGAAACCACCCTCATAATAACTGATGTGCTTGAATTCATTGTTGCTGCCACTATGTTATTCCATTGGGTGGGGAGTTTTACTTCGTCATTGACACTACCTTTACCAGGTATGTTGTCCTTTTCTAGGGACGAAACATTCCTGATCATGTATGCAAAGTATCTGACTTGAAATCCTGCCATGCCTGCTTCTAAAGACCTTTCTGGATGCACTTCTTCCAAAACAGATTTCTCTTTTCTTTTGACACTTCATGATACAGTCAGTATTCCTTACCAATAGGCAAGAAAACCAGGAGAATAGGAATATTATTTACATATAGCTATAGGTCTCAACTTTAATCTTCCTAAGGAAAATTACCTTTCCTGATATGTCATTCCCTCTATTTTATACTACTTTATTAGAGGATCAAGAAACGCTCTGATACTGAAAAATTCATCGGCCATGTTCCCCAGTTTCATGGCCATAGATCCAAAACCCAGATGCCTTGGGCAGCTATTGATTTATCTAGAGCTCCTCAAATCCAAACTCACCCTGGTCAATGAATAAAAAAAGTCATTAACATGTCTCATATATAAAATGCTGTTGGAATTTTTATATAATCTGCTATGTGCTTAATCTATTGTAATTAAATACAATTTCATTTTCACTCTATTACTAAATCCATAGCAATATTTTCAGTGCATACCTTCTAAATGAACACATATATAACTATTATAATCCATAGCTTTAATTGGGTACATAGAATATATCAGGCACTGTGCCAAGTAGGATATATAAGGCCACATAAGCCTCTATAAATATGATGCTTTTTTGCAAAGTTTTCTGTGAGTCCTTATTGTCCAAAATAGACTTTCTAAACTTGCTAGTATTAAAGCTGGTGGGAAACACTAGTATTCTTATAGTTCAGCATGCTTAAAGAACAAGGATCTTGTGACAAAAAGGGAGCTGCCTTCGTGGGGAAGTGCCTATCCTAAGTCCCACTCAGTCACCCCAAAGACTCGGAGTAACACTACTACAGCAGCATAACTGAAATATATGTTTCCTGTATTTACAACAAACATTTAGAGCACCACAGTCTAGTGCAGTCCTTTTAGGGGCAAATGCTTAAGCACTGGAAAATATTCAAGTACACCCATGGACCCCTCAAAAGAAAAGACTGGCACTTTATTCCTCTCTTGTTAGTAAGTGTTACTGAGGTGGTTCAGAGGTGACCCTCATGCACAACAGAATGAAACTCCTCTGCTTCTTCACTTCATCAGCCACCGTAAGCCCTGTGGAACATTGTTCTTCTCTGAAATAGATGGAGCAGGGTTACCGCAAGCTGGAGACAACGTGAACGTAACTAGACAGCATGAAATGCAAAATTCCCCACGATTGTATCCCTGCCTCTACTTTCCAGTATCTTCTCCCCTAATTCTCCGTGCTAACTGTGGGTGGTCATGCTGTTAGGAGATACCAGTCTTTGGAAAAGGACATCATGCTTGGAAAGGTGGAGGGTCAGTGAAAGAGAGGAAGCCCTTCAATGAGATGGATTGATACAGTAACTGCAGCAAAGGGCTTGAGTGTATCAGAGATGATGAGGATGGCACAGGATGGGACAGGGTTCAGATCTATTATTCATAGGGTCCTTATATGTTATAGTCAACTCGATGGCAGCTAAAAACAAGTGTGGGTGCACACAGTCCTCTATATGTACACACAGGTGTGGGCGTCTTGATTGCTCTATGTAATGTCAGATTATAGCAAAACTGGGCACATCGTGCTTTGCATTCCTCAACATCCTTATCTTCAAGTGAAGGAGCTGAGGCCCCACCTACAGTCATTGAGTCGGTTTCTTCTCATGCCGACGTTCCTTGGATCTCTGAGGTTGCGAATCTTAACAGGAAGAGACCACTCTTTTTTTCCTCTCACTGAGCTGCTGGCAGATTTGAAGAGCCGGAAACTCAGGCTTTGTGGTTAATATTGCAGCACCTTCCCAACAACAGATTCTAACAGAGACAAATCTGACTTGAGAGCCCACAAACTTACTCGCCGCTAATTGCTGAGAATTATTACATTTGGCTTTGGACCTCATTCTCTTCACTGGCATTGTCCTCGTTAACAACAATACTTCAATCATTTTTAGTTCTATCAGCTTTCCCTACTGTTCTTTTAATCCAAGCATGTTGAAGTAATAGCTTAAAACAATATTGAACTTTCCGTTGCCTAACTCCAGGTGAGATGCCCCTCAGGTGTACCCCTCTGCCACCCTCACCTCTTCATTTTGCCTAAAGTGCCTCAGTGGGTTTGCCTTCATAAAAGTTACCTTCTTAGGAGTTACAGTCTTGATTACTTGAATCGAAATGACAGTATGTGTACTGAGGTGGAGAGCAATATGAAGTGGGAGCAAGGTCAGCAGGACATGAATTTTTCTTGCTTATTGGCATTCTGTTAAGGGACCACGCGACTCCAGACCTAGTGTCAAGAGGGGGCAGAACAATTAAGTGAAGCAGCACTAATCTGACACAAGTAGATGCTTGGAAATGCTTGTTGATTAGCCTTTGTTCTTCAACTGATAAAGACCATGTTCTAATGAACAGAGAAACATGTCTGAAGGATCCTAATTCTTCCTTTTTAAATATCTCCCGCCTCCTCAAAAACTTACCTATCATTATTCAGAATCTAAAATTGTTTAGTCAGACAATTGTTCAGTTGACGCTGACACTAAAGGAAGGTCTTTATTTGCATTTTAATTTTGCGTATATTTTTTCAAGATGGAATCAGCATGAGGCAAGGCACATTTAAAGTCATAACTAAGAGTGAAAGAGCTAGGAGATGAGGGATAGAGAGTGAGATAGAAGTACATTCTTTATAAATTAGGATTCTTAAGCAATAGAAATCAACAATCAAATTTAGCTGAGTAGCAAATGCCTCCTCCTTTTTATATTCCAGTGAGATGGCTGACCCCTGTGTCCCCTCAACGTAGGTTGAGCTCATGAATGATGTCCAAGTAAGTCTGGTATCAATTACAGTTAAAAGAACAAATATGGAATCAGAATTCTTGAGTTCAAATCCTGAATGTGACATATATCTTTGGGACTTTGGATAATTGCTTCCCTAGTGTTTATCTATCATGATATCTACCTAGAAATTGAAGATAAGACCACTTGCTTCATGGAGTTGTTACAGGATCAAATGAATTAACAGAAGGAAAGACCAAAGAGTGGACTTGACAGTTGAAGAATTATGTGTGCTACTGTGATCCTTTAAGTGCAAGTTCTTTGCTATGTCTCCAAAGAAGTGATGTGTTGGAAGTTGTAATGAGCTGGGCTAAAATGCAACCTAGTAGATTGAGTCCTATTGCATCTGAGGCATTTGAATTAGACTTGCAACATCTTGGAAGAAGTATAACCAAATGCTCTGTTGGAGTGAGGGGGGTGACATTTCCTGTCATATCCTTTGAGCATTTATCAGGAGGGGGCCCATTCAAGGAAATTATCATCAAGCTTATAAAAACAGAGGGTCAATGAAAGAGAGGAAGGCCTTCAAGGAGAATTGGCACAGTGACTACAGCAATGGATTTAAACAGCAGAGACTGTGAAGATGGCTCAGGACCGGGCAGAATTTCTGTTGTCCATTAGGTAACAACTCATGTTTGGTAACTTCACGGTCTCATAACAACTGGTGGCCTGGTGGATGAGGAGTTGCACTGCCAACACAAACGTATTCCATTTGAATTCACTGCTGCTCTGAGAGAAAAAAATTGGCAATTTGCTCCTATAGGATTTAGATCCTCTAAAAAATTGGTAAAGGGTAAGTTGTGAGTCAGTTTTGAATTGATGGTGACAAAGATAGAGAATAAAAAAGGTTTCTGAGAAAACTTCTTATTTCTCCCTATTAAAATTTACTAACTCTACCTCAGAAACCAAGGAGCTGTAACGGCTTACTGCCAACCAAAGGCACATGGTTCGAATCTACCAGTTACTCAGAGGGACAGAGATATCCCTTCTGTGTGACTTACTGCCTCTGAAAACTAGTTGGAGAAGCTCATAAGTTGATTCTGACCTGACAGGACATGAAAGCAACAATAACATAACAACCTTTGAAAACATTAAGACAGTTATTGAAAAAGGCAGAGCTTTATTTGTTTCAGGTAAATCACTAAGATAGTTATTTTAAAAAGGTAGAGCTTTGTTTGTTCAGATAAAACAAAACAAAACCCCACCATAGCCTAGGAAAAGGATTTGTATAAAACTACATATTGTCCTTTTGTGGTGCTTCCAGACTAAGACTAGGAAGAAAGGCTGGGAGATTTACTTCTGATGAAAACCTTACAGATTACAACAGAATATTGCCTAACATAATGCGGGAAAATGAGCAGCCTAGGGTGGAAAGCATCGCAGAATATCTACAACAACAGAATCAGCCTACCGACTCTCATGAAGGTGGTGAAGAACCAGGTAATTGAAAGATTAAAATTAAAACAGCCCCTATAGTTCTCAGCTGAATTAAACTCAGGTTTCTATAGTTCTCAGCTAAGTTAAACTCAGGAATTTTTCCATTGTCCCGGGTAGAGCCCCACACCCAGTGTTCCAGGAAGAAAAGTCTGATCTCAGGGCAACAGTATTTCGAGAATGGCTAGCTACAGGGTAGGACAAACAAGCAGATGTTGTTTCTCGACTGATAACCCATGTGCCTTTGTTTCCTGACTGATAACCAATGTGTCTTGTGCTTTTCCACTGCCCTGGAGTTTGAACTTATTGTATGTTTAAGAATTTGTGAAACCACACTATAGCTAATGTTCCAGGGAATAGCTAACCACAAAAGTTAGGCAAATATACTAATGACTTAAGATCTGTCTAACTGCTACATGTGCTACGTGACTGCCACATGTGCTACGTGCAAATATGCTGTGTAAACCATGAGCGAACACCGAACCAATGAATTCAAACTGTGCTTTCATCACCCAATGAGAAGCTGATACCCAGTTGTATCCCCCTAAAGTGTATAAAAAGAGCCAACTTTGTCTGCTCAGGGTCGACTCCTCTATCTCCTGCGAGAGATACGTGTCGGCCCGGAGCTCCTCAATAAACCTCTCCTCTTGCTGTTGCATCAAGCCGGTGTCTTGGAGTCTTGGGTCTTTGCCGTCCGCTTGGGACAGGGTAGGGCCACTGGTCCGGGGGTCCTTCAGTAATATTTCATTCTGTTAGAGAGTTAACGTCGGCCTGAGTGGAAACTAATCTGATGGCGTCCGGCAGCATCAGAAGATCCACACTAAACAGCCATACACAGTCAAGAAATAAAAAATGTGATTCATGCAGAAAATCTACTATCAAGGACCTCTTTAAAGTGCAAAGGAGTAAAGATACTCATTTAGAGACTAAGGTGCTCTGACTGACACAAACAATGGTATTTTCAATTGCTTGATATGCTTCTGAAAGTTGGACAATGAATAAGGATGACAGAAGAATCTATGCCTTTGAATTGTGATGTTGGTTAAGAACATTGAATATAAGGGAGTTTGATGGGCAGTGTTTGGTGGAGTTCCCAGATTGATTCAGGTTTGGAAGCAGGAGTGGCATCCACTTCCTAAACCACATGCCTCTGGAAACTATAAACTTGGACAAATGATGATAGATATAGAAAGGTTTCAGGCCTTTTGTGTATATATATATATAGAGAGAGAGAGAGAGAGAGAGAGAGAGAGAGAGAGAGAGAGAGAGAGAGAGAGAGAGAGAGAGGCTCTAGGGCCAAGTATTTCATTTTGGAGTAACATTCTTCTAAGTTGTTCAGCACTCTTCTGTCTATTTGCTGTACTGGGGTAATCTAGGTTTGCTGTGAAGCTGAGCCTTGTGGCACTGGGGATCCAATGCCAAAATGGGTGCCCAGAGTGGACAGTGTTTGGTGGAGCTCCCAGTTCAAGAAAGATTTGGAAGCAGGACTGGCATCCACTTTCTATATTTTATGCCTCTGGAAACTCTATGAACATGGAGAAACGATGATAGCTTTAAAAGGCTTTAGGCCTTTGGTTCACAGGGTCACTATGAGTCATGCTTGACTCAACAGCAATCAACAACAACTGGTCATCTAGTGGCAAGAAACTGCACTGTAATCCTAAAGGTGTGCAGTTTGAATCCACCAAATGCTCTGCTGGAGAAGGAGGGTCAATCTCCTCTTGTGTCAGTTGGATTCGATTCAACAGTGCACAATAACAAAAAAAAGAGGAAAAATGGAAAAAAAAAAACCCTTCAAAAGAAAAAAAAAAAAAATTTTTTAAAAAAAAAAAAAAAAAAACAAAAAAAAGAGGAAAAATGGAAAAAAAAAAACCCCAACCAAACAAACATAGAATATATACCATGGACTTCCAAAATTACAAACAAACTTCCTCTTGAAGGAAGTGCGATCCGGATGCTCCTTAGAGGCAAGGACTGTGAGATTTTACCTGCATACTTTGGTCACATTGTAAGCAGGGGCCAGTCCTTGGGAATAGACACCGTGCTAGGAACAGCAGAGGGCCGTGGAAAGAAAGGAAACTTCTCATCGCGATAGGCTGACATAGTTAGTGTAACAAAAGGTCTCAAGAATGGTGGAGATCCTGTGGCTGGGGCAAGGAAGGGCGAGCCTCCGAGCTGTTGTTTACAGTGTCTCTGGGTCCTAGGAGACTTGACTGCACTTCACAACAGTAACAGTGCTGCAGGGTTTAGGACTTGATAAGACTTCAGTAGCTAGCGAGTCCGTGTCCTCTTAACCTTGCTCAAGTATGAAGGACAGCCAATGCAGGCTTACAGAAGTTTACAAGTACAGGAATGTAACAGTTCAGCTAAACAAAACCTTGTTAACTATTAATACTGGACTTGTGAAAAGAAGTCGTCTGGCCTAATTTCCAGGAGCTTGGATGGCACGTGCATACTGCATCAGGCCAGCAGTTAGAATTCACCACTTGCTCCTCAGGAGAAAGATCAAGTTTCCTCCCACAAAATCACAACCTTGCAGACTTGATAGAGGTTCATTATGTGATTTTATGTAATTTACACTAATTGGATTTTTTTCAGGGGGTGGGTTGGGGTGGGGTGGGAAGTGGGGAGGGTATAGTATTCTAATTAAAATCAAAATGACTTCTAAAATAGTTGCCCTTTAAAAGAACTAGTAATTTATGATTTTTCTATGTTTTTACATAACTGCATGGCAGGTGATTACATTTAACACAACAACCTGGAAGAGACTATAGATTAAACACTTGCTCTGCTGAACATCTTATCCTACTTAATGTTAAAAACCTAACTTGTGTGAATTAAGGGCAAGGGTTCTGTTAATGAAAACCTTTTAATTAAAAAAAAAAGAAAATGAAAGTACTGGAATATGAAAAATTCTCTTTTGTCCCAAGCATTGAGATAGAGGCATTTTATTCAGGGTCATAATGCCTTCAAATGACTTCACATACAGTGCTGGTCTCAGAAAATGTCTAGAAACATTCATAAGCTTTTGAAGACATTAATAACATAAGCTCTCTTTCCTAGCTCTTTCAGAATCTGGGGCTCCAGTGGGGTTTATTTTGTTTTGCTTTTCATGAGAATTTTCTTATCTAAGATGGAGAAAGTATCATTAAAGGTTTTTCTTTTAAAAAAATAGCTTGTATCACACATGCTGGGCTAAGAATGTAACACAAGCAATCAGAAATGATGTTATGCTTTTATAATCTCAACCCGCTCAGGCAAGGGAGCCTACAGGATGTTCAAATGGTGAGAAACAAACAAACACAAACAAATGCATTGGTAACCCCTCAGAAGTAGGGAATCCCAAGTTCTCAGGATGCTGTGAACTAGAATCTCATACACATGTTTGCTGTAGTGTTATTTATAACACAAAAGTATCATTAACAACCCATCAATGAACAATGGCTAAAAAAACCTGTGGTTCTTTCACACAATGAAGTATTATACATCACTGCAAAACAATCAAGAATTTGTGAAATACTGCTCAACAAGGATGAATCTAGAACAAATCCTGTCAGTAACAAAAGGACATAAATGGTACAAAACCACTGACTGATATACAAAGCTAAGCAAATGCTCACACAAAGAATCAGACTTGGAAGGCTAACAAAGATGAGAAGGAAACCAAAATTAGTAAGTTAAAAAAAATAACTGGGGAAAATTTAACCTTAGCTAAACATCTTAGTTTACCTTGAACACCTTAGTTTACCTCTCTGAAACTTAGATAAGATGGCAGTCCCTGTCAGGTGGATGTTCAAAGACTCAAGGAAATAACAAGTTTCAAGAAAAGCTCAGTGTAGTGCCTGGCCTGTTGTTGAATAAGTATTAGGTGTTGTCTGAAGTCAGAAGTCACTCATCAGAAGTCTCTGATGCTTATTTTTGGCCTACCCCTCACACTTTCAACCCTCGTCTGACTCCCACGTACCTCTCAGGTACCACTCAAAAATTGTGATGGCAGGTCTTCAAACTGGATCTTCTGGTTCTACTTCCTTCATTGTATACTGCATACACCCTCAAACACACTGAAACAGAATCAGTATATACACAAGTTGCACATCATCCAGGCCTAATCATCTCCACTGCTTTCTATGTATCTGAGACCTGGACAATGAATAAGGATGACAGAAGAAGAACCAGTGCACCAAGTTGTGGTGCTGGAGAAGAGTATTGACTATACCATGGACCACGAAGAGAGCGGGTCAGCTCTGAAGAGGTTGAAACCAGGTTGTTCCTTGGAGGCAAGGGTTTTGAAATTCCATCTCACATACTTTGTGCACGTTGTCAGGAGGGACCAGTTGCTGAAGAAGGACAACATGCTTGAAAGGGTGGAGGGTCAGCACAAGAGAGGAAGATCCTTGATGAGATGGTTTGACACAGTAACTGTAGCAATGGGATCAGGTGTGCAGGAGACAGAGAGGTTGGCTAAGGATACAGCAAGGTTCAAAGCTGTGGTTAATAGGGCTGCTGTGAGTTGTAGTGAAGGGACAGCATAAACCCCATTTTTTATAAACCCCCATTAATGCCAGAAGCAGAAGCGTGCCACAAAAATTTTTAGCTTAAGGCAAACACAAATGCCCTGGGTAAAGTCTTGTCTGTCCTTGCAAAGCAAAGAATTAACTAGTGTCTATGTGACACAAAAAGAGTAAAGGCGGGCAAAGTAGGCAGCCCGTCAAAAGCTGACCCACATGACTGATCTCCAACCACTATTTCAATCTCCCTGCCCCAACAGGGACACTCAAAAAGCTATAAAAGCAATTATGGGGAGGGGCACTCGGGGCTTTTTCCCTCACCACCTTCCTAGGAGGGAGAATGTCTCCACATGGGGAATTAATAAACACTCTTGAAATTTTCAGACGTGTGATTGGATATCCTTTGAGGGGAATTTCATGGGCAAAACAGTAGTAGACTTGATGGCACATAACAATGTATATACTGAACCCGAATCAACACACTACCCTATATACCAAATCAGAAGCATTTTACATTAACGTCCCCAAACACACTGAGTCAGAATCAGTACGTGCACACACACCCCTCCTCCATATACACGGAATCAGAATCAGTGTATATACACACCTCATACATACTGAATCAGAATCTGTATTAATTTATACACATTCCATATAGACTAATCACAGTTTAACAAGATCCCCAAAAGATGCATATTGACCTCAGGTGACGCTGATGGATAATATAAGCGTCGCCTGGGAAAGCTTATTCAAGGGTAGATTCTGTTTTAATATTTGTCAGATGGAAATGTGAATTGTCAGCAGAGATGGAAGCTGACTGAACAAGTTCAAGCCCTACTTTAAATACACAATGTCAAAGACTTCAACCTGCGTACTGTATCCAGTAGCCTGGGGAGGACTGGAAAGGCATTCTTAGAGTGGTTTCATGTTGAACCGCTAATCAGAAGGCTAGCAATTTAGCATTTTACCATCCCACACCATGTGTAAGAGTTCCTTTCTTGCCACATCCTCTCCAACATTTATTACTTGCTGCCCTGTTAAACTTTGCAGCGGTTACTGGAGTGAGGTGGTACCTCCTTGTGGTTTTGATTTGCATCTCTTATTGCCAGTGATTTGGAGCATTTCTTCATATGTCTGTTTAGCATTCAAATATCTTCCTCTGTGAAAATTCTTTCCAGGTCTTTTGCCCATTTGGCACTTCCTCAAAAAGCTGAACATAGAAATTCCATATGACCCAGTTATTCCACTGCTTAAAATATACCCTGAGAATATGAGAACTGAGGCATAAACTACGATTTGTACACCAGTGTTCGTAGCAGCATTATTCACCATTGCAAGAATATGGTGACAATGCATATGTCCAACTACAAACAAATGGATTGAGAAATTCTGGTACATTCACACAACAGAATACTATGAAGCACACAGAAGCAATGATTTTGTAAAGTATTACCTAATTTGGGAGGCACTGGAGAACATTATGCTGAGTGAACCAACCCAGTCCCACAAGGATAAATATTGTATAAAACCATTACTGTAGAATGAGTATAAGGATCCAAGAGGGGTGGGAGAGGGTGGAAGCAGAGAGATGAGGCTGTGTAGGGGAAGGGGGTAATTAATCATGGGATTGTACAATTTGATGAGTGGGGGGATGAGGAAAATTGGAAGAATTTGTTCGAATTTTGTAAATAAAATAGTAGAAAATGTAAAAAAGTAAAAGGGGGAAGGGCAAAGACTAGCAATTTGAATCTACCAATCTGTCCATGGAAGAAAGATGGGCAGTTTCATCCTGTAAGATTTACAGCTTTGGAAACACAATGGAGAGTCTCTCTGAGCCGGAACCAACTGGACGGCAGAGATCGTAAGTAGCACTCCAAGGATGCATACATCAGCCTGCCTCCCACACTTTTAGTTACAGCCTCATTTTATGCTATGATTCCCAAAAGTATATTAACAATCCCCAGGGCAGAGGCAGTTTTAAACCCACTGGCTGAGAGCAATCGTTGCAAGCATGTAATAAAAGGATCTTGCTTAACAGGGAGTCTGAAAGATATATATCATTTAACAAAGCAATTAAACACATTTTCCAAGACTCTGTGCCACCTGGGCTCCTATGGATTGCACCAGCAAAGCAATTAGCATCATTACAACTGGGCACCATCTAGTCAGCTCCTAGATGGAGATTAATAAAGAAAACACCGATGCCACCAGATAACAGTTCCCAGAGTACAGGGACAGAATCATAATGAGAAATTAGCATATCCTGACCATCAAACTGGACAATCAGCAAATTGCTAAAGCCAATAATCACTTAGTGTTAGAACTGTTCTCGGTGTATTGAGTTATTTAAAGTGATGTAGGGTCAGGAGTGGCTCTGCTTCCTAAACAACATGCCTCTGGAAACTCTATAAACTTGGAGAAATGATGATAGTTATAAAAAGACTTCCGATCTTTTGTTCATGAGTTGTGCTCAACTAGGTGGTAATCAACAACAACAACAAAGGGTCACTTTGAGTTATAGTAAATTTGATGGCAAAAACCACCAAGAGTCTGGAGAGTTTTGCTTGTTAACCCAAAGGCTGAGTGTCAATTGGGATTCAAATCCACTGGCGGCCCTATGGGAGGAAGGTGGGAAGTCTCTTGTTGAGAGACACTGGATGGCCTCAGACACTCAAGGGAGGCTATGAATTGGAACCCACTCAACAGTTGTAAGTGAGTGAGTGAGTGAGTGGAGCTGTTGTTAAAGAGTTAGCATAATGTGTTGCACGCTGGATTCCTAAGTGGAGAGTTGATGGTTCTAAAGCACCATCTACCTCTCAGGAGAAAGACGAGCAGTCTATAAAGATTTACAGTCTCAGAGTCCTGACGGAGGATTGCCATGAGTTGGAAACAACTGTTGTGGTGTTGGTTCATGTTGGTTTGAGGTGCCATCCAGCTGACTCTGACTCACAGAATCCACATGCAACCAAACAAATTAATATCTCTTCACAGTCCTTGCTGTGCTTGAGCCCATCGTTGTTGTTGGGTGTTGTCGAGTACAACTCATAGTGACGTATAACCAACAGCTATGAACCCTGCTCTGCATTGTGCCGCCCTCCCCATCCTTGAGATACTCCAGCTCATTGATCACCACTGTGTCTCATCCGTCTTGTTGAGGGTCTTCCTCTCTTTTCTTCCCCTCCACCCTTCCAAGCATGAGGTCCTTCTCCAGGTATGGGCCCCTCCTAGCAACATGCCCAAAGTATGTGAGACACAATTTCATCATCTTTCGCTCTCAGGAGCATCCTGCCTACATGTTCTCTAAGACATAGGTGTTGGTTCTTTCCACAATTCATCGTCTATTCAGTACTCTTCTCCAACATCTTAACTCAAAGGCACTGATTCTTCTTCTGTCATCTTAAATCAATGTCTAGCTTTCAGACTCACAGGAAGCAATTGAAAATTCAGACCATGGCCTGAATCAGGTGCTGATAATTAGCAAGGCTACATGAATACTCTCATTCACGAACACTGGGATATAAAAATTATCTTCATGAATGACATCTGTTCCACTAGATCCTGGATAATAGGGTTTATCTTTTGGGGGCTTCTCTCATTGTAGAAAGGGGTATGAAGAGGAAAAAAGCTTAGGAAACAAGGGAATATTCATTTCTAAAAGCCAATGGATAAAACACCTTGATTGTCTAATATGCTGAAGGTATTTAAACAAACATGGAAACAAAGAAAAGAAACAAAAGGAAAAACAAAGCAGTGAGCAGTTGGCAAGCCATGTAGTTTTCACATAAACTGTGAATCAACAAATATGATAAAGTGTCTATGACATAGTCCCAAAATGATGCTGTCTGCTTACGGGGCTATAAGACAGCTTGTTAAACCAATTGTACACAAACTCCTAATTAAGTCTCATAAACATCCTATAAGGTAGAGAATTAGAGATGAATGAAGGAAAGTTTAAAGCCATTTAAACATCCTTTGCTATTTTTTAGAATCCTTAAAACCTATAAAAACTAAAATATGAATATAAGTTTAGTTTCTACACATAAGTATGTTTTTTGCTACAGCCAGCTCAGTTTAGGCATCCTTTAGAATACACTGGCAGCAAAAATGAAAATTCTCTACTCAAATGTGTTTCATCAACTCAAACTCTCACCTGCAGCTAAGTGCAGCATCAGAACAATCCCTCGGTGCCATGCAAGTATTTAGATTATCTCCCCAGTGACTGCTTCATCTGACATCTGAGCCCCCTGATTGTCACACGATGGACGGCAGTAATCTAAGCTACATATTTCCTTGTTCGTGTCCAGCACGAGAGAGAACCACTCTCTTTATGTATTATCTGTTGTTATTGTCGCTAGGTGCTATTGAATCAAGTATAACTCAGAGAGACCCTATAAACAAAAGATCTGAATCCTTATCTATCCTGCACCATTCTCCCCCTTCCTGACACGCAAGAGCCCATTGTGGCAGTCACCACATCAATCCACTTGGTTGAGGGTCTTCCTCTCCTTTGCCAACCCCTCCACCTTTCCCAGCATCATGTCCCTCTCCAAGGAATATCCCCACAAAAAAACATGCCCAAAGTATATGAGGCACAGCCTCATCGTTCTTACCTCCAAAGAGAACTTCAGCTGCATCCTCTCCAAGACATTTCTGTTCGTTCTCTTGGCTGTTCATGGGGTATTCAGTGCTCTTCTACAACACCACAGCTCAAAGGCATCAATTCTTTTTCTGTCATCTTTATTCATTATCGAGCTCTCAGATGCATAGCAAATGATTGGAAAGACTATGGCCTGAATCAGATGCACCTTAGTCCTCAAACTGACAACATTACTCCTCAATAATTTGGAGAGGCCCCTAACTGCAGATTTTCCCAGTGCAATGTGTCTCCTTATTTTCTGACTGTTGGTACTAAGGGTGTTAATTGTGGATCCAAGCAAGATGAAGTTGTTGACAGTTTCAGTCTCTTCTCTGTCTTTCATGATATTGCCCATCAGTTCAGTGGTAACAATCTTTGTTTTCTTGATAGTGAGATGTATTCCATTCCAAAGGCTGCATTCCTTAATCTTCTGCAGCAAATGCTTCAAGTGTTCCTCATTTTCAGCAAGCAAGGTTGTGTCATCTGCATAACACAGGTTATTGGTGATGTGTTGGGTGTTTTTTATTTTGTTAACAAGCAAGTGTATGCTGATTGGCCATTTTGATTTTAACAATCAGCTGTGGGCTGGAAGCCTCTTGATTAAGCAATCAGGACCCGGTGGGCAGGCCTTTGGAGTTAAAAGTTGGTTGGGTCGTGCCTAAATGTCTCCAGCTTGGAGCAGTTGGATTCTAGAGGGTAAGTTGTTTTGATTTACTTGAAAATCTGGTGTAAATGGTTTTGATTTTTAATTTTGTTAACAATCAAGTGTAAACTGGCCATTTTTATTTCATTAACCATCAGTTGTGGGCTGGAAGTCTCTTATTGTATTATGTATTCTCTACCTTTCCATTTAAAGTAACGGGGACAACTGAGGTCACAGAGTAACCCTTGGTCCAACAGCTATTGCTATGGGAATGTTATGAGTTGGAAGGCTAAGTAAGACCTGAGCGTGGAACTATCTTCCTCTGAGTCAAGAAGGCGAGGGGGCGAGGGGTGCGTCTGTACACAAAAATAGGTTCCTTCCAGGAGGGAATAAGGGCTAGATATTCAAGCAGTGGGCTCACTACATTTGACCCAAGTCAAATATTTGGCAAGTGGCAGAGCTAGGATTCAATTAGTTAAATATCTTGTAGATCTATGGCCAACTTTAGAAGACAAATCACAATACGGCAATTCTTACAGGCCAACAATCAGTTTTTACAAAACATACCCTCAGAGATGCATGGTGAATATATATCAACAGAAAAGCAGATCTAACAAAAAGTGAGCTTAAGTGAGTCAAAACAACACAATATTTCAAATTTAAAAACTCACAGAATATCCAAAACATATTAATTCCATGCCAGTAGTAGACATTTGCTTTTAATGAGGATTTAGTGCTATAAATATATATTAAGTAACAAAATCAGTACAAATAACAAATAACGGTACAATAATACGTGTTTTAACTTATTATAACTGATGCTTATGTATAGTAAATCAACAATGTTGTATTTAAAATTGCAGAAGTTATAAAAAGCCTTTAGACAATTATAATTTTTTTAATGGTTACTCATAAACAAAATGCCTTGGCCTGATCAGCCTTCTCTAATTTCTTCTGGCTGCTACGGATAATAATCTGTAAATAATGCTTCCCTCGTGTCCTGTGTCTCTCAAATATTTAAAACCGGCATAGAGATGAACTGGCTAGATGCCAGCCTTTTTGTCGTTGATACCTTGATCCAAAAGTATTCTTTCTCATCTGAGGTTATACTCGTGTCACATGAAGAAAAATAATCCTTTTATAGAGAGTTTTCGTCTTTTGAGAGAAAAGATGGGTAGTGAATGTCAAGACAGCAAGTTTGTTTACAAGACTTGCTCTAGTTTTGCTAAGTAAAGGGGGAAACACAGATAGTCCAGCCCTTGAGCCATCTCCAGTCTGTCTGTTTCTGATCTTATTAACAAGGATGATGTTCCCAGCTGGATCACTAAGTCACTGGGTCGGCTCCATCTATTGTTGTTAAGTGGAGTCAAATCAGCTGTAACTCGTAGCAATCCCAGGCCCAACAGAAGGAAGCTCTGCCCGATCATGCATTATCCTCACCACCACCCTGTGTTTACGCCCATCACAGTGACAGTTACGCTGTCACTGTGCTGATACAGCTCATTGAGGGACTCCTCGTCTTTAATGATTCTCCATTTTCCAAGCAAGATGTATTTCTCTAGGGACAGGTCCCTCTTGACAGTGTGTGCAAAGTATGTAAGACAAAGGTTTACCATCTTCACATTGGAAGAGCATTCTGGCTTCCACTTACATCTCCACCTATGAATAAACACAATCCCTTGCCATTTTCTTCTTCTGAATAGTTCAGTAAATATTTAGTGAGTGTCTGATCATTATGAGTAAGCACTTTTTAATGGAACTGGAAAACAGGAATAAGAAACTCAGAAATAGAAAATGACTCAGTCATTTTGGCATTTTTTTCCAATATTCTTTTCTCTTTCCCCTGCCCTCATTCTTGACCAACTCTTATAATCTGTTGTCAAAGACATCTGCAAGGTGCTACTGAGCTATGAGTCACCTGAAGAATTTGTAGGCTCTTCCTCTCTTTACCTTTTCTCTTAATCTACAAAAGTAATTTTCTAAAAAATGTACTTTTCTCATTATTTATTCAAATAAAGATAATTCCTATTGTCATTAGAATGCATGTTCAATCTGAAATTCCCATTCTTCTAATTCCCTTTGCCTATGAGAAACAGACTATCAGAATGATGTATATTTGGTTTTTTTTATTGACTATGCAAAGGCATATGACTGTGTGGATCATAAGAAATTATGGCTAGAATTAAGAAGAATGGGAACCCCAGAACATTTGAGTGTACTTGTGTGACACTTAGACATAGATTAGGAGATTGTTGCCCAAACAGAGCACTGGTACACTGCATGATTTAATACTCAGGAAGGTGTGCAGCAGGGTGTATCCTTCCTTCATACCTATTCAATCTGTATGCAGAGCAAACCGTTCAAGAAGCTGGATTTTCTGAAGAAGAATGTGGCATTAGAATCAGAGGAAGACTCAACAACAACCTATACTATGCAGATGGCATAACTTGATAATAGCAAGGAGGACCAAAGGTGTATAATGAAAAAGATCTAAGACTGTGGATTACATCTCAATGTCAAGAAAGCAAAAATCTTCACCACTGGGCCATCATGATAGATGGAGAGAAGATTTAAGTGGTTAATGATTTCACCTCCCTGGATTCACAATCAATACTCTTGCCAACAGCAATTAAGAAATCAAAAGATTTTTTTCTATTGAGGAAATCTATTATCAAAGACCTCTCCAAGATGCCACAGAGCAATGATGTCAGTTTTAAGATTAAGGTGCACTTGACTTAAGTCGTCATCTTTTCAATTACTTCATCAGCATCTGAAAGTTGGACAATGATTAAGTTTGACAGAAGAAGAATCAATGCCTTTCAGTGGTGGTGTTGGAGAAGAGTATTGACTATCCCACTGACTGCTGAAAGAACAAACAGATATGTTTTGGAGAAGGTTCATCTCACATATTTTGGAAAGACTGTTAAGAGGGGCCAGTCTTTGGAAAAGGGCACTATGCTTAGAAAGGTAGAGGGTCAGGAAAGAGAGGAAGACCACAATGTCAAGGATTGACAGAATGGCCATGGCAATGGATGGAAAGGATGGCACAGGATAGGGAAATCAGGGCTACTGTTCATAGGGTCACTATGAGTCATGGTTGCCTCAACGGCACCTGTCAACAACAAAACCGACATGGAACAGAAGGGATCTCTGGCTAGCTAGTAGGAGTTATGCTGTTAATCCAAAGGTGGGTGATTTGAATCCACTAACTGCTTCACTAGAGAAAGATGGACAGTCTCCTCTTGTGTGATTTATAACCTCTGAAAACCCACTGGAGGTTCACCTGGGAGCTGGTTTCAGCTTGATATCAATGATAGAATTCAATCTCAGCCACAGGTTGCCAAACTTCCCTATAGAGGACCAGACAGAAAAGTGCAAGGGCTTGTGGGTTAGTTGGACTCTGTTGTGAAAACTCAGCTCTACCTTTGTAGCACATGCTGCCGTAGACAATATATGGGCAAATGGATCTGATCTCAAGAAAACTTTATTGTGGACATTTTCATTTTAGATCTATAAAAATTTGAATTTTGTATTTATATGTCATCAAATACTGTCCTTCATTTTCTTGCTTCCAATCAGTTACAATTCTAAAACCATTAATTTATGAGTCACACAGAACAAGGGGTAGGGCGGAACTACCTCTGGACTAATGATCCCCAGTCTAACCTCCTTTAGGATAATCTCCAAATGAATCCATGCTCATGGTCCAGTTGACTCTTCAGAACTAATTCTCACTGTTTTCAATTTACCAGCATCATTCTACCACTTCTTCCAAGTTGAGATACTTTTTCCTAAATATCTCATGCTCTCTTCCACCTCTGCTCTTTTGAAAATGTTATTCTTTTCACCAAGACTCAACAGTTTAGCATTACTTCTTCCATGAAATCTTGATAATTATCTTCCCTTATAACAACCTTCTTATCTTTTGTTATTTCTGCATAGCTCAGTGCTAATCAATTTGCACACATTGTGCTCCTTAAATCTTAAACAATGTGATAGTTGTTGAAACTATTTTATAATTTAGGAAATTGAGATTATGCATAATTAGGTAATATTTGGATGTCAAAAGAGCTATGAAAGTCACAATAAGTGGGAGAGTTAAGATTCTAATTCAGATGTTTTACATCCCAAAGACTGTGTTTCTTTTTAAGCGGTAAGTAGAATCATGATAAATGCAAAAAATATTGAAGTTATCAAGGTTTTTTTATTTGTATACACAGTCAACACCCACGGAAGTAGCAGTTGCAAAATCAAGCACTGTTTAGTGTTGAACAGATCTGCTATAAAAGACTTTTTAAAGAATCACAAAGCAAAGATGCTACTTTGAGGACTAAGGTGAAACTGATCTAAGCTATGGCATTTTCAGCTGACTTACATGCATGTGAAATCTGGACAATGGAGAAGAAGAAGCAAAAGCCTTAAAATCATGATGTTGGTGACAAAATTGGATATATCCTGAACTTCCAAAAGAACAAGTCAAGCTCTTGTGGAAAATTATACTCAGACTGTGCCTTAGAGCAAATATGGTGAGACTTCCTCTCACACACTTTGGTGAGCTTAGCAAGAGGGACAAGTCCCTGGAGAAAGACTTGTAATGAATCCTATTTGGAAAAGAAGAGAGTCAGAGAACAAGAGGACTATCAATGAGATGGATGACACCATGGCTGCAACAATCACAGAAAACATGACAAGGACCGTGAGGATAGTTGAGGACCAAGGACTGCTTAAGCTTGTTTATAGGGTCACTATGAGGCCCAACTGACTGAAGGGTACCTAACAGCAGGGCATACATGCTAGCTCTGTGTTTACTTCTTTACGACACTGCTTTTATTTTTATTCACTACTGGAGATATTTTGGTGGTTTTTCTTCACCTCCGTTTCTAAAGTCTGGAATTCTCAAAGGCACAGTCACGTCTTATTCGTATTTTTGTCCTCAAAGGGATTTGCACAGAATAGATGCTTAATACAGCTTTGTTGAGAGAATGAGTACCTTTCAATGCATACTTGTAGCAATGAATAGCTATTATTAACTTTTGGACATGATTTCCTATAATCACTACCTTGATGATACAGAATGAACTTGGTTTCCCCTCAAACCAAGAGATAATAGAAATTAAAAATGTGTTCTAATCAGTAAATGTGAAAAGCTTTTGTTAGTTCTCAAGTAAAAGCTAGAGGGATATAAATATGAAAGATATTTGGCCATTTACTTGGTATTTGAGTACTTTTATTTAGAAGAAAAGCTCAGAATAGAATAGGTAGCTTAATGGGCTCCATTAGCAAGTGCATTCTCAGGTTGGCATGACATTCTCTGGGCTGTAAGCTCTTTTGACATTAACAACCATTGGCACTGTTGTCAATTAGCTCGGAACCTTCTTCCAACTTGGTGTTGGATAGGGCCAGCCTTTTCTTTATTGGTCACTTGGGTCATTTACAACCAAACTTTTGTCTGGCCTGTTACTTGAAACAAGAAATACCTATTTTACTGCTGTTGTTGTTACTGTTAGGTGCATCAAGTCCATGACAATTTATAGCCACCCGATGAGCAACAGATCAAAACCTTGCCCTATCCTGTGACATCCTTATGACCTCTGACATGCACTAATCAATTGTTATAATCCTGTGTCAATCCATCTGGCTGAAGGTCTTCTTTTCTCTGACTCAACTTTTTTTTGGCATGTCTTTTTCCTAAGAACTGGTCCTTCCTGATGCCATGCCTAAAGTAAGCCAGGTGAACTTCCAAACTTTGTAAATAAAGCAGAGTAATATTAAAAAAAAATTAAAATTTTTAAAAAACCAAAATAACCAACCAAAAAAACCAAACATGTTTCACATCAGGTACACCTTAGTTTTAAATTGACATCCTTGTTCTTTAGAACTTTAGAGAGGTCTTTAACAACAGATTTTCCCAGTGCAACAGATATTTAGATTTTTTTGGCTGCTGGTACCAAGGATGTTGATTGTGGGTCCAAGTAAAATGAAATTACTGACATTTCTCCATCTATCATCATGCTACCTATTGGTCTAGTGATAATGATTTTTTTTTTTTATGTTAACATGAAGTCTTTCATATTTTAGCAAGGGTTCAAAATCCTCTTCACTTTCTATAAGCCAAGTAGATAATGATTATCTGATTCAATGTGGCCAATACCAGTCTATCTAGGATCACTAATGCCTAGGATATGGCCTTTATGCATTCCATTTTATTTTTTACAATTTCTAATTTTCCTACACTCATACTTCATTCTATGTTTCAATTATTAATGGATATTTGCAGCTCCCTCTTCTCATTTTGTTTCCTTTCAATTGGAGGGACTCTACGTATGGTACTACAGCTAACAATGTTCTTCTGTAATCCATAGGCTTTTCAATACTCTGCAATTTCAGAAATGGACAGTCAATCCTGCTTCTTAGTCTAAGTCTGGAAGTTCTACCTAAATCTATCCACCAAGGGTGACCCTGTTGGTACTTAAAATACTGGTGGCATAGCTTCTAACATCATGGCAACATGTAAATTACCCCAGGATGGGATTCTAACATCATGGCAACATGTAAATCACCCCAGGATGGGAAACTGTACCATGGTAAACAAGTGTTGTACCCATAAAAGCAAACTGTAAAACAAGCAAGCATCCTAAAACAAGCATATGCATTTTATGGGAAACAGAAAGTAAACTATCTGGCCTAGGACAATATGTCTGCCAGACCAGCAAAAAACTAGTACTGGGGTAGCCAGTCAGGTCAGAGTTTCTCCTCATGTGAGTATTGCTGGAATATGAGCTAGGTCATGGGTAGGATGATGTAGGGTGTGTTGAGGGTGTGTCGAGGGGTGGGACACCGAACCTGTTGCAGGGTTCCTGTAGTCCTGCCTTGTATGGTGTTTACCCTCAATTCTCCAGCAAACTTGGAAGAAGGTCCCTGACACTGGCTCCATGGGAGGGTTTCAAGTCAGCTCTGTCTCATAATACTCTCTAGATCTCCACCGAGGCTGCTGTTGCTCTAATGTAGGGCCCAGTCTGACTGGCACTGAAATCTATGGCCTCAAAGGACATGCACTACATTCTTTGCCTCGAGATTCCCAGCACTTTAATAGCTCTCCCTAAATTTCCATCAAGCCATGGCATTGCTTTTCCCTCCAGAAAGATATTCACCTCCTTAGCTCATTTTGTTATCTTCTTTCTTGTTCATACTTTACCAACTTATTCTATGAACATCTGTCTCACTTCCTATCTTATTCTCTCTTCTTCCCTATGTTGGTATGTGTCTTGAAGTCGAAACTGACTTATGGCTGACCCTCCAGTCGGTTTTCAGAGGCTGTAGAGACCATGGGAGGAGATGGTCCATTTTTCTCCCGTGGAGCAGCTTGTGCCTTCAAATCACTTGCCTTTAGATTAACAGTGCAATTTCTTTCAAGTCTACCAGAGCTCCCCACCTTACCAATAGTATAATAATAATATAATAGTCATCCTGATATTTCTATGTGAACGGCCTATTGAGAAAGGATAATCCCTAAAGTATTAAGGTCAAAACCTATACATATGTCTAGGATTCTGCTTTAAAATTCCCATCCTCTGTTTTCCTAAATATGATTAAAATAATTAAATTTAATTATTCAATTTTTTAAAATGTATTTCTTTATTAAGACTTCTAAGGTTTGGATTATTTAGTTGCTGGAATTTTTTTTGATGATTTTTAATTGTTATTTGCCTTTGCAGCTCCACTATTTTGTTACATTACAATTTTACTGCTTTACAAGGCACTTAGCCATCTTCGCTAAAACATGTGTATAGATACTAGGCATTAAACTTCAAGTGCCCGTACATAATTACTTTTTTTTTTTGGTAGCATAACAATAATAGCATAGTATGACAGGCTTGGAAGCAAGAGTGGCATCCACTTCCTAAATAACATGCCTCCAGAAACTCTATGAACTTTGATAAATGTTGTTAGTTGTCAAGGGGCTGCAAGCCTTTTGTTCACAAGGTTGCTTTGAGTCATGCTCGACTCGAAGGCAATCAACAGGAACAATAAACATAACCTATTTGCATGATAGTTGCTATTTGGATCTAAGCTGTTCACCAATTTTAGAGAAGCCACAACTCCTTTCATATAGTACAAACCATAATTGTTTTGCTTATTTTTTGAAAATGTATGTGATTGTTATTATCTGTAATCTGGGAAAGATGGCAAGCCAGAGAAAGGGGAAGACCCTTAACAGGATGGATTATATCAGTGACCGAATCAGTAGGCACAAGCATATCGGAGATGGTGAGAACGATCTGTTGTCATAGTCACTATGAGTTATTGTCGACTCAATGGCACCTCGTAACAATACTAACCTAGCAGACTTTTTAACTCTTTTTGAGGCACTTAATGAGCATGAAGTACATACCTTTTACCTATGTGGTTGTTGACTATGAACAGGTACTTTTGCTAAACACAAATAATGACAGTGGTTAAGGCCATTGACAGTAACCTTCTCTTTACAAAGATTTCTACGAGCGAACATGTTCCTTCAAAAGATAGTTGTTGGACAAAGCTGGTAAAGCATTTCAATGTTTGTTAGGAAGGCACTAGCAAGACAATAATTTAACAAATTGCACATAATAAAATGTCCTTTTATAAAGTTTATAAACAATTCCCTTTTGACTAATTCACAAAACTAGATACAGATTTCAACCAAATCTGCAGCTGGAATCAGATAACAGAATCTGGAGTGAGAAATCACATACAGGACCAAGCCGAATCCCGTGGCTAAAGATGTACTCTGAAGGAGGGGAAATTTGTCAGGTTTTATAGTGAATTCATGCAAGGGCAGAGGTGTGTTCCCACCCTTATAGCTGACTAATACATCTTGGATCCATTCATTCTGTCAATGTAAAAATCATATGCTGACATTAATTTACTAATTAACATACTCATTGATCTGTCCTGGAGAAAAAAAAAAAGAGTACTCCCTCAAGGCAAAGGTGGTGAAACTGCATCTCATGTACTTTGGACATGTTATCAAGATGGGCCAGTCCTTGGAAAAATACCTCACGTTTAGAAAAATGGAAAGTTGGCACAGGAGAAGAAGACCCTTGACCAGGTGGTCACGATAACTTCTCTAATGCTCTCTAGTGTGTCAGGAGGTGTGAGATTGGCACAGGATAGGACAGAGTTCAGATCTGTTCTTTATAGGGTCACTATGGGTCATGCTTAACTCAATGGCACCTGACAACACCCCCACCATTTTGATTATGTATCTTTCTTTACAGTTCTGGCTGTAACACACACCTACATGTCAGGCTCCAGTAAGGGCTCACTATGCCTCTTCCAGGTTTCCCACTTGGAGCGTCAACCTGTAATTTTTTCCTTGTTAGAGATCTGATGATGATGTTGTTATGCGCCATCAAGTTGCCTGCGACTCATAGTGACCTTATGCACAATAGTTCTGAAGCATGGCCTGTCCTGAGACAGTTTTCCTGACTCTGATACACCTACCCCCATTGCCCTACTTATTATATCTCATCCAGGGTCTTCCTCTTCTTGACTGTCCTTCCACCCTTCCAAGCATGATGTCCTTCTCCAAGGATCAGTCCCTCCTGGCCATATGCCCAAAGTATGTGAAATGGAGCTTCAAAATCCTAGCCTTCAAGGTACACCCACTCCAACACAGACCTATTTGCTTTCTTGGCAGTCCATGCTATGTTCAAGACTCTTCTCCAGCGTCAAAACTCAAAGGTATCACTTTTTCTTCTATTATACTTAGTCATTATCCAGCTCTCTGATGCACAGCAAGTAATTATGAAGACCATGGGCTGGATCAGGCACAATTTAGTCTCTAAACTGGCATCGTTGTTTCTCAGTACTCTGAAAAGGTCCCTGACAGCAGATTTACCTAATGCAATTTGCCGTTTTTATTTTCTGACGATTGATGCCCAAAGTGTCAATTGTGGAGCTGAGCAAGCTGTAACTGTTAATAACCTCAGTCTCTTCTTCATCCATCATGGTGCTACCAATTGGCCCAGTGGTGAGAATCTTTGTCTTCTTGATGTTGAATTTCAATCCATATTGAAGATTACAGTCCTTGACCTTCTACAGCAAGTGCTTGAGGTCTGCCTCAGTTTCATCAAGCAAGGTTGTGTCATCTGCATAAAGTAGATGAGTCTTTCTCCAATCCTGATGCCACATTCCTCCTCATAAAGCCCAGCTTCCCAGATGATCTGTTCTGCGTATAGATTGAAATGGTATGGAGATAGGACACATCTTTGACTTCAAAATCTTCCTGATTTTGAACCATGCAATGTTTCCCTGCTCTGTTCCGAGGACTTCTTCCTGGTCCAAGTACAGGCTTCACGAAAGCCCAATCAAGTGTTCTGGGATTCTCCTTCTCAAGGTTAGCCACAGTTTGTTGTGATCTATGGAGTCAAGTGCCTTTGCATCATCAATGAAACACAGATATCCCCACTTTTTACAGATTCAAGCCTGTTCCGTTTTAATACATTGGCCATAATTGAACTCTTTTTTTTTTTAAATTGAACTCTTTGAAACTGGTTCACTGACCAGGATCAGACTCATCAGTGCCAGGCTGAATTCACCTTTCTTGAATCCACTTCCATGACACAGGCAGAGGGAAGAGTTCTGGTGTCTTGACCTGTATTGACAGGAGCAAAACTCTGTCTTAATGTTGTGTGTGTGTGTAGAAAGCAAGGCTATTATGCAAATTTTGCAAACTCTAAAGCAGAGGTCACAAACACAACTGGCAGGCTGGGCCCTGGCCTATGGACATAATTTGCTGATTCTTGCAGGGTTTTAATAGTTTAAACGGATAGAGCCGCAGTTTTCTAGCTTTGATTAAGCCACCCAGCAAGCAGTATCAAGCTCCCAGTGTCACTTGTGTCAGCACAGCTTGTTTTTCAATTTGCTAGAGACCCTTGACCTTCTAGGTAGGTAAATCTGCAAGCCTGTTCTGTGGTGTCTTAGTTATCGCTCAAAAACCCCTCACTGCTGTTGCAATGGAGCAGACGAAGCTGCATGGAGGAGATTGTCTGAATGTCTCCCTTAGAGTTGTTGGTTAATTAAGAACTGTCAAAAAAACCTTTGGGTTGGGAGCCTGACTGTCTTAGGACTAGGCGATCAGCTCTCTCTTAGTCATCTAGTGCTGTTGACCAGCAATCCTACAAGTGAACTGCTTTAACAAGCAGAATTTTTCCCTTGCTTATAGTCAAAGAGGCTAGAAGTCTTATTTAAAGTGCTGACTGTCTTCTCTGTTGGTTCTGAAGGAAGAGTCTTCTCTCTGTAACTTGTGCCTTCTTCTGGCTTCTCGGAGATGTCCATGTGTCTCGACCTATGTGTTCCCTCATCTATCTCCAACTTGCCTCCAGAAACTCTATTTACTTTGATAAATGGCAATAGTTCTAGAGGGGCTTCAGGCCTTTTGTTCATAAGGTTGCTATGAGTCATGCTCGACTCAAAGGCAATCAACAACATTCCTACCTCACTAATTTTACTTCATTAACACAACCAAGAGAATCTCTTTCCAAATGGAATTATAACTATAGACTTGGTTATTGTTGCTTAAAGGCCTCCTGTCCACTATTCATAGTGACCCTCTGAACAGTGGATCTGAACCCTGCCCTGCCCTGTGCCATCCTCACCATCCCCGGCATATTCAAGCATGCCAGTAGAGTCATTGTGTCAGCCCAACTCCTTGAGGGTCTCCCGCCCCCTCGCTGACTCTACACTTTTCCAAGCTTGATGTCTCTTTCCAAGAACTGGCCCCTCCTGATAACATGTATATGGGATGAAGTCTTAATATTTTTGCTTCTAAGGAGCACCATGCACCTTTTCCAAGACCTACTTGGTTTTCCTTTTGGCAGTCCATGGGATAGTCAGTACTCTTTTCCAACAAGACAACTCAAAGGCATCGATTCGTCTGTCATCCTTATTCATGACCCAATTTTTAGGTCCATAGCAAGTAATTGAAAAGATCATGGTTTGGACCAGTTACAACTTAGTCTTTAAACTGACATCATTGCTTTTCAGCACTTTGGAGAAGTCCCTGATAGCAAACATTCTCTGTGCAGTATGCCTTTGGATTTCCTAACTTCTGGTACCAAAGGTGCAGATTGTGGATCCAAGTTAGATGAAATTATTGACAATTTCTACCTTACTCTCATCATGATATTGCTTATTGGTGCTGAGGATTATTTTGTATTATTATTATTATTATTATTATTATTATTATTATTATTTTGTGTGTGTGTGTGTTTGTGTGTGTGTGCATGTACTGTCAAATCAGATCTGACTGGTACAGGAGGAAATTTTCCCTCCTTCTCCGGCAGAGCATCTGGTGGATTTGAACCGTGTACCTCTGGGATTGCAGTACAGCTTCTTGCCACTAGGCCACCAGAGCTCCCCTATTTTGTTTTCTTGATGCTGAAATTTACAATGCACATTTAGAGGGAATATAATTCAGTCTATAAAGTTTTGTGCCAGTTTTCAGCAATGCTGTTGGGATATGCTCTGTAATTTTTCCATCTAGCCTCTTCTGAATGCAAGACAGACTCTGACTTATTTATCACGAGTCATTTGTTTTTCCTTTCTTAGAGAGTCACAAGGTTTGTACTTTAATAGAAGTCACATAGCCTCTGTAACTTGTCACATGCTGGTCTACCTACGTGTAAGGTACCAAGAGGAAACAAAACATGTCTTCTCTGTACCTTGCAACAGAGTTAACCAGAAGGCAGAAGGTCTCCAGGTCATCTGCAGACAATGGCTCACAAAAAGATTATTCTTCAGGAGGCCAGGGCACAAAATGCCAAATTTATTTGAAAGTCTGAATAGACAAATAAACAGGTAACATGAACTGGAAAATTAGAGGAAATGAAAGGCAAAGAATGATGAATGATAATGGCAAAGCAAAAAAAAAATGTCTCAAGCACCTGGAATGAAAATGAAAATTTATTTCTCATTAGGTATAAGAAGAAGCTGCCCATTGGCATTTAGCAAAGACGTCTGAGCGTTGAGCTCCTTTGAAAGCCAGGGCTGCAGGTCCTGTCCATGAACCGTTAGGGAGGCCAGCCAGGCCTAAGACCATGTGTTAGATGTCAGGCATCAAAAGGGATAGAGGCATTTGAACAGCCTTTATATATCAGAATCTTTAACTTTTTCCTTTAAGTCTTGTTACTAAACATAGAACTTACTGGTGTTTTTTGTTTGAAAATCCAAATCTAGCTTTCTTTGAAGGAGACCAGGGCCAAAATTACTTAGAGATTGCCCTGGGGGGTTGGGGGGGCGGGAATTTAGACCAGAATCCATTTCCAGAACTCTTTATGCCTTAGTGGCATAATGAGTTGTGAGTTGGGCTGCTAACCAAATGGTCAACAGTTTGAGTCTACCAGTCTCCCGATGGGAGAAAAATGAAGCTGCATGCTCCCATTAAGACTTACAGCCTAAGAAACTGATGGAGGGTCTTCCAGAGCTGGAGTAGATGTGACAGCGCTGGGGAGTCCTTTCAAAAATCACATGGCCTGACTTGACTGCAAATGTCACTAAAGAAAAGGGTAACTAAGCAAATAGTTGCCTTTTGGGGGCAGGTGTCCTCTATGAACACAATTCAACCGCATCAGTGTGGTTCATTTCCAGACACCCACCTCGAGGAAGCAGGGGGATGTATCCCAGATTTCAGAAAGAGCTGAGAGCCTTGAGTAGGTGTGAAGTTCTAGGAAAGCTTAGAACTTCTCCTTCCTTCCACCAATGTGTGGATTATGACCTTTTTCTGTCTTCATTGTATCTTCTTATCTAAAACTTTTAAGATCAAGAGATTCCTGGTCAAGAAACTAAAGCAGGACCATTCCATTCCCCAGTGGATTTGAAGAAATCTGTTAATAAAATTGAGTACAACTCAAATAGGAGATACGGAAGAAGAACCAAGCTGGGTCTCTAAGGAGTTGCATAGATGATAGTACACGTATTTACCTAGATTTATTAGCATTTAAAAAAAATCACAATCTGATCAGATGGAAATGGGAAATTTCTATTTTTATGCATCCACATTTAAGAGATTCACTAATAAATATGTGAGTAATTGGGCGAAGGGAAGGAAGGCTGAGAGCCGAAGGAGAAAGTTCTCCCCTAGATGCTTATAAATGCAAAGATCCTACAAACAAGTAGGGTTATTGTAGGCAAAGTCCCTGGGTTGTGCAAATGGCCAATGCTCTTTGCTGCAAAAGGAACGATGGTAAAGAGTGGGAGACCAAGTTGGACCACAATTAAATCTTCAAAAGGTAACTGTCCTCATCAAATTTGGTACATTTGCAATACCAAAATAGCCATGAGGTCAGACGCAGCCCAACCATTCCTGTACCTACATTTATTAAACACTGTGCAAATTTACTCAGATGTTACTTTACTCACAGTTGTGGGGTTTATTAAAAAAAATAATATTAATTTCCCAGTTGTAGCGGGTAGGGAAGGCAAAAGACAGACAGTGAAAGTCTAAGTGTTAGTGAACAGCAGTCCCAAGCCAGGTTAACAGTAAGACACAATTCCTTGATGAGTTCAGATAGCTTCTTCATCAACAAGTAAAAGCCCAAGTTCAGCCCAGCAATACATATGCAGGAAGCCTCTGGTTTCCTGCGCCATCCAGCAAGCCTTGTCTCATAGTAGTCACAAGTCATCTCTTCCTTCAATCCTCCCACAAGTAAACACCTTTAACTCTGGATCTATCTCCAAAGCTCCGTCAGGCTAGTTCCTCCACAGTCTCCCCATCTCTCCCTCTTAGGTTGACCTCACAGCTGTTGATGATGTTGAAGATACTTATCAGTGAGTGAAGCATATGTCTAAAATTGAAGCAGGTGGAGGCCATGCCCTAGAGAAGGCTAAGGCAATGGATGTAAAAGCCACTTTCAGAAGCCTTAACAACCACAGCAACAGGGTCAGAAGTTTGAATCCACCTTAAACACAAACAAAAAAGGGTCTGGCAAGATACTTCTGAAAAATTCACCACTGAAAACTCTATGGAATACAGTTCTCCTCTGAGAAATACGGCATCACCAGAAGTTGGAGTTGACTCAATGGCATCTATTTGTTTTGTTTTGTACAATAATCAGGAGCACTGAAATATGAAACGATGAGAAACTAAAATGAGTATAAATCCTAGGAGGCTAGAGATTGGTGTTGGGCTATAAAAGCAAGAATTTACAACCAGGTTGAAAAAATCAGGTACAAATAAAATGCTAAGAGGAAGATTCAATAATTCATTCAGTAAATATTTACTGTGTCTCCCATGTGCTGAGAACCAAGAAATGAAATGGTGAACAAAAGAACATGCGATGGTCCTAAGCAGTCTGGAACCGAACCTTCCTTCAAGGATTACTCAACTGCCACATTTCTCAGGTGAAAGAAATGGTGCCTCTTACTGTAAGCTTGTTTATTTATCTCTGGGGAAACTGGGAAGAACTATATCGTTTTCAACACATAAATTTCAAATGATACAGTACATTTCTATTAGAAAATACTATCAAATAAACAATTTTTTTGCATAATATTAATGACAGAAGGAAAGCTTGGCAAATTTTTCTCACAGGAAAATAAGAGTTTGAGAAATATTAGCCAAGCATGTTAGCAAGATTTTTCAGTTTGCTTGCTTTGCTAAGCTGGAAGGATCGAGTTGGGTAAATCTCTGTGCTCCCACCACCCAACCCAACCCCCCCATCCTTCACCCATCGCATCACATAGCAAAGACTGGTAGGCAGAAGACGGAACCTGGGCCAAGTCGTGGGAGTGTGCTCCCTGCCCCAGTGAAGCTTGACATCCCCAGGGAGAGAAATCAAATAAGCGCCTGTGTGAACAAATGTGTGCTACAAACTGGAACAAGCAGCTAAGCAGGTAAGGTACAGGGTCGGAGGGAAGAAACAGTCATCGAGCAACTCGATGTCTTTGGCTCAGAGATTTGTTCCTTTTACCAAGGCCACATAAACTTCTTTTCCAATCCATACTTCACCCATCAGACATGAAGGTAGCAGGAGAAGTTGGTGGCCATTAAACGTGATGTCAGAGTGATGGATAGAAGTACCATCATCCCTCTGATACTGTTAGCTGAATATCACTCGGGCCCTGAGTGTGGCTGTCCCCGAGTCCTTAAAGATTTCATAAATCCTGCTTGTAAGAAAGGGCTGTGAACTCTCACGCCCAGACTTTATCTGCAGCCTTTTGGATCTCATCAGGTGACATGCAGTCATCACTAATGCAGTCCAGCCACTCAGCTTCCGTAAGTCATTACTTGCAGCAGTTTGGAGGGGAAAAAAATCAGGAGCTTTTACCATAATGATCCCAAAGCCAAGTTCATGATGCTCAATGATGCTGCTTTATGGGATTTCCTGAAGGAATCGATATGCTGGTTAAATTTCAATAACCTCCTCCTCTGAGGAAGAAGGAAACGAGATCCGTTCTGTAGGGTAGCACATACAAAATATATGGGGCTGGCAACCTAAAGGTGAGTAGTTCAAATCTACCACCAGCTCAGCGGGAGAACGATGGATAGTCTTCGGTGAAGATTTACACTCTCAGAAACTCCATGAAGGATCAGTTGTGATCAATACAACAAGGTGGTTTTCTTTCATTTTTAGCTTGTTTTGGATAATTTAGAAGAATTTAAATGCAAACATTTTTGAAACTATAAAAAAAAAAAGCACTAACCAAAAACCCAAATAAACAAAACAACTCTAGTTTTCAGTTAGTAAGAATACATTTCAGCACTCAAGTTAACTATTATTTGTAAAGATTACTTTTAAACACTCCATAATCATGGCATTATCATTAATACATAATTAATAGCATTCCAAAGCATAAATAGACATTCTTCTGGTATTTCTTTCAGCCAGAATTCATCTGACATCAGCAATGATATCCCTAGTGCCACAGCCTTTTCTCAATCCTGTTTGAACTTCTGGTAGTTCCCTGTCTGTATACTGTTTTAGCCATTTTTTAAAATTATCTTCAGTATTTTGATATTAATATTTTTCTATAGTTTCCACATTCAATTGGATTACCTTTCTAGGAAATGGGAACAAATATGGAGCTCTTCCAATCCATTCACCAGATGGTTTTTCCCCCAATTCCTTGGAATAGACTGGTGAGTTCATCCAAGGCTGCATCTGTTAATGAAACAAGTCAATTGGTATCACATTGATTCCTGGGGCCTAATTTTTCACCAATGCCTTCAATGCAGCTTCCAATTCCTCCTTCGTTACCTCTATAAGGTACTTCCTGAAAGTTTTCAGTGCCAATCAGTTCTTTCTGGTACAGTGATTCTATGTATTCCTTCCATTTTCCTTTGATTCTTTCTGGATCATTCAGTATATTACTCCTAGCATCTGTCAATATTTTCAACTTGAGGCTCAAATTTGTTTTTCAGTTCTCTCAGTTCTTCCCTATATATTCTCCAATATCACATTTAGCTGGTGGCAGAATTTTATTACCGCAAAATCGTGACTAATCACAATCAACTATAACTATGTAAAAGTAAACTTTAGGATTTAGGAGAGGTTGTGACACTACGGGCATCATTGCCAATGTCAGATGGATCTTGGCTAAATGCAGAGTACAAGAGAAATGTCTGTGTTTCGTTGACTATGCAAAAGCACTTGCCTGTGTGGATCACAACAAATTGCAGCTAACCTTGAGAAGAATGGGACTCCCAGAACACTTAATTGTTCTCATATGAAACCTATACTTGAAATAGAAGGCAGTTGTCAGAACAGAGCAAGAAATCAGCACATGGGTCAAAATCAGAAAAGGAGTGCATCAAGGATGTGTCCTATCTCCATACCTTTTAAATCTGTATGCAGAACAGATCATTTGAGAGACTGAACTTTATAAGGAGGAATGTGGATTCAGGATTGGAGGAAGACTTAACAATCTATGTATGCAGATGACACAACCTTACTTGCTGAGATTGAGAAAGGCCTGAAACATCTGCTGCAGAGGGTCAAGGATTGTAGTTTGCAATATAGACTGAAGATCAACATCAAGAAATGATTGGTCCAATTGGTAGCAACATGGATGGAGACTGAGATTGCTAACAATTTCAGCTTGCTTAGTTCCACAATCTTAACACCAGCAGTCAGGAAATCAACAAACTAATTGGAATAGGAAAATCTGCTCTCCAGGATCTGTCCAGAGTGCTGACAAGCAAGGATATCAGTCTAAAGACTAAGGTGCACTTGATCCAGCCCATGGTCTTCGCAATTACTCCCTATGCACCAGAGAGCTGGACAATGACCAAGGATGACAGAAGAAGAATTGATGTATTTGAGTTGTGGTGCTGGAGAAGAGTACTGAACATAGTATGGCCTGCCAAGAGAATTAACAGGTCTATCTTGGAGAGGGTAAAACCAACCTTCTCATGGGAGGCAAGGATTTTGAGTCTCCACCTCACATATTTTGGGTGTGTAGCCAAGAGGGTCTTTGGAGAAGGATATCATGCTTGCAATGGTCAAGGTACAGTGTAGTAAAGGAAGACTCTGCCAGATGAGATGGATTAACACAACTGGGGTTATGAGGTGTGCCAGAGACAGTGAGATTGGCTCAAGGCAGAGCAGAGTTTAGAGCTATTGTGCATAGGATCACTATGAGTTGTAGTCAACTCAATGGCACCTAACAACAAGAGCAAAAAGCAATATCTTACTAATAATGCGTGAATTGTTTTCTAAAATGCTTTCATTCTTTGAGCTAGTGAGAAATTGATAAAGATAGTTGGGAAGATTGATCACAGATAACATTCTTGACAGTAGTATAGTTAACACCTGTACAAAAAGGCAAATTACTGGGAAATTAATATTAAATGTATGAAGGGCTAAACTCCCAAAGGTCTCAGGAATACAAGTACTTGGATATGCTAGGAGACCCTCCAGTCCTTCCTTTCTCTTAGTCTTCAAGATTAGCTCCATCCTTTTGAAGAGCTAAGTCCTTCTTAGCCTCTAAGATTAGCCCCATCCTTTTGATAAAATCTGAGCCCAAAATACGAATGGAATGTGTTGGAGACACCCAAACTCCCATTTTATATAGCTTTGCACCAAAAGGATTGTTTTTTCTCTACATGTAAAGTCCAAATAATCTCAGAGAGAAAAAAAAAAACAAACCAAAACCAACAGACAAATAAATTCATTGATCTCATGCTTCATTTTACTCCCATCAACCAAGCCACCTCTCTGACCACATTATGTGGCTGGGGGAGGGAGGAGCAAGCTCTCACAGCATTAAGAGTTCCCAGAACAATTGTCCAGGATATGCCTGTATTCTGCCATAACTGCTGTCATGGGTGTTGTGAATATAAATTAGTGCAAAATTTTATTCTCTTTAGCATATTTTTTAAGTTTTGTCACAGCAAGGATAGCAATGTTTATTTTGTATGAATATCATCTATCATGTGCTTCTCTTTCCTGCCTATATTGATTTCTATTTAATGTATACAAAACCTTTTACCCCAATGAAAAAGAATTCCATAAAAGAAATGGGATATTTGATGTATATTTTTCTTATTACCGCATAGAGTCTCATATTCACTCATTCAACACACATCTAGAATGCATTTGAGCCACGCCATTTACAGTGCTACACCTGGAGCTTAAGATAGATGAGACAGGTGAGTAGGATAAGGAGAAGAGAGCACATTGAATAAGAGTTGAGTCTGACTCATGAGAATCCATTCATAGTTAACAATCATAATCTTTTTTATCCACAAAATATGCATGAAGAGGACCAAGAACTATTTTCCAATTATCAGTGGATCATAAAGAGCAAGGAAAAGATTCAGGAGGGGGAATTATTTAGGTATATACATCCACTTCCTAAACTATATACACACACACATAGTGTGTATATATATAATGTGTATACACATGTATATCTATAAATGTGTGTATATATGTATATATATAAATAATGTATATATGTATATGTAAATAATGTGTATATATAATGTGTGTATATATGTATATATATAATGTGTGTATATGTGTATATATAACGTGTGTATGTGTGTATATATAAAATGTGTGTATATATGTGTACATATATAATGTGTGTATATATAAAATGTGTGTATATATGTGTATATATAAAATGTGTGTATATGTGTATATATGTAATGTGTGTATATATAATGTGTGTATATATGTGTATATATGATGTGTATATATGTATATAATGTGTATATATATCGTGTGTATATATCATGTGTATATATAATGTACATGTATGTATGTGTATATATATATATGTGTATGTGTGTGTGTGTGTGTGTATTATTGTGTTGTTGATTGCCATCAAGTCAAGCATGACTCATAGCGACCCTATGAACAAAAGGCCTGAAGCCCCTTAACAACTATTGACATTTAACAAAGTTCATCGAGTTTCCAGAGGCATGTTGTTTAAGGAATTGGATGCCACTCCTGCTTCCAAACCTGTCATAGTATGTTATTGTTGTTATGTGCCATTGAGTCACCTGTGATGCATAGCAACCCTATGTAGCTCTGAACCCTTCCCTGTCCTGAGCCAGTCTCACTAATTCTGACACACTAACCCCCATTGCCCCAGTCACTGTATCAATTAATCTCATCTGGGGTCTTCCTCTCCTGTGCTGTCCATCTACCCTTCTGAGCATGATGTCCTTCTCCAAGGACTGATCTCTCCTGGCCATGTACCCGAAGTGAGGCAGAGCTTCAAAATCCTAGCCTCCTAGGAGACACTTGTTTTCACCCTCTCCAAGACAGACCTTTTTGTTTTCTTCGTAGTCCAAGACTCAACTACAGCATCACAACTCAAAGGCATCTGTTCTTCTTCTGTCATTCTTAGTTATTGTCCAGCTCTCTGAAGCTTAATGAGTGATGGAGAAGACAATGGCCTGGATCACGTTCATCTTTGTATCTAGACTGACATTGTTGCTCTTCAGCACTCTGGACATGTCCATGACAGCAGATTTTCCCAATGCAATTCTTCTTTTGACTTCCTGACTGTTGGTATTAAGAGTGTTGATGGTGGATCCAAGCAAGCTGTAATTGCTAACAACCCCAGTCTCCTTTCCATCCATCATTATGGTGCAGCTAATTGGCCGTGTGTGTGTGTGTGTGTGTGTGTATTTATTTATTTATAAATACAGGGTGATAAACATTGGGAAAAGTAGAGAGCAAACAAGAGAAAAGCTTTCACTGAGATGAACAAACCCACTGTCTGCAACAATTGAGCATAGTGTGGCATCTAAACAATAATGCTGTGATAGATATATGATATAGGAATAATGAACCCTGATGGTGACTCTAAAAAAATCCAGAGTATTTTATCTTTGAGTAAACATACTTAAGAGGACGTACATGGGCTTAGCTTTCCAGGTAAAGGAAGAAAGGCAGAAAGTGGAAGGGAGTATTGCATACCTGTATGCAAAGATATGACACATATGTGGCATATATCTGAAAGAAGCTCTTTAATTTTAATTATAAGGAAAATAAACCTACTCAAATTAAATATTAAAAACTAAAGAAAAAGTTTGGAAGTACAGAGCTTAGCATCTGTACAATGGGGCCTCTGAGAGGCTATCAATGTCATGGCAGCATGGCCAGTCTCTCTTCCATGGCCAAATACAAGCTCTTCACCCCCCGTGTCTCCATGCCATCTCTACCTCTGAACTTGAGTCCACTCCATCCTGGTTTTACTCAGTATACCTTCTCACTTTCTTATCATCTGTGCATGGTCCAAAATGACCACCTGACTCCATATCCAGTTCATTCATACATCTCTCCTTGATGGTCAACTCTCACGGTTCTTTGATAATCAAGGTTTCGAGTCCGTTGACGAATTATCAAAAAAGAAATCCACTTTTTATTGGTCACTACTTTTCCTGGATTTAGTAGTGCTTTTTGTCTATTTAGTGAGGTAGCAATGAGTTGGAACAAACTCAAGAATGTATCCTGGGAGGCGTTGCCCTCATCTGAGTCCACATCAAATGGATGTAGATGGCATTAGTCAGTTACTGCTCCATAAAGGCTTTCAGACTCGAGGTGAGCTGAGCACTTCAAGGCTAAGGGCTACCGTGAGTCCTTCCAGCATTTGTGAAGCTCTTACTAAGAATGACTGGGTCATACTCAACTCTTACTTCACCATCAGATCACCTCCTTTCTATGTTGTGCAATCTGATATTTTTTATGAAGAAATAAACTGAGAAAAATTGTCCTTTTAAAAAATTGTAGAAATAGACATTTCCTTTAAGGAAAAAAAACAAAATATATTCTTAGAATATGTTCTTTTGACAGCCAGAAAATCCTCGAGGAATCAGCTCATCCCAAAACTGAAGGTTCACAGCCCGTTCTGTCCTGCATTCCCAGATCTGTTGAATGTTAGCAGAGAGAAGATGGAAGAAACATCACCTTTTTCTCTAGACTTGGCAGAATGTTCTTCTCAGCCTTGCAAGAACTGGGTTAAAAAGTAAGGCTTTACTTTTATTTATTTATTTGGATGGTAGAAAAATATATATATTTATTATTATCATCATTATTATTCATTTCAATGAAGATTTACAGATTGTGGATTTCCATTCATTCATTGTTGCACTTTTCTCCCCACCCCCAGTTCACTCCTCTTTAAAAGCAAAAGAAAAACTCCTTCATTAGTATACAAACCCCCCCTACACCCTCCCACCCTCACCCCCAGTAGACTCCACTCTGCAACCCTCATTCCAAATTTTTATGATACTCATAATGCCCTAAAATATATTTTTTAAACTGTTCTCTCCCTCATCGGCTTCAATGTATATATTTTTAAGGTAGACATGAAGAGAGAACTGGGAAAGAAGAAAAACAAGTCTCTTTAGTGGCTTTTCTAAAGCAGGAGAGAGATGTTAACTCAGCTGGGTTGGAGGTTGTTGGCTGCACGTAACTGTTGAAAAGTTTAAATGCAGTAGAAGTCTACCTGTGTGAGTTTGAATCACCTCCTTTGGTTGATTATTTCAATTTGGGGTTCATTTTTTGATTAAGTATCTTGGTCATGTTTAGTTATGGGCAAGTTTCAGATTAGAGACATTGGTTTGTGTTTATTTATATAAAATCAAACTATCTACTGCGATTGAGTCTATTCTGATTCCTAAAGACCCTTCACCAGATTTCTGAGGCTGTAAATCTTTGGGGGAGACCACCTTCCTTTCTTCATACAGCAGCTGATGAACTCGAACTACCAGTCATTGAGTTAGCAACCCAACACAACATACTAACCTTTTGAGGGTGTAAGGGGATAATTGAGGTACAGCCCTCCATGATCATAAAGATTATGACCCTATGGTTGTCATCATAGCAATCACCATCATCTGCACTACTGAGCACCTTCTGTCTGCCAGCCTCCTACATGAGGAGTCCTGATAGTACAGTGTTTAGACACTTGGCTCCCAATGGAAAGGTTGGCAGTTTGAACCCAAAAGCCACTTCACAAGGTGTGACAGTCTTCTGTGAAATGTTCCAACCTTAGAAACTTTATGAGGGAGTTCTGTGTCCTACAGGGTTGCTATGTGTTAGAATCAGCGCCAGCAGTAGCAGGTGATTTGGCAAAGACTCTTTGTTGTTGTTTACGTACATTATTTTTTTTTTACACATCATATGAAGTGGGTTTTATTGCTATCTTTATTCAACAGATGAGGAAAATGAACACTACCTAAAGTCACAGAGGTGTTATCTAAGGGAGCTTGGACTAAAAACCTAGATTTTTCTGTTCTCAAATTTCATCTTCTCAACTAAGATATGATGCATATATACCCTTAAGGGTAGAGACCCTGGGACTGTTCAAATTCTGAATAGAAAATCAGATTATAAATAAAGTCCAGGGTTGAGAGTCCAAAGGCTGCATTGCAGTAAGCCTTATCAATAAATGATTGTTGGACTTTAGTGAGCTCTTTATGCTCGATCTTTATTCTCCCCCTTTGTACAATGAGGATTACAGACTGTTTTATTTTGGAGTTCCCTTCCACTCCATACATTCTGTGCTGTGGTGACTTAGGAACTGGTAGCATAGTCCATTGTGAGCTGAGCTGTTAACTGAAAAGTTATACATCTCAGGTGCTTCAAATCCACCAGTGTCTCCTTGGAAGGGAGGCGGGTGGTCTCTTCCTCTTACAATCTAGAGCTAGGTAAACTCAATGGAAGGTTGCTATCAGTCAGAATCCACTCAATGACATTGAGTGTGAGGTCTTGAGTTTATCCATATTAGATTACTTTTGAGTCTTAGTCATATTGGATTATTTTTCAAAGCAAAAGAGTGTTCACTTTCCTTATTTGTGTAACGAAAAGTTTGGAATCAGGAATCTATTAAAAACATTTAAAATTCTGTTAAGGTTTTTGTTTGTTTTATATCAATCAGTGATGTTAATGATCAAATCTAGGATTTAATCTGCTACCAAGTCAAGCAAGAGCTACCAACCCTAGGCTCCTCCACTCTGAGCTGGTACCTCCAGTCCCCGGGGGACTGCATTCTCTTCATGTCTTGGTCTGTAGAAGGATAAGCAATGTTTACTTTTATAATCACATGCATTGCTTTGTGAAGAGATCCATTAAACGGGCCCTTTAAATAGCAATCTCTTTCAGAGCAGTGAAAAGTAATTCAATTTATTTCTTCAGAAACATGTTTACCGTGCCAAGCAAGGCCCACCTTTATCTCCAGCCAGGTTTAAATAGTTACCGGTCTAATAGAAGCAGAGACATTTTATACACACAAGGGAAAACATATAAATTTGCTGATTCAGACATATTCCCTGGTGGCCTATTTTTTACATGTTGGGTCTGGGCCTGGGTAGTAGGATAATGTATGTAAGCAAGATTAGTGTGGAGCCTTTGCTCAGAATTTTTAAGTCTTATGGGCTGGGAGATAATTTGAATCCTAATAATTTAAAATGTAATAAATGCTGTGGAAGAAGAATTAAAGTTTCATGGCTTCCCCTAATGAGTCCTTTAGTGAAAGCATGCAAAGGAAAGTTCCTGGAAGAAGTGACATTTGCATTAAGACGGGAGGAACCAGAAGGAAATGAAAAGTGGCAAGTGTGTGAGTAAGGAGATTGTTTCAGAGAGAATAAAAAGACCTAGAAAAATAGAAAGCATAGCATATTAAAATAGCTCATAGGAGCATCTTGTTGTACATCATTGAGTCAAGAACTCATAGCTGACCCTCCAGTGGGTTTTCAGAAGCTGTGAATCACATGGCAGGAGATAGTCTATTTTTCCTCCAAGGAGTAGTTGGTGGATTCAAACTGCCTGCCTTTGGGTTGACAGCACAACTCCTTACCATTAGGCTACCAGAACTCTCTTATAAAAATATAAGAGAAGAATATTTTTTTTAAAAAAACTGAGATATTATCTCAGATAGTAGACATTAACTCAGGAAAGACTCATAAATCATCTTGAAGATCTCAGTCAATCTAAATTTGGGCAACTCATTTATAACTTCTCTGATAATTAGGCTCCTAATCTGAAATATAATGAGTGTATAATTGGTGACATTTTAGTCCCTTTCCGACTACAAAATGCAATGCTGTAGCTAAGATTGGGGATATGACTGGGACAGTAAATTCTCTAGTCCTACAGTGGGGTTGTAAAGAGCTGAGATTGGGAGAACCTGTGGGTGTTTACTCAATAATCATTTACTCAATAAACTTATTGCTGTTCAATTGGGATTGACTTGTAGCTGACCATCCAGCAACCTTCCAGAGACTGTTAGTCACACAGGGGGCCATTGCCCATCCTTCTCTGTGGTGCAGCTGGTGGATTTGAACTGTCAGAGGGCACCGCCTTTGGATTAGCATTAACAACACAGCTTTCTACAGACTATGTGGCCAGAGCTCCCTCATTAACATAGTAATTCCTATTTACAACCTAATACTTTAAGTGCCACTACAGAATAGACATCTGTGCTAGATGCTACTATTTGTCACTAAACAAATGTTACACAAATCATTATGTATTCAACTTTTGTGAAGAGCTGTGGAGGAAAATAGTACTCTGACCAAGGGTATCTCCCATAACCCTACATCAAGCTCCATCTTGAACAATGAAACGTGGGAACATTTGCTTTAATGTCAGGAAAGAGTCTGCCCTCTGTTAATGTGCAGTTAGCATTGCAATGGAACTCTCCGCTGGTGTAATGAATAAGAAAACGCAAGCAAGCTACGACTTTTAGAAAATAAAAACTGTGATAGTCTAAATAGAAAACCTTAGAATATTTTCAAAACATTGGAATTAATAAGAAGCTCATCAGTGCGAACAGAAAGAAAACAAAACTCCTCAAGCTCATTGCTGTTGAGTAAGTACCGAGTCATAGATGATCCTCTAGTGGGTTTTCTGTGAAAATAGAGAAACTATTGTTAAAAAAAAAAGTATGGCACAAATTAGGACAAGGTTCAGAGCTTTTGTTCATAGGGTTGCTATGGGTTGTACTCAATATAACCTAAAAACAACAAATAAATGTAGAGGAAGCTCTCACAGCCTAGTGGTAAGGAATCGCACTGTCAGTCTGAAGGCATGTGGTTCAAATTCATCAGCTGCTCTGGAGAAGATAATTGGGCAGTTTCCTGCCATGTGATTTACTGCCTCTGGAAACCCTCTGAAGTGTAAGCTATGAGCCAGGTCCAACTTGTTGGTTCCTTAAACAACAACAAAAAAATATGGATTATAGTCTTCAAAATGAGTTAAATATCAATATAAGAAAAAACCCAAAATTCGCCCGACTAAATAGGCGGCATTGTGATAGATGGAGAAAAGATAGACGCTATCATTTTCTTTGAATCCATGACCAACACTCATGGTAGCAGCAGTCAGGAAATGAAAAGACATATTGCATCGGGGGACATCTGCTGGCAAGAACTGTTCTAAAATGCTAAAGAATGATGATGTCAGTTTAAAGCCTATATGCTTCATCAAAGCCTTGGTATTTTCAACTGCTTCCTATACATCTGAATGTTACACAATGACTAAGGAAGTTCAAAGAATTCATACCTTTGAATTGCAATGCTGATGAAGACTGTTGGGTGTCTTACGGATTGCCAAAAGAACAAACCGATCTGTCCTGGAGAAAGTGCAACCAGTGTACTCCTCTAAGGAGGACTTTGTCTCTCATACTTCAAGTATGTTATCAGGAGGGGTCAGTCCTTGGGTGGGGGAGGGGAGGGAATCATGCTGGGCTTTAAAGGTAGAGAATCAGCGAAAGAGAAGATCATCTTCAAGAGATGGATTGACACAGTGATTGTAACAATGGACTGGACATGGCAGAGGTCATGAAAATGGCACAAGATAGGGTAAGATTCAGGTCTGTTGTCCACAGGTTTGCTGTGAACTGCACTGCAATCATTCGAATCCACCAGCTTCTCCAGGGGAGAAGGATGGGTAATCTCCTCCTATGCAATTAACTGCCTCTGAATTGATGGCAAACAATAACAACAAATACAACATAAGCAAATATATTACATATGATAAGAAAGGAAGATCCCGGATGAGATGGATTGATTCAGTGACTGAAATAATTGGGGTAGGTGTGTCAGAGACAATAAGATTGGCACAGGATAGAGCAGCGTTCAGAGCTGTTTTACACAGGGTCGCTATGAATCTCAGGTGACTCAACAGTACTTAACAACTATATTAATGAATAGAAGAACCCAATATTATAAGAAGGTGTATGTTCCCTGAATTGATCTACAGATTAAATTCAATGCCAATCAAACTCTCAAAGAGCTATTTGCAAAACTTGGACATGCTGTTTTTAAGATGTATTGGTTAAAGTGCCAAGACAAATAAGATTCATAGATAACAAAATTTGTGATAAATCTATAGTAACTAGGATATTATAGTATTTGCTCGTAGTAGAAAATGATGAGTGTTACAAAACAGAGTTCAGAAACAGACCCATGGCAGTTCTAGCCCTTAAGCGTCATACATCAGTGGGAGAAAACTTGAACTATATCATTCACATTGTTAAGAGAATGTGTGAACTAAATGGAGGGAGGGAAGAGAGTATCAGTTAACTAAAAGGGGAAAAAACTAAAGGAAATAAAATCTCAATTTCACACATTGAATAAATTATACTTTATATGATTTTTTACACTTCAAATGTCTTAAGTATAAAATACATTTTACTGCACTAAAATGTTAAATTTTTAACAAAAGATACTATAGTTTTTAAAAAATATTAGCATGTAGAATATGTAAAAAGGACTTCTGGTGACTTTGTCATAAGGAGTTACTGCTAAACCTAAGGCACATGGTTCGAACATGCTAGTTGCTCTTCAGGAGAAAGACGGGTAGTCTCCTCCCATGCAATTAAACTGCCTCTAAAAACCCACGAGGATGTCAGCCATGAGGCGGTTCCTACTCAAGGCCACATAAACAACAGTGTCTGTAAAAACGCCGATGATCTGGTAGTTCAAGAGTTGTGCTGTTAATCCAAAGACGAATGGTTCAAATCCACCAGCTACTCCGAGGAAGAAAGAAGAGAAATCTCCTCTTTTGTTATTTACAGCCTCTGAAAACCCACTGGAGGATCAGATGTGAGATGATTACAACTCTAGAACAATGTTGTTGTTGTTGTTGTTTGATGCCGTCGAGTCATAAACTACTCATAGTGACCCTATGAACAAACGGCCTAAGCATTGTTCCTACATAGAGTTTCCAGAGGCAAGCCACTTTGGAAGTGGATGCCGCTCCTGTTCCAGGACAATTCTAGAACAATGAGTTGTTAATTATTGCATATAGCAGGAGCGGCATCCACTTCCAAAATGGCTTGCCTCCGGAAACTCTATGTACGAACAGTGCTCAGGCTGTTCATTCATAGGGTCGCTATGAGTCGTCTACGACTCGACGGCATTAAACAACATGTATATATATGTATATGTGTGTGTGTGTGTGTGTGTATATATATGTATATGTGTATATGTATACGTGTATATATGTGTGTATATATATATGTGTACACACACACATATACTGACTGGCAATCATTTCAAAAGCACTAAAATTCTAAAGAACATATTGACGAGATGTGTAAAAAAGTACCTTACTGGGAAAGATCTGGGGTGAAAAACATTGTGTACAAATTTTGTAAATAAACCAGTATAAAATAAAAATTTTCTTTTTTAAAAAAAGAAAGCAAGTCACAGATAAGGAGGCCTAAATAGCAAAACACAAAAACAAAAATAAACAATATTCCTATTACAAAATTAAAAAAGAAACAAGACCATAGCTGACCTTGGATTCAAAGAAAAGAAAATAAGAAGGAAGAAGGGACCGGAAGCAAGTCTTGTTGAGAATATAGAAAACACAGCTTCCCATTCACATCAACATAGATTGGTAGTACCATATTGGAAAAGATTTTAACAATATCTACAGAGTTTCAGTTAGCTTTTTACCCTAGGAAAATTCTAGATATGGAGTTAACAAATATATATATGTATATACATATATATGTGTGTGTGTGTGTATATATATATATATTGATAATACAGTGATGTTAATAAGAATGAAAAACTAGGAACTTCCTAAATGTTCTGAAAGAATGGATAGATAAATCAACAATAAAGTCATAGAATTCATATTAAACCACCAATAAAATAAATATACTACTGCTCTGTGTATGAGCACAGATAAATCATAATGTTGCAAACACCACAAAAAGCAAGTTGAACACGCTTCACATAAATTTTAATAAGCTGTCATTTAGTACTAAATCTTTTCATAGATATTCACATATATAGTAAAAACATAAAAACATGCCTGGGCATAATAAAGTCCAAATTTAAGAAAATTATTACCTCAGGAGAGGTAAGTTAGAGAAGGAGACTGATGAAACACATAGATGCCAGAAGTATTTCATAATAATTTTTAAGAGATAAAAGAAGATATATTGAACTCCTGTGTTGAGTGCTATTGAAAACACAGGTAAATGAAGACTAAAACGTTTCCATAAGATTTAATGCCGTGGATGTTACTGTCAATCTAGGAAGAAGTGTAGCCCTCCTTTCATAGAGCACATTTACATTGGTATTAGTTATCTACATAACAAATTATCCCAATTTTAAACATAGCCATTTAAAATAGCAAATCTTGATTATCTCATCAGTTTCTGATAAACATGTAGGAATGGCTTTCCTAGGCAAGGCATTCTTCCTTGCCATCAGGACCAGATGAGGATTATGACAGGAGTTGCTATCATAAGAGCAGTAGACGCTATGGCCATCTCAAACTGATGGCACTAGAACTGCTTCCAACACGACTCACTCACAAGACTAGCGAGCGAGTTCTAGAGTTTGGCAGGAAAACTTGGTTCCTCATCACAAGCTTCTCTATGGTTAATTGAGTGACCTCAAAATATGGCACCAGCATATGAAGCCCAGTCTATTTGATTTTCTGAAAAACTGTGCCCTAAACTTTGAATGTCTCCTCCTTTTCCCCAACCTTGTTACCAGAAGATGCTTCGAGTCTAATCACTTGTAGTCGTCGTCTTAAGTTTTACTAGTCCTTTGTAGGCTCTCAAATATTTCTTAAGTAGGTTTGTGCTGTCCAATTCTGTTTATGAAACTAAGTATTCTTCAATGGCAAAGCCATTCAAGTCTTATATCTTGGAAATTCCTACTGTAGAGATCTTGAAATGAAGGAATATTCTATACGTTTCTATTCTCACACCAAAAATGGACATAGTTACTATATGTGACCTTTCTGACTGTCTATGTTGTCTTCTTCAATTGCCCGTGTTGTATTCTTCAATGTCCTATATTCCAGAAGGCTCCCAAGAAATATTGACTGACCCATGGACTGAATAATCTCCACTCTTACCAGAATTCAAGATAAGACATAGCTCCTTCCCCAGAAGCCCGCCGTCCCTCAGTTGATTTCTATGACACAACCCTGCTTGTTGAAACTGAGGAGGACCTGAAGCGCTTGCTGCAGAGGGTCAAGAACTGCAGCCTCCAATATGGATTGAGGCTCAATGTCAAGAAGACAAAGATTCTCACCACTGGACTGACTGGCAGCATCAGGATGGATGGTGAAGATACTGAAATTGTTCATAGCTTTAGTTTGCTTGGCTCCACAGTCAACACTCTCGGCACAAGTAGCCAGGAAATTAAAAGACATATTGCCATGGGAAAGTCTGCTGTTAGGGACCTCTGCAAAGTACTGAAGAGCAATTGTGTCTCTCTGGAGACTAAGATTCATCTGATACATGCCATGGTCTTTGCTATCACTTGTTATGCATCAGAGAGTTGGACAGTAACTAAGGAGGATAGGAGAATTGATGCCTTTGAGCTGTGGTGCTGGAGAAGAGTATTGAGGGTACCATGGACTGCTAGGAAAACAAACATATTCATCCTGAAAAGGGTTAAACTGGGTGGTTCCTTGGAGGCAAGGATTCTGAGGCTCTGTCTAACATATTTTGGACATGTTGTAAGGAGGGACAGGTCTTTGGAGAGGGACATCATGCTTGGTAGGGTAGAGGGACCGTGCAGGAGGGGAAGGCTCTCTATGAGGTGGATTGATTCATGACTGGGGTAATCAGGATGGGTGTGTTGGAGGCAGTGCGACTGGCACAGGACAGAGCAGGGTTTAGGGCTGTTGTACATAGGGTCGCTATGAGTCGCAAGCGACTCGACAGCACATAACAACATCAATTTTTTTCTTCCATCTTTTGTATTTTCATCCATATCTGTTCAAGTTTCTCCTCATCTATATATTTCTTCTGGATTGTTGTCTCTGAAGTATTTTCTCTCTTATTAACTTCCATTGTTTCTTCCGACATTTGCATCTTTTTCTGTAACTTTAACTCTACATCTACATATTTCTTCTGGTTCTCTCTATCTGGGGTATTCATTGGGTCTGCTTTTTTAGGAGAAGGGTTATTTTGTTTTTTTCATAAAGGCTAATGTAGATTACTGCTTTCTTTACATTATGGGAGTCTTTTCTTAGTAGATATTAGGCTGCTATAACTATAAAATTACCCAGGGTACAGCAACGTTTTGTGAAGCACCTGTATATTTGTGCTTCTTTTTTTTGGCCCAAGGCCTGTAAGGACCCCCCTGTTGCTTGAGTTTAGGGGTCCTGTGTGATCAAGTCTGACAGCAGGGTTTTTCCCCTCAAAGTACCTGAATGACCAAGGAGGAAGCCTTTTGTTCCCTTCTGGAAGTGGCTTCTTGCCTCCTTTGAGATGCCCAGGACTCCTCTGTTGCTTGAGTTAAGGTCCTGTAAGGACCCCCCGTTTCTTGAGTTTAGGGGTCCCTGTGGTCAAGCCTGACAGCAGTTTCTCCCCCAAAGTACCTGAGTTAAGGGGTCCCGTGTGGTCAAGCTAGACAGCTGTTTTCCACCCAAATAACTGTGGGAGCAGTGCAGGCAGCAGACTCGTGCTTCCTGTGGTCCTGCCTCAGTCACTCAGTTGAATAGAAATTATCTCTCTTTTTCTCTCTCTAACACACACACACTCTCTCTCTCTCTCTGCCTGCCTCTCTCTCTCTCTCTTTCTCTCTCTCTCTCTCTCACACACACACACACACACACACACACACACACACTCTATTACTAGGTCACATAAAAAATATAGACAGCCTTCTCTCTCATTCACAAGCAGCAAGAAGACAAGTCAAATAAATCTGAGTGGTCACAGAGTTTTGTTGTGGTAGGCATTAATGAGCTTGCTAATTATTATCCCCTCACCCTCTGTGGCACAAGATAAGACAAGAGATCAGATTTGTTGTTCATAGGGTCGTTATGAGTTGTAATTGACTCAGTGGCACCTAACAATAATAACAGCATCCTTCTCTGGCTACCTTGAAGAGATCTTTTATCCAGAGAACCTGGATGTCTCTCCTCTCAATAAATATTGTAAGGCTGCTCGCCTGAAGAATCTCCCCAAATCACCTCCAGGTGTCTACTCTAATAAAAGAACTCAGTGTGAAATATTAATGTCCCTCATTCAATATGAACTTTTGACTATGTCAAAAGCCCTCGTCAGCCATCACCACATGGCCCCTGCTTTTTCTGTTTTGTTCTTATTGACATTCCTCAGCCAGAGTGTAGACTGCCCTCTGCAAGCGTGCTGCTCTCCACCACCCTGGAAAGTCATTTATGTGTATCTTATTGCCTTGGACATGATTAAAGGATGATTTCTATGCCCCTATAGTCATTTGTCATTTTGCCTTGGATCATAAAAATTTCCAGGGAGATTTAATCAAGTGATGAGAGTGGAATTTTACAAGACGTCTCTCCAGAGGTAATGTAATAGAAAGAGGATGGACTGAGTGAGGCGGATCCGAGTTCTCATCACTTCCTGGCTCTGTCCTAATCAAGCTCCTTCACCTTTTCTAGCCTCAGTTACTTGTTATGGCCCTTAAATGTGATGATGTATGAGCCCGTAGACATAACTGTACCAGGCATAGGGCCCAGAGGCACTGCAGGACCCCACATGGGACAGGAGTCTTCAATACTCACTCTTAAGAGAGTTCTCAGCTTCCTATATTAAGTGTGGGACCTTGACAAGTGTGCCAGGCAAAGATCCTCCAGGATGGTCATATGGAGTACTGGTGGATGTGGCAGGCAACGGAGTTCCGTAGTATCCTTTGAGAGAATGGTCACCACCGTGCTACACGCCAAACACACTGACATAGAGTCATCAATGTGACTCCTGGAAATCCTCCACTAGATTTCAAAAGCAATCAAGTTTTAAAAGAGAAAACTAGCTGACTTCCTCCCAAGGAGCAGCAGGTAGATTTGAACCACCAAACTCTCAATTAGTAACCCAAAGAATATATTCCTTAATAGTTTATATATGGATGGGTACAGCATTCTCTTTTGTGTCTTAATATTATCCTCTCCTTAAAGTCGCATCACCCTTGTAGCCATTGCAGCTTGAGAATGGTGATCTTGTGTCAAAATCTGATCTACTTAATTCTGGTTTAGTGTTTGGTAATCAGGAAGTGTTAAGAGATTTCATTTTAGAAGAGACAAGTCATTATTGATTTAAAACAGTGCATGTTGTTGTTAGATAACCATTGAGTCACTCACGACTCATAGCAACCCTATGAGCATCAGGTCTGAACTTGGCCTATCCTGCACCAGCCTTACAATCTCTAATATGATCAAGCCCATTTTTATAGTAACTATGTCAATTTTATAGTAACTATGTCAATTCTTCTAGGTGGTATAGCACTGGTCTGTCCATTTGCTGTACAGAGGTAACTCGTGGTTGCTGTGATGCTGAACACTGTGACACTGATGTGTCAAATGTGATAATGGTTACCCATGGTGGACAGTGTTTGTGAAGCTCCCCGATTGAAACAAGCCTGGAAGCAGGAGTGGCATCCACTTGCGAAATGGTTTGCCTCTGGAAACTCTATGAACAGTGCTCAGGTCTTCATAGGGTCGCTATGAGTCGTCTATGACTCGATGGCACCTAATGACAACAACATGTCAATCTAGTGGGAAGTCTTCCTCTTTCTCTAATCCTCTGCCTTTCTCAGCAGGATGCTCTTTTCCAAGAAGTGGCCTCTCCTGACAACATGCCCAAAGTATGTGATAGGAAATTTCACTCTGCTTGACTCTGAGGAGCACCTTGTTTGCACCTCCTCCAAGACAGGCTCGTTAGTTCTGGTGAGATTCCGTGAAATACGCAGCTCTCTTTCCCAGCACCACAACTCAAAACCATCCATTTTTCTTCTGCCATCCTTATTCTTAGTACAACTTTCAGATGTATCTAAACAGACTGGCTTGAATCAGGTACAAATTAGTCTTCAAACTGACCTCCTTGCTGTTTAGGACTTTGTAGAGATCCTTGACAACAGATTCCCCCAATTTCATAGAGCTGCAGATTTCGTGACTGTTGTTTCTCTGGATGTTGATTGTGGACGCAAGTAAAATGAATTGTTGATAACTTCAATCTTTTAATAGTACATAATGGTGGTTGTTGTTATGAGTCGTTGAGTCGCTTGCGGCTCATAGCCACCCTATGCACAACAGCCCTAAACCCTGCTTTATCTGTGCCAATCTTACTGTCTCTGGCAAACCTAACCCCACTACCCCAGTCACTGCATCAGTCCATCTCATTGAGGGTGTTTCCTTCCTGTGCTGTCCCTCCACCCTCCCAAGCATGATGTTCCTCTCCAAGGACTGATCCTACCTTGCAACATGTCCAAAGTATGTCAGATGAAGCTTCAGAATCCTTGCCCCCAAGGAACAGCATGGCTTCACCCTCTCCAGGACAAACTTATTTGTTTTCCTAGTAGTCCACGATCTATTCAACACTGTTCTTCAGCACCACAGTTCAAAGCATCAACTCTCTTTCTAGCATCCCTAGTCCAGCTTTCTGATGCATAGTAAGTAATTGCAAAGACCATGGCCTGTATTAGGTGCAGAAAAAGAAAATTTCTAGTAACAATTTCATGAAAGGTGCTAAAGAATGGTTAAGTGAAGAAGATAGTCCGTGTGTCTATAAAAGGTCCCTGTCATAATATGAGAGAGGCTGTCACAGAGGGTAGATGTTGGGCTATGAATGTGGTTCAGAAAGAAGCCATCGTTCTACTAGAATTGCATGGCAGGGAAAGCCCACAAGTGATGGAATTTGGGTTAAACCTTGAGGAATATGAACCATTTTACTAGAAAGAGGTTGTTGGGACTGAGAGAATAAGTTGTAGTTTTATGTCATTGAGTAGGAACCCATGTATAGCTGACCTTCCAGTGGGTTTTCAGAAGTAATAAATTGCACGAAAGGAGATTGACCATCCATCCTCCATGGAGCAGTTGATGGACTTGAACCATGAACCTTGGGTATTGCAGTGGAGTAAAACAATAAAGGGGATAAAAGGTAAATCTGGAGAGGTGATTCGAGCCATTAGGTTCCTGGCAGCAGATTACCACACAAAAGACCTTTAAACAAAGAATATATGATTATGAATTTGTCCTAAGAGTCCAGTTATCTTCATACTTCAGAATGAAGTCATTAACTTGTAATTAATAAGTTTATAAATTTCCGTTTGGTAACAGCTGCTTAGGTTTTATGGAATGTTCCTCCATACATTATTGTACGTATTGTTTGGATAATAATGCATTGCAGCCAACTCCTTTCCCTTCCATCCTCTCTCCCTCTCTTCTTCCTTTCTTCTCCCACCTTTCTTCCTCCCTCTTTCTGTCTTATCTCAGTTTCCTTGAAACCACATTGTCAACTGAAAAATTGTATTGTGTATATAAGGTATATTAGGAATTACTATTTAGACACACATATAGTGGGAAGGAAAGACTAGTCATAGGGAAAGTGGGACAGCTGGTCATAACAGAAATCTCTGCTGAACCCACAGGAAGCTTTGAAGTTGGAAGGGCCTTCAGCATAGTGTGGAATGGAAAGAAAGTGGTCACACTTTACTATAACCAGGTTAACCAGCCTTCAGCAGTGGCCTGCCCCTGGGAGAGATCGGAATCTTGGGGGAAACATTATCAGTGCAGGATGACAATATCCCAGGAAGGACGCAGTGACAAACCTTCAGCAGTTGTTGATCTAAGTGTCTGGCCAATGGGAATGGGAAGTGGTTTCTCTTGTTTAATGTACTTCCTGATCAGGATCAAGGAGGAGCTTGAGTGAACTAGATTGAAGTGAACGAGCTGCAGACTTGTCCTTCACCAACTGGCAATTCCAATTGACGGCAGCTACTGTGCAATGTACAGCCTCAGGGACCCAACTGTAGGTCATCTGAGTCAGTTGCAACTTAAGGGCAACAAGTTTTGAGGTTTTTTGAGTGAGGCAGAATCTTTTCATAAGTTTATTCTCCATTTTCTCGTTAATTAACTGTTGACATTCATTGGATATTATTCTGCCTAGTTCACTATCTTTTCCTTATCAAACTGTAAAAAAAAAAAGTATTTATGTGTTCTAAGCGCTAATCCTTTTATGTTTTTATAAATATGCTCTTATAATCTGTGGCTTGTCTTTTAATGTTTTTATGGTGCCTTTCAGTTATGCAGAAGTTTTACATTTTTAAAGGCGATTCTGATCCACAGCCCTGGGTAATAGTGGACAAATCTCAAAGACAAACTCAAAACTCTCAGTCACCAATATCATTGGCTCAGCCACTTGGTGGCCTAGTGGGTAAGGAGCTGCACTGCCAACCCATAGGCAGGTGATTAGAAGTCACCAGCTGCCCCATGGGAGAAAGATGGGCAGTCTCCAGCCATGCAATTTACAGCCTCTGACAACTCACCAGAGGGTCAGCTATGAGTCATAACTGGCTCAATGGCACCTAACAACAATTATTTCAATGGAATGTGTATATTTTTTATCCAAGTAGTAGAGTTACTTGGTTATCTTCTTATTAAAATGTGTAATCTAACTTATTGTGGCAATGATGCAGGATAAAGAATAGATCTGATCTGTTGTTAAAAGTTTGCCATTGTTGTATTTGACACAAATATATATGAGGGCAACACTCAGTCACTTACTTATAACAATTGAATATATGACATACACTATATATCCTCAAATTCTGTGTCCCTCAGGATTCAAACTCTAGGGGAAAATAGGCTGTCTGATTGGCCTAACTTAAGATCTATGCTCATCCTTGGTCAGAAGTGGGTGTCTTATCTTTACTAAATGTCTGCCTAAACTGTACCCGTGAAAGCGTAGATCATCAGATCTGAGGCCCTTTGAATCAGTGCATCAGACTGGCAGATCATGCTGTCGCAAGTTTCAACAGGTTTAATATTGAACAAAGGACACTTATTTCTTAACTCTGGGGGAAAAGGGTATGTTTTGCCAAATAATAAAACAATACGTTAAATTCTACATAAAGTATTTACATACCACACAATAAGAACACAAAAGAAAGGACCGTGAAGACTGCTTGGGGCGTGCAGGCGAGGATACAGGGGAAATGCTGCTTCAGCCAATGAGAGGAAAATATTCCAGGCAGAGAAAACAGCAGATGCAGAGAGAGGGAAATAAGTAAGTTGTCTTCTTGAGAACGTCAAGGAGTCTGGCAGGCATGTGACTTCAAGGAGGGATGGTTATAGGAAAATCCAGATGGAAATGGAAAGCTTGCAGAGAGAAAGAAAGGAGAATGGAAAAATACATTTTTAAAGATGGAAACTGAAATAAGAGTATTCAGATGCAGGTGCTAACCATATCTCAAACTTCGGGAGATGAGCGAGGGCACTGGCTCACAGGCCCTACTCAAAGGGCCACACTCAGAGAAAAATACCAGCCAGGGTGGACGCAATCTCATCTTCTAGGACTGACTTAAATTTCAAGTCTCCATCTGTGGTGACAGACCAGCAGGCTCCAAGGTAGAAAACGTATGAGGCTCAACAGAGGGAAGACTGCCAGCCTAGATTTCTTTCTTGTTTTGAACTTTTCCCCCCCATCATCCCTATAATAGCATATCCTTTTTGTCCAGAACACATCTTATTTTGTTTATTCAGGATGCATGCCTACAGCACAGAAAAACAGCCTATACAACATAACTGTTAGCATGAGCCCCCGACCCAGACTCTGCCACTTGCCAGCTACATAAATCTAGATTTTTCTGAACTTTCGAAACATCCATAGACTAGACCTACATTTTAAAGCAAGCAAACAAAAACAAAACGTCATTTTGCATGCCTGTTTTTCAGTGCTATTCTTAAAAGGTAAGTAAATACTACTGTTGAAAAAGTAGGGCACTCGGGTGATGTTGTCAGCTGGGTTGGCGTGTTGCTAAGTCTCTCCAGCGGTTTAAATTCACCAGGATTTTCAAGGGGAAAAACAGATGGGGAGTCTCCTCCTGTTAAGATATGCAGCTTAAAAAGCTCGGTGGAGGACCATAATGAGAGAACCAGCTCCACGTCAGTAAGTTAGGATTTTCTTGTTTAAAAAGTACATTGTGTACACCAATGTTCATAGCCGAGTTATTTACATCGCACGGACATGGAAACAGCCCAGATGTCCAAGCACAATCAAATGGATTGAGAAATGATGGTCGATTCATGCAATGGAATACTATGCAGCACACAGGAGCAATGATTTTGTAAATTATTACTTGGGCGGGACTAGAGAGCATTATGATGAGTGAACTATCTCAGTCTCACAAGGACAAATATTGTATAAAACTGTTATTGTAGAATGAGTATGAGGATCCAAGGAGGGAAGGGTGGAAGCAGAGGAATGACAATGTGCAGTGGGGTGGGATTAATCATGAGGTTGTGCAATTTGATGGGGGCAGTGAGAGAAATTAGAAGAATCTGGTCTGGAAAACAATGTATTCTAATTTTGTAAATAAACTAGTATAATAAAAACAAAAGTGATATACATAGCTGATCCTTTTCAAGTTAAATAGTCTTATTGGATCTGTAACTGAAAAATTGGTTGAAATAAATTTGACTAGTAATAAAATACGAAAAGTGGAATAAAAAAATACACTGAATAACAAGGAATGAAGCAAGTTAAACTAGAAAACAGTAAAATAGCACCTTAGTATAAATAACTCTTGTTTCAGAGGTGTGTGTGTGTGTGTGTGTGTGTGTGTGTGTGTATTTCCATCTGTGTGCATCTGTGTGGGGTACACAAGTGTATATGGAGGGAATGGTCATGGTGAACAGAGATTTCTTTTTTTCCCAATTTTTTAAGGAAGATTCATAATTCTAACTATACTGTTTGTTCTATTTCCACTTCCCTTGATGACACTAGGCACTTGGTCAATACAGGTGAGGGCTAACTACCCTATGTACCATTAATAGATATTAATTACTACTCGTAGGATGAATGATGGGACTCACTAGTTGAGGGAATATGGAATCCCTTGGAATTAATGTCCTGATGGGAATGAATGATGTACTAGTGGATAGTTAAGAGTTATTAGCACTGATTTAGCTGCATCTCCTGGGAATATCTAAATCAGAGGTCATCATTATACTCTTAAGAAGTGCAAATGAAGATTCATGGACCCATAAATAGCCTTTTCTGTGGGCCCTGGACTTGAGTGGTTTGATTTAAGTATAGACTAGTAAGAATAAATACCAAGTTCAATAAACTAGAAGTTCAAATAGAAACACCTTTCATTTTATAATTCTTTTAAAGTCAATCAGTTGCGAGTCTCCTGACAGAAACACCTCAGAGGAAATTAATCTGTGAAGGAGTGTCGTGGTTTTTGTTTCGAATTGATCTACATGGTCTCTAAGTTTCTATTCAATTTCATGTTCTATGAGCCTGAAATAAGATTCTTACCAATAGAGTTCATTAGTAAATATGACATGAGAATATAGTTGTTTGTTAGACCATCACTTTAATTCATTAAAGTATATTTTAAACATCTATAAATATAAAAAAAATGCATTTATAAATGCAAATGTAAATATTAAAATGTAGCTAAATTGAGGGAATATAGTGTAAGAAACGTAAGGACTACAGCCTTCAATATGGATTACACCTCAAGATTCAGAAAACAAAGATCCTCACCGCTGGACAAATAGACAACATCGAGATAGGTGGAGAAAGGATGGAAGTTGCCAGTGATTTTTGCTTGGATTAACAATCAAGACCCTTGGTACCAGCAGTCAGAAGATTATAAGCTGTATTGGTTTAGGCAAGTCTCAAGAGATATTTCTAAAATATCAAAGGGCAATGAGGTCAGTCTGAAGACTAAAGTGGACCTGATTCAGGGCATAGTTATTTAAATCATTTGCTAGTCATCTGAGAGCTGGACAATAAATAAGGATGATAGAAGAATTGATGCCTTTGATTGGAGAAGAGGACTGAATAGTCCATGGACTGCCAACAGAACCAACAGGTATGTCTTGGAAAAAATGCATCCAGAGGGCTTCTTGGTAACAAGGATGGCAAAGCTTCATCTTTCATATGAACTTTGGGCATTTTCTAGGAGAAGCTATTCCTTGAAAAGGGATATCAAGCTTGTAAAGGTGGAGGGCCGGTGAAAAAGAAGAAGACTCCCAACGAAATGGATAAATACAGTGGCTGCATCAATGGGCTCAAGTGTGTCAGAGATGATAAGGATGGGGGAGCTCTGGTGGCCTAGTGGCAAGAAGCTGCACTGCAATCCCAGAGGCACATGGTTCTAATCCACCAGAATCCACCAGGTGCTCTGCCAGGAGAGGAGGGACAATCTCCTCCTGTACCAGTCAGATCTGATTTGACGGTACACAGACACACAAAATAATAATAAAATTTTTTAAACAAAAAAGATGATAAGGATGGCTAGGAAAGGTCAAGGTTCATGTCTATTGTTCATAGGGTTGCTATGAATCATCTTTGACAACATGGAACAAGTGAGTGGGACAAGGAGCTCTGGTGACATAGTCCATAGAAAGTTTCACTTCTACGTAGATGCTCCAAAGAAGAAAGACTGGAATCTTCTCCCATGACTTACAATCTCCAGAAGACAGCAGCAATTAGCTATGGGTCATTTCTGACTCCACAGTAATGAAAGAGAATTACAAAAACAGATATGATGATATATGTCTTGAGTTGATAAAAGTGTAAATGCAAGATGCTCTGGTGGCCTAGCAGATAAGAAGTTCAGCTACCAACCCAAACCTATTCCAAGGTAGAAAGATGGGCTAATAATCAGTCCTGACTCAACAGCAATGAGTGTGAGGTTTTTGAGAGGAAAATAATGGGATTGCATTAGTATTTTCTATCTTAATAAATCTGAAGATTCACTAAACCACCCTTGGAGATGGTTGTTCTTATTGCTAGATGTTATCAAATTGACTACAACTCTTAAGGACTCTATGAACGATAGATCAGAACTTTGCCCTACTTAAATTAAGATCTATCAACAGGAAATTAGAATCTAGGTAGGCTAATAAGGAGGTTAGAGTTTGACCAGAGGGATAGCATAGTTGAAAGTGAGTGAGAGATTGAGATTATAAGAACAGTAAATGTAAGTATTGTTAGAAGAGGAAACTGAAGAGAAGTCAAGACAAGGATGGCCTTGAAAGCTGAATCAAAGAAATGGGAATTTATCTTAATGAAGGACCATGTGGAAGGACATAAAGGCTAATACAGACTGGCTGAATAGAATTGACAGAATCAAGGTTCTGTGTTTGATTATAACGAATGAAGCATAATAGACATTTTAGGAGATAACCAACAAATGATCCAGATTAAACTTAAGTCCACTGGAGATGAACTGACCATTGGCAAAATTACAGGAGCAGAACTACTGGTCTTTGGAAGAGCAATTTCCTAGACTTCCTTTTCTCCCTTACTCTAATTTTTGCCTCACAGTACTGCTGCCGAAGATGGAGTAGACATTGTGGTAAACGAACCACGTTCATCAACTATGATTAATATTATACAACAAAGACACTATGAATGCATGACAAATCACTATGATTTTGAAACTTTTACTCAAAAAAAAAATAGAAACTAAGCAAAAAAATTAGTGAGGAAAAAAGCAGTGCTACCTAAAATCTTTAAAAATCAGGATGAATATGATTGTTTAATATAAGGAATAGAATCAAGTGTCACTGAATGGTATATGAGAAAATTATTGAATTAGTATACATCTTGTCATATATATTCTTAATAACAAAAACAATGTGTTTAGATGGAGTGATAACAGGCATCAATGGTGATTTGTAAAATGCAATGTATGAGAATGATTGTAAGAAACACAATGTGAATGAAGGAATGCATGAAACACAATGTATATGAGTTTCGTATGCAAACCAATATAAAATTAAAAAAAGAAGAAAATAAATTGATTAAATAATAACCACTAATCTCATTTCTACAACTGTGGAAATAATAGATAATAGTAGATAATAATAGATAGTGGATTAGCTGAGGCTTGAACTTGGCAGCACTTGTCTTTGTGGTTCTGCCTCAAGCTGTGGACCTGGCGAGCCTGGTTCCCCACTAAGGCTTTGGATTCATCTTTTCCATGTGTGGTTGTTTATACTGGGCTCAGGCCAGAGGAGCAGCCTTCACTCCAGGGATAGTACCCTCTGGTGGGGCAGATACTCAAGGAAGCAAAAACACACGTACTTCTGAAAAACTGGGTTTGGCACACATCTGCCTCATCCCACTTGGCTGATTTCAAAGTCAAAGCAAAACCAGTTGTGGGCAGTTTGTCTACAACTCATGGCAACCAGATGTATATCAGATTTGAGCTGTGTTCAGTGGAATTTTCAGTCGCTGAGTGTTTTAGAAGTAGCCAGGTCTTTCTTCCAAGGTGTTTCTGGGTGAACTCAAACTTCTAACCTCTTACTTACCAGCCAAGCCCACTAACTATTTGAAAGATGCGAACATTTTTCTCAAAGTCAGTATGTGGAGGAATATTCTCCTTTATCTTAAGAAAAAAAGTAGTAAATTACATGGTACAGGATATTGATAAAAGATGCAGATTATAATGGATGTTAAGATTCAATTGATCATCATAGCTCCTTTGATTACTTTAAGTCACTCACTTTCAAACTGTCTACCTATTTTTGCTTGTAGAGGAAGAATCCAAATATTCTCCACAGTGATCTGATTAAGACCTGTCTAGAAAGATTGTTTCAGTGACTGGGGTAATGGGGGTAGATGTGTCAGAGACAAATAGTTTGGCACAGGATAGAGCAGGGTTTAAGGCTGTTGTACATAGGGTTGTTAAGAGTCGCAGGTGACTCAACGGCACATAACAACAACAAAAGGATTATAACTTTTAGGGATATTTGCTTATCAGCAATGGGCAAGGAATGATTTTAAACTAAGGGGAATCCCACTTGCTATAGATAACAGGGTAATCCCATTCCCTGAAGAGAAACCCCCTCACGGTGTGAAGGCATAAATCATAAACTGGGTTAACAGGCTCCACTTGTCCTCATTTGTTTTATTCTACCTTCAGCATCATACTTCATTGCTCAAAAAAAAAGGCAGTGAGGTTTCACTACAAAAGTGCAAGGGCAACTTATTAGCTATGCAGCTGCATTTACAAAAAATAAACAGCATTCTTACAACTCTCTTTCGTAAAGCCAAGTCTCTCTTTAAGGAAGTATGCTCCATGTGTATCCTTGTGCAATGCTCTCTACCAACTGGACATATTGCCCCCTAGTCGGTTTTCACTCAGAGCGGCCCTTCCTTGGGTATCCGAGCCATGAAGGTTTCTAGGAGACTTCCAACTTTCTTGTGAGTAGCAGCTGATGGATTTGAACTACTGACCTTTCAATTGGCAGCCCAGCATATTAAACACTGTACCACCAGGACTACTTCTGCAATGGTAGATCTCTTCTTTTCAGTTTTTATGTGTCCCATACAACAACAACAACAACAACAACAACATATTTGTACTGTGATTTGTTTCATGAACAAGAAGAAAACGTTTTCTCAGTGTTAATCAAATTTTGTCAAGGTGGCCTAGTGGTAAGAAGCTGTGCTGTAATCCCAAAAACACACGGTTCGATTTCACCAGCTGCTCAGCTGGCGAAGGATAGACAATCTCCTCCATGTGATTAACTGCTTCTGAAAACCCACTGGAGGGTCAGCTATCGGCTGGCTCCAACTCAACAGACACAAGCACAATGAACATTAGATAAACACTGAACATGGTGGATTGACACAATAACTGTAACAAGGAACTTAAATACACCAAGATCATGAAGATGAGGCTGAAGTGGGCAATGGCTCATTCCACTGCACATAAAGTCACTGTGAATTGGAATGAACTTAATAGTAATGAATAATGCATACATTTCTTAAAGATTTTATTTCAATGAACATTTACAGAGATTTTGGATTTCCATTCATTTCATTGTTGCATTTTTCTCCCTGCCCACCACCCTGCCCCCAATTCACTCTTCTCTCTGAAAAGCAAAAGAAAATTCTTTCATTGGTATATAACCCCCCCAACGCCTCCCCCCCCAGTACACTCCACTATGAAACCTTCATTCTGGACTCTTGTTATAACCATAATACCCAATCATATATTGCTTGTAAACTGTTCTCTCCCTTATCTGTTTCAATGCAGTATACATAATTTATTCAATTTTTCTCAGTCTCACCCCAACCCTGATGTCAGCCCCATTCTACAACAGTGGCACTACACAGCACCTGTCCTTTTGTGACTGAGATATGTCACTCAGCATAATGTCCTCCAGGGTCACCTATTTTGAATAATATTACATGAGTTCCTTGTTTTTCAATGCAGTGTAGAATTCCATTGTGTGAATATACCACAGCTTCTCTATCCATTCGTTTGTTGATGGGCATTTAGGTTATTTCCAAAACCTTGCTATTGTGAACAAAGCCACAATAAACATGGGTGTGCATATATCTGCCTGGGTGACAGTTATGGTTTCTTTAGGGTATATTCCCAGTAGAGGAATTGCTGGGTCAAATTGTATTTCTATTTGCAACTTTTGGAGAAAGCGCCATACAGCCTTCCATAGTGGTTGCACCATTTTACACTTCCACCAACAGTAAGGGTTCCAGTTTCTCCACAACAACCTCACCAGCATTTGTTGTTTGCTACTCTGTTAAATTTTGCTATTCTTACTGGGGTGAGATGATTTCTTATAGTTGTTTGTACATTTTTTTTTTAAAAAAAAGGTTTTGTTCACTTTACTGCCTAAATATAAAATCCTAATGCTGAATGTGCTTTTAGGCTATACATTCATCTGACTTTATTTTTCTATCATCTTCACATATACATACGCGTGCACACATAGACACAGAGTTGCAAGCCATTGGATCAGAAGGCAGAGAAATGGAAAGATCATTTTTGTTTCTTTTGAGGGAGTGTGTGTTGGCCCACAAATAGGGCCAGAGAAAGATTGAATAGGAACAAGAGACCAGACAGAAGGTAATTAACTACCTGGTTACTGGAGGACCCTGGAGTTTCAGAGGGTTGAGGTCATAGGTAAGGGCAAGTTAATTGCTGACATTAGCCAAGGGAGAAAGCAGGCGTTGAGGTAACAGCTTAGAAGCTCCATCCACCACTCCGTTTCGCCTCAGGTTAGGCCCATCTTAGTCCACCTATTGAAGTTCACTGTGGCACACAGACGCAGACAGAACAGCTCAGTGGCCTCTCCTGTGGCTTTTCTGCTGTAAGACTCAGGGAACCTTAGGGATAATGTAGAAGTGAAGATTTAAAAAAAATGCATGACTGAGGTTAGAGGAAAAGCATTCTATGCCTAATTTGTTGCAGAAATTATTCAAGAAGTCAACTGTGAAAATACAGCCACTGAGCCCCAGCCAAGGTTAGTGTGGACCATTAGGACCCGCTGAGCAAAAGCTGGCTATGTAATTGGAAATTGCTTGGTTGAAGCTTTAACTTAAGTACCAATTTTTCTCACCCCCGATTTTAATAAGGGGATGTCGTGGGGGGCAGGTTGAGGGGACCACATTGCACATAATTGTGCTGAGCTGGACAAAGTAGCCCTGGCCTCTCTGTCAAAGATGCAGCTTCTTTATTCCCTCTGTTTCTTCTCTTTTCTCTCCCTCAGTGCCTGGTTATTCACCTCACATCCTAAACAAATGACGAAGAAACTGGTTTTGCTGGGATTTTTACCAGAGAACTAAGAGCAGTCCCTTTTTATTCAAATTAGTTGATTCTTGGCTAGATACGGGGGCATAAAAAAGAGCTAAACAAAGCCTGAAACACAGAAGTAAGAGGAGGGAAAGCCTAATGGTCTCGTGTGGGCTATGAATTCATCTGTGTCACGGGAAGAAAAGCTTGTTTGATAACTCAGTGAATATTCTAGCAAGGGGACCTCTCTCATTGTCCCCAAACTTATAACTATGCTCACCACACTCCAATAAGACTCTCTCCCCAGATTTTACTCTCTAATGACCATGGGATAAAAGGTCATATATCTTCTCACACAAAGCAATAAATAGGGAACATTCAATAGCACAGTCTTCCTGAGGAAATCGGCAAGTCTTCTGGGATGCATATTCGTTCACACAACAAGGAGACACAAATCAACCCGGTGGCCAATAGGCATAGGGTGAATGATGGCCTCAACTCCTAATGAAACCCAACCTGGAAAGGAATTAGAAAGATTGATTGGTGTTAAGTTAGCTGCCAATGTCAGCTGAGGTGCCCCAGGCTGTAATAAAACTGCCAGGGGTTATTTATGATGAGACAGGGTTTGAGGTGTAAGTCACGGTGGGCTGGACCTCCACATAGACTCACACTGGCAGCCACAGTGAATAGGGCAGCAAACTCCCAGCCCAAGAGCCTCACTCTCTACTCACTGGCAGGGGTGGGAAGCACATTTCCCCAAGTGTTTGGACCCAGCTGAGTGAGAGAAATTGCCCAAGTGGAAAGAAGATGAAACAAAGTCAAAGTATAGTTTGAAAATGTTGACTTTGGGTAGAACAAAAGAAGGTGTCAAAATCAACACTGAATAGCTACAGTTAAAACAAGTGCAAACACATACAAAAACAATCTCCTTAGGTAAACCAGCAGACAAAAGATGTGTTTATTCAAAGTGTTAATCCCATCTTGGCCCCTCATTTCTTTTTTGGAGATCAAGAAAGAAAGAAGAAGAAAAGAAAAACACTAATTATATTTCCTCCCTTTTATAGATGGAAAGCTAAGTAACTTTCCACACAAAACAGTGATGGGGGGGAAAAGTCGTATAGTTTTAAAATTCTTATTAACCAATATGGAGGGAAAGATGGCACCACATCTTGATTTCCTAATGCTTCAGTAATGTTACTAATGCAAGGGGTTCTTTCCATATTCAATTGCCAATAAGACAAACAGACTGCAATATCCATAAGCACTTTATTACAGATCTGTAGAGGACAGCCATCTGCCTCAAAAACTGCCTCCCTGTCTGGGAGTGGTAATTGGGTATTTATACCAGGGTGAGACACCAAATCACTTAACAATGCACTTTTGTTAGTTAAAAAAAAAAATAATTTCTACATCTGAAAAGAACAGTTAAAAAAAAAAAAAAGAAAAGTTTATATTTAAGTACCAGTAATTCAGGTAGGGCACAGTCTGTGTCCTGGTAAACAGGCAGATTAAGATACAATTTACATATGACTGGGAAACAGCCTCAGAGAGACCTAGGAGAGATGCATGCATTTCCTCTCCTGGTAAAAGACAGATTAAACTACATCACTAAAGACAGGAAGCAGAAAATTTGGAGGCTAAGTAACTAGTTTTGCAGCCTGGAGAAAACTGATGTTAGTTTTATAATTATATAACTATAGTTTTATAATGAGAGGACTGTATAGACTCCATTTCATGCCTGACCTCCATCTAACGCCTGACCTGGGCCTAACCTTTTAAAAAATTCATTAATTCCAGAAGCAGAAACAGGCCATAAAAATTCCTAGCTTAACCTACCTTAAAGTTTAAGGTAAACCGCACAAGAATGTGGGTACGTGAAGCAGGAAGAATGTAAATGTGACACAGGAAGAATGTATATGTGAGACAGGAAGGGATAAGGGTACGCAGGGTAGCCACCTAGACAAACCAACCACAAACTAGCCCATGAAACTGATCCCCTTGCCCACCAATCATGTTCCCAATTATCTCACCCTGAGCAAACAGCTCCATTGTATTGAACCCATAAAAGAAGTTTACACATGTTCCCCTGGGGTCGTCATTTTCTTCTCTACTAAATGGTGGACCTTCTGCATGCTGGAATTTGTTCTGCAGTATAAGGCACTCTTGTTATTTGCACACGTGAGTTAGTGGTCTTTTGGGCAGTGATCTACGGACTTAACAATAACTGATACATATATAGAGAATCCTGAACTTATTAATACCACTCTATCAGTAATACAACAAAAATTTCATTTTCTTGTAGTTCTAGAAGTTAAAATGCAAATGAAAGTCTTAGCACATCCATCCTTCCTATCAATAGCTCCAGGCATTCTTTGATTCTTGACAACCCTCGTGATGGCATCTGCCTTCTCTAGTACATCTACATGTGTCTGTCTGTAAGCAACTCTTTATAACTCAGAAATGAGTCCAGCAGTGAGGATTTTTGTTTTCTTGATATTTTTGTTTTTAGGTGCTTTCAAGTCAAGTGTGACTCATATTGACCTTATGAACAACAGATCTGAACTCTGTCCTGTCCTGTGCCATCCTCACAATCTCTAACACACTCAAGCCCATTGCAGCAGTAATTGTGTCAATTTACCTGGTAGAGAGTTTTTTCTTTCCCCTTGCCTCCACCTTTCCAAGCATGATAGTGAAGTGTAATCCATACTTGATGCTATGCTCTTTGATCTTTTTCAGTAAGTATGTCAATTCCTCTTCACTTTTTTTTTTATTTTTTTTTATTTTTTTAAAAACGCTTCACGAATTTGCGTGTCATCCTTGCGCAGGGGCCATGCTAATCTTCTCTGTATCGTTCCAATTTTAGTATATGTGCTGCTCTTCACTTTTAACACTAAAATTCATTTTGTTGCTGTTATATGGTGCTGAGTCATCTGTGACTCATAGCAACCCTCTGTACAATCGCCCTAAGTCCTGCCCTATCACGTGCCAATCTTATTGTCTCTGACACACCTACCCCCATTGTCCCAATCACTGAATCAGTCCATCTTATCAGTGGTCTTCCTCTCCTGCACTGTCCCTCCACCCTCCCAAGCATGAAGTCCCTCTCTAAGGACTGGTTCCTCCTTGCAACATGTCCAAAGTATGTCAGACAAAGCTTCAGAATCCTTGCCTCCAAGGAGAAGCCTGGCTTAACCCTCTCCAGGATAAACCTGTTCATTCTTTTAGCAGTCTATGGTATATTCAATACTCTTCTCCAACACCACAGCTCGAAGACATCAATTCTCCTTCTATCATCCCTAGTCATTGTCCAGCTCTCTGATGAATAGCAAGTTGCAAAGACCATGGCCTGCATCAGGCACACCTTAGTCTCCAGGCTGACATCATTGTTCTTTAGTACTCTGAAGAGGTCTCTGACAGCAGACT
>NW_006399753.1:14786394-14850649 GCF_000299155.1 Elephantulus edwardii
GATTTACCACAGGTGGGGGTTGTTTGTTTGCTAGAAACCACTCAAGTGGGTAGGGTGGGGGTAAGCTGCACTTTACCAGAAACTGAGTTTCTGATACCTGGTTCTTATATTCCCCATGGGTTTTTCTTAATAAATCAAACCATTGATTTATTAGTTTCAGTGAGGTACTGATAATGGGTTTGGGCCATAAGGATTTTAGAGATTTTCACATGAGTTTGGATGAGGTTAACTAAGTACCTGAAATGCAGGTCCACCTAAATCTATGGGGAAGCAATGGGGACAGCACAACAGTTAAAAAACAGGATAAAAAGATAATTACAGTCTGGACAGTCTGACCTTTAAAGGGTGGGGAGTAGGAGTTACTGTCCATTTTTCTTGGTTGTCCTTTGCTTGCTTGAGTCGGGAGTGATGTACCCAATATTTCTTTCCGGAGACCTTCACTGCAGTCTGGGTGCTGAGGACGACAGTATGTGGACCATCCCAACGGGGTTTGAGCTGTGCTGTGGTGAGCTTCTTGACCCAGACTAGGTCCCCTGAAGTAAAGAGGGGTTTTCCGATATCCTGGGGTTCCTGTGAGATTTGCACCTGGCATGCTGCTTGCTGTGTCGCGACTCTAGATGACTGGACGGCCTCTGCGGGGTTCCGGGTAGTTCCAATGCCAAAAAATTCCTGGTTTTGGTGGTTCCTGGTTGTGCTGTTCCATGGCTAGCAAGACCTTGGCCATTTTCTTTTTCAGTGCCAGGTAGGAAGAATCCTACGGCAACGTTGCAGTTACTCCATTGGCCAGCGATCAGGGTTTAGATTTAATTTAGGGAGATCTTGCTGGGGCCTCCAAATGTAACGGAGCGAGTCCCCAAAAAGATCACCAAACCAATTAGCCGAAATAATAAAATTTATTTTGAGTTCGAGCCTGGGATCCCATGTGCTGACACAGCAGCATCCACCCGAGAGCCGGTCTTCTTCTCTTGTGCTGTCTGTCCTTCTACCCTTCCAAACATGATGTCCTTCTCCAGGGACTTATCTCCCTCCTGGCTATATCCCCAAAGTATGTGAGGAAAAGCTTCAAAATCCTTGACTCCAAGGAGCATCCTAGTTTCATACTTTCCAAGATAAACCTGTTTGTTCTCTTAGTAGTCCATGGTATGAGCGAAAGTCTTCTCCAGCAACACAGATCAAAGACTTCATTTCTTCTGTCAACTCTAGTTACTGTCCAGCTCTCTGATGCTTAGCAAGTAATTGTGAAGACGATGGCCTGAATCTGACATACCTTAGTCTCCAGACTGACATCATTGCTCTTCAGCCCTTTGGAGAGGTCCCTGACAACAGGTTTACCCAGAGCAATCCATCTTTTAGTTTCTTGACTGCTGCCAAGAATGTTGATTGTGGAGCCGAACAAGTGGAAATTGTTAACAACCTCGGTCTCTTCTCCGTCTATCACAGTGCTGCCAATTGGTGTTAAAATAAGTGAGAATTAATATGTCCTTTAAAAAATTCATTTTATTATTTCTAAGACAGCAATTTAAGAATCTATGTATACTGTTTGAATTTTCTAGCAACTCCATGGGAGAAAGCTGAACAATCAACTCCCATTCAATGTACTGACTCTGAAAACCTCCTGGTTTTCAGCTATGAGTCAGTTCTGACTTGATGGTACAAAACAACAATAATAGTTGTACGTTTACTTATTTTATTTTTAGGATTAACAGACATTATTAATCACTGAGGAGAAGATTGCCCAGCCTTCCCTCCCTGTGCAGCCCCTGGCCTTGAACCTTGTGCCTTCAGGATTGCAGCATAACTTCTTGCCATTATGTCATCAGAGCTCCCTGATAGGTGCCAGAAATGCAAAAAAGTGAAAGGCTTTACAGATATGTTGATTCGAATAGAAAAAGTACGGTACTGTCTACATTTAGGAGATCAAGATAATAACTTTTAATCCTACTTACCAGTAATGTTCAAGTCTTCAGAATCTAGAGGATTGTATTGGGTATTTATGTGTAGCTTTGTGTATGTGGAATTAAATAGGTTCATATCCTGCTGGAATATTTTATTTAAATATTTTTAAATGGGTTGAAAATTCTGTTTTCCAGTCTCATAAATACAGATGGAAAAGTTAGCAAAAGTTTTTACTCCATTTAAGAAAAATAGAAAGAATAGATATAACATCACATAATATTTAAAATATTTTCAATATCCACTTTTAAATACTTTACCATATTGCAAGTTTTCCCTGAAAAGCAGCATTGTTTCTCTTGTTAAAAATCACATTTATCTTTGAAGGGATAGCTTAAGTAAATTTTTTTTTCTAAGTAATTGCTAGAAGGGAAAAAACCCAACAAACAAAATAATTGCTAGGGAGCATTATTTTGACCACTACTTTTTGTCAAAAAAGGCCAACTATTATACAAGATGAAAAATCTGTAACTCATCTTTAAGTGTGAAAGTCCTTTTCAGTTTCATATTATTAGAAAAACAGCACAAAAGAATTTCATTTCTCTATACAATATTGTAGAAACTGTCCTATTTAGAGTCATAAAATTTATAACTTCCCTAGTTAGTATTTTAAAAAAAAGTTTCAAAAAGAATGATTGAGGCAAGGGAACAGCACTATCTCATTACAATTAACTCCACAAGGAAGAACAGTCTCTATTAAGAACATTCACAACACAAAAGCACTACCTATGACATTGGACAAGCCTCACACACTCCCATACCTATTTCTATTAATTTAAACACCAATCCTACTCCTCAACTCTAGGGCCCAAAAGCTGTTGCAATAGCTACACAGATCTCACAGAATCATGCTTAAAGCTATGGGATTTATTAGGAAAATTAACAAGTTACAAGTCAGGATGTCAACAGAATATATAATTCCTCAGGCAGGGTAGCTTCTCAAGCATGCTCACAGGTTTTTCAATCTTTCAAGCCCCATGATTTAGTTAAGTGTTACAAGCTTTCTTGGTCCAGGGGTGAGGATTTTTGTCTTCTTGATATTGAGATGTAATCCATATTGAAGGCTATAATACTTGATCTTCTACAGAAAGCATTTCAAGCCCTCCTCATTTTCAGCATGCAAAGTTTTGTGATCTGCATAATGCAAGTTGTTCATGAGTCTTTCTCCAATCCTGATGCTACATTCTTCTTCATAGAATACAGTTTCCGTCATGATTTTCTCAGCATACAGAATGAATAGATGTGAAGAAGAGGACAGCCCTGATGCACACCTTTCTTAATTTTAAACCAGAGTGTTATTTTGCTCTTTTTGAACAACAGCTTCTTGATATAAGTTTCATATAAGCATAGTTAATTGTTCTAGAATTAACTCATTGTTCTGGAATTTTCATTCTTCTCAATGTTAGCCATAATTTGGTAAGATCCACACATTCAAACACATTTTCATCGTCAATAAAACACAAATGAACATTCTTCTGATACGCTCTGCTTTCAGTTAGGATCCATATGACATCAGTACTTATATCCCTGATGCAACAGCCTCTTTTAAACTCAGGTTGAACTTTTGGCAGTTCTTAGTCAGCGATTAAAAGGCGCATTGCCTTGGGAAAGTCTGCTGTTAGGGACCTCTCCAAAGTGCTGAAGAGCAATGGTGTCTCTCTGGAGACTAAGGTGCATCTGATACAGGCTATGGTCTTCACAATCACTTGTTATGCATCAGAGAGTTGGACAATGACCAGGGAGGATAGAAGGAGAATTGATGCCTTTGAGCTGTGGTGCTGGAGAAGAGTATTGAGAATACCATGGACTGCTAGGAAAACAAACAGATTTGTCCTGGAAAGGGTTAAACCGGGTGGCTCCTTGGAGGCAAGGATTCTCAGGCTCCGTCTAACATACTTTGGACATGTTGTGAGGAGAAACCGGTCCTTAGAGAGGGACATCATGCTTGGGAGGGTGGAGGGACAGCGCAGGAGAGGAAGGCCCTCTATGAGGTAGATTGATTCAGTGACTGGGATAATTGGGATGGGAGTGTCAGAGACAGTGTGATTGGCACAGGACAGAGCGGAGTTTAGGGCTGTTGTCCATAGGGTCGCTATGAGTCGCAAGCGACTCGACAGCACATAACAACATAAAAACAACAACAAGTCAGTGTACTGTTCTAGATATTGTTGGATAATCTTCAGCAACATTTTGCTTGCATATGATATTAATAATATTGTTCACTGATTTTCACATTGTAGTATATCACCTTTCTTCAAATGAAAACATATTCATATTAGTCCCAACTAAAATAGAATTGTTCAAAATTACATCAAACAATAAATGCTGGTGGTGGTGTAGAGAGACTGGAAGTCTCATACACTGATGATGATGTAAAATGGTGCAAGAACCATGGAAAGTATTTTAGTGCTTCCTGAGAAAGTTGAGAATAGAAATGTCATTTAATTCAGCAATTCCACTGCTAGGGACATATTTCAGTGAAATAAGAATTGCAACACAAACAAACATCTATATTTATTGCAGTAGTATTTATAATATCAAAGAGTTGAAAGAAGCCAAATCCATCAATGGATAAATGGGTAATGAAACTGGTACATTCATGCAGTACAATATTATACATCACTGAAAAGGATCAAGAATTTGTGAAATGTTGACTATAGAACTAATTATGCTGAGTGTCTAAGTCACAAAAGCTATTTATAGTCATTAATATAAGTAGATAAGGAAAAGTTTGCACACAAAAAGAAACAACTTGGAGGGTTAACAGGGATGAAAAAAGTGAGATAAATTAATAAATAATTATGTTGGATGAAGAGAAAGGCAATATACAATATACTGCATGGTTTGAAATTAAGAACGGAGTGTGTCAGGGTTGTATTCTCCAAACCTACTTAATCTGCATGCTGAGCAAATTATTTTAGAAGCTGTACTCTATGAAGAGGAGTATGGCATCAGGATTGGAGAGAGACTCATCAATATTTTGCATTATGCAGATGACACAACCTTCCTTGCTGAAAGTGAAGACTTGAAACACTTGTTGCAGAAGATCAAGGAATGTAGCCTTCAATATGAGTTGCATCTCATTGTCAAGAAAACAAAAATTCTTACCACTGAACCGTTGGCAACATTATGATGAATGGAGAAGAGATTGAAACTGTCAACTTTATTTTACTTTGGCCCACAATTAACACCTTTGGTACCAGCAGTTGGGAAATAAGGAGATGGACGCATTGCACTGGGAAAACCTGCAGTAAGAGAACTTTCTAAATTATTGAGGAGTAATGATGTCAGTTTGAGGACTGAGATGCATTTTATGCAGGCCATTGTCTTTCTAATCACTTGCTATGCATCTGAGAGCTGGACATTGAATAGGGATGACAGGAGAAGAATTGACTCCTTTGGGCTGTGGTGTTATAGAAGAGCAAAGAACATCCCATGGACAGTCAAGAGAATGAACAGATATGTCTTGGACAGGGTGCAGCCAGAGTGCTCTTTGGAGGCAAGGCTTCAACTCACATACTTTGGGCTAGGAAGGGTTACTCCTTAGAGAGGAGCATGATTCCAGGAAGGGTAGAGAGTTGGTGAAGGAAAGGAAGACCTTCGAACAGGTAGATTGATGAGGTAACTACCACAATGGGCTCTGGTGTGTCAGGAAGTGTGAGGATTGCACAGGAAAGAACAAGGTTCAGATCTATTGTTCATAGAGTCACTATGAGTCCTACTTGACTCAAAGGCATTTAACAACAACAACAGAGTGCCTTAAAAGAAAGACCTAAAAAGTACAACAATGAATGAATGGAAATCCAAAATCTCTGCAAATGTTCATTAAAAGTAATAAAACATTTTTTTTTAAAAAAAAAGAAAGACCTCTTAAATAACTGTCATTGAAAACTCTATGGAGTATAGTGCTACTTTGACACAGAGTGGTCATGAGTCAGAATTGAATTGACTGAAACTGGTTATTAATGTTAATTGTAGTCAGTCTCCAGAAGCAGAACTCTACATAGGGTCTGGTTACTCTACAGAGCTTCCCTTCCTTCCCTGGACAAAGGACTAGAAGTAAGGAGACAAGCTTTGCTTTAGGAAGAAGACTGTGTATCCGCAGGCTTTTTTCACCAAGGCTAAATCAACCAGTAAGCTTCAGGGGCAGTTCCTGAACAACTGCTGTCTTCCAGGCAGCTCCAGAGACTCATCCTAAATCTCTAGCATACCTTCATCAGTGTGAACTCATGCTAAGATGACTAAGCATCAACTTTATATACATCAGAGTAGTGAGAATATTATTATTTAGTGCCATGGAGTAGATTTCAGTTCATAGCTGACAAAGTGACCAAGCAGAGCTGTCCTACAGGGGTCTTCAACATTTTGGAGAGGTCCTTGACAGTATATTTTCCCAATGCTACGCATCTTTTGATTTCTTGACTGCTACCACCATGGATGTTGATTGTGGATCCAAGCAAACGAAGTTCTTGCCAACTTCACTCTTATCTGTCTAACATGATATCACTTGTTGGTCCAGTGGTGAGAATTTTTGTTTCATTCTTATTAAGATGGAATTCATATTGGAGGTAGTAGCCTTTGATCTCCTTCAGATAAGGGCTTCAAGAATTCTTCACTTTCTACAAGCAAGTTTGTATCGGTAGCATAATACTGGCATGGTAAGAATAGTCAAGAAGTCCAAAGCTGTGTTACATTGGGAAAATCTATGGTCAAGGACCTCTCCAAAGGGCTATCGAGCAAGGATATTAATTTAGAGAGTAAAGTGTGATTGTTCCAAGCCATATTCTTTTCAATTACCTCCAATGTATCTGAAAGTTAGAAAAAGAAAAGACAAATACTTTTGAATTGTGGTGTTGGAGAAGAGTATTGGATATTCTAAAGCGGCCAAAAGACCACACAAATCTGCCTGGGAGAAAATGCAGTCAAGATGGTTTTTAATAGTAAGGATGGTGAAACTTTTTCACTCATTCTGTGAGTATGTTATCACAAAAGGCTAGTCTTTGAAAAAAATGTATCATGTGAGGACAGGACAGGGTTAGTAGTGAAAGAGAGGTTGACCTTCACCTAAATCAACACAGAGACTTTAACAATAGGATCAAGCATGGATGGCAGAGATCTTGAGGACGATGCAGGATATGGCAAGGTTCAGATCCGCTGTTCATAGGGTTGTGCTGAGTCACAGCAGACTCAATAGCACCACCAACAATAAAAGCATAGGGTTTGTTTGGCCATAATCTTGATGGAAGCAGGCCATCAGGTATTTCTCTTAAGTCACTGGGGTGGTGCAAACAGCCAACATTTTTTATAAGCGGCCAAGTGCTTAACCATTTGAACCACCAGGGCTCCTTCTTTTTCAAGAAACTAGTGAGGACAAAAAGCCAAGGAGTGGATAAACTCATGGTGGAAGAGTGTATTGTGATTGTAAAACCAGATTAGTTTTGTTTCAGCTGAAATCTTGAAAAATAATAATAATAAAACTCAACAAAGACTATTCTCATATTTCAAAGCACAGTCCTAGAACACAATGGTAAGAATTGGAAAGAAAAAAGGTTCTAAAGGATATTTTTGAACCTTTAATGCAATATCCATCTCAAGATGTCAAAGAGTGGCATTAAAGTGCAGCCTCAAAGAAAGAATTTCTTAAGTTGTAGTATTGTGATTTTTTTGTCCTGCACTATAGGGAAACAAAACATGGAACTTCAAAAATAAAAGTGACTTCAAAGAAATAACTCAGAGAACATAACATGCAAGAAGGACTAGCCTTTGAGAAAAGAGATCATGCTGGGGAAGACAGAGGGTCATCAAAAGAGAAGAAAACCCTCAATTAGATGGATTAACACAGTGACTGGAATAATGGACCCAGAGGAGTTGAAGACTAGGAAGATGGTGCAGATTAGGGCAAGTTTCCTTGTTCTTCAGAACACTTGTAACTGTAGTTGGTGTGAAACTACATAACAACAACAGCTAGACTGGAGACAGACATGAATCTCAGAAATCTAAAACTGAAAGACGATGCTCTGCTGAAGACATCAGGACATAAAGAATTAACAATGCTGCATGACCAGCCCACAGGTGTGATGAGAACTCAGAGAGAAAGCCTAGCAGAACAGCTCAGGGAGACATTAAGAGGTCAGTCAGATTTGAACCACCTGCCTTTGGGGTGGCAGCACAGCTTCTTGCCACTAGGCCACCAGAGGCAATTACATAGAAGAGATATATTTTTGTGTCCATTCCAAAGAAAGGTGCTCCAACAGAATGTGGAAATTATGGAAAAATGTCATATATATTTCAAATTTTGCTGGCTATATTTAAAAAATGGCTGGAACACTAACAATAAGAAACCACCATACTCAGCAAATGCTGGTGAGGTTGTACAAAGATTGAAACCCTTATTTACTGTTGGTGAGAGTGTAAAATGGTTCAACTACCATTGAAAGCTGTTTGACACTTTCTCAAAAAGTTGGAAATAGAAATACCATTTGACTCAGAAATTGCACTGCTGGGAATATACCCTAAAGAAACCAGAACTGCCACCCAAACAGATGTATGCACACCCATGTTTATTTCTGCATTATTCACAATAGCAAAGAGATGTCAACAACCCAAACACCCATTAACAAACAAATGGACAAAAAAAGAGAGTATAGGCATGCAATGGAATACTATGCAGCACTGAAAAATAATGACCTTGTAAAACATCATACAACATAGCTGAGCCTACAGGACATTATGCTGAGTGAATTGTCTCAGTCTCCAAAGGACACCTACTACACTCAGGTTTCAGCCTGGAACTTATCCGTCTTTGGTCCTTTACCAAGGATTTTTCCAGTGCTGAAGCTTGACGGCACAAAGGACACCTACTGAGTAACACCATTATTATGAAACAGGACTGATATGGGGGATGGGGGTTGAGAGGAGAATTGGAAAAGAGTAACTAGACAATGAACACTGTATTAGAACAGATGAGGGATAGAACTGTTTAAAAGGAATATATGATCAGGCGTTGTATGTAAGACAATGGTCCAGAATAAGAGGTACACTGCAAAGTGGACTGGAGGAGTGGTGCAGCAAGGATATGGAGAGATTTGTGCCAACAATGAATTAACTTTTTTTTTTTAAAGAAAAGGTGAACTGAAGAAGTAAGGAGGAAATTGTGTAACAGTGAATCAATGAAAATCCAACTTTTCTGTAAACTTTCATTAAAATCACAATTAAGATAATTTAAAAAAAAAACCCTACCATAAACTCAGACTGAATTCAGAGAAGGCTATATACTGAAACATAGAATCACTGTCGTCAGATGACTCTTGGCTAAAAGAGGGAATGTCAGAAATTTGTTTACCTGTGTTTAATTGACTATACAAAGGTATTGGACTGTGTGAATAGAAAAGACTGCAGAAAAATTGATACTTTTGTATTATCCTGCTTTTGAAGACTTAAATATACTATTATGGGCAGCCAAAATAATAAATAAATCTTTCACAGAAGATGTACATCTAGAATACTTCTTAGAAAGAAAGATGGGAAGACTCCGTGTCACTTATTTTGAACTTGTCATCAGGAGGGGTCAGTCTCTGGAGAAGGCCATTAAGCTTGGTAAAATAGAAGGTCAATAAAAAAGAGGAAGATCGTCAGTGAGCTAGCTGGACTGACCCAGGGGCTGCATCCATGGGCACCGACCGACGTGGCAATGGCCTTGAAGATGGGGCAAGTTCAATCTTTCTTTCAGCTCCACATGGCTCCCTAAGTGTTAGAAACAGTTCAAGGACACCTAACCACTGCATCAAGGGCTGAACAACTAAACACTGCAGCTCATTTAAATACATTGAAATTATAGCTACCTATGTCCATCTGTATTTCATTGATTATGCAAAGGCATTTGACTGTGTGGATCATAACAAACTGTGGCTGACTCTGAGAATAATGGGAATCCCAGAACATTTAATCGTGCTAATGCGAAACCTATACTTGGACCAAGAGGCAGTCATCAGAACAGAGCAGGGCAACACTGCATGTTTCAAAATTGGGAAGGGTGTACGCCAGGGATGTGTCCTATCTCCATACCTTTTCAACCTATATGCAGAGCAGATTATCCGAGAGGCTGGGCTCTATGAGGAGAAGCATGGCGTTAGGATTGGTGGAAGATCTATCAACAATCTGCGTTATGCAGATGACACAACCCTGCTCGCTGAAACTGAGGAGGACCTCATGCACTTACTGCAGAGGGTCAAGGACTGCAGCCTTCAATATGGACTGAGGCTCAATGTCAAGAAGACAAAGATTCTCACCACTCGACCAATCGGTTACATCAGGATGGATGGCGAAGAGATTGAGATTGTTCACAGCTTCAATTTGCTCGGCTCCACAGTCAACACTCTTGGCACCAGCAGCCAGGAAATTAAAAAAAAGTATTGCAATGGGAAAGTCTGCTGTTAGGGACCTCTCTAAAGGACTCAAGAGCAACAGTGTCTCTCTGGAGACTAAGGTGCGCCTGATACAGGCCATGGTATTTGCAATCACTTGTTATGCATCAGAGAGTTGGGCAATGACTAGGGAGGACAGAAGGAGAATTGACGCCTTTGAGCTGTGGTGCTGGAGAAGAATATTGAAGGTACCACGGACTGCCAGGAAAACAAACAGATTCATCCTAGAGAGGGTTAAACCAGGCTACTCCTTGGAGGCAAGGATTCTGGGGCTTCGTCTGACATACTTTGAACATGCTGTAAGGAGAGACAGGTCTTTAAGAGGGACATCATGCTTGGTAGGGTAGAGGGACAGCTCAGGAGGGGAAGACCCTCTATGAGGTTGATTGATTCAGTGACTGGGGTAATCGGGATGTGTGTGTCAGAGGCAATGTGATTGGCACAGGATAGAGCAGGGTTTAGGGCTGTTGTGCATAGGGTCGCTATGAGTCGCAAATGACTCAATGGCACATAACAACAACAACATCATCACATGTAGGGAGCTCTGATGGACTAGTGGTAAGAAACTGTGCTGCAATCTCAAAGGCATGCAGTTCAAGGCCACAAACTGCTCCATGGGAGAAGGATGGGCAGTCTCCTCCTATGCATTTAACAGCCTTTGAAAACCTACAGGAGGGTCAGCTATGGGTTGGTTCCAATGCTATCGTACACAACAACAACAACAAGAACTTTATCACATGTAGATGTTGAAAGGACTCAAGTGTCAGACTCGGAAAGATTTTCGGTCATTCTGAATGTTAACAAATCAATGTACAATGCCATGAAGAGTCCATTTGCCCCTATGTTTCTTGAAGACTGAGTGGGCAAAGACCTTGTGAAAACCCTGCCTTTCACACCTTAGAAATACAGCATAGAGTTGCCTCCCTCCTCTCATCTGTATGGAAACCTTGCCCTTACTGAAGGGCGCTCTGGTGGCATATCCTGTAGAGGGTTTTTCTGCTAAAAAGACCATGTTGGAATCCACCATGCACTCTGTGGTGGACATGGGCAATCTCTTCCCGTGCAATTTACAGCTACCAAATCCCACTGTAGAGTCAGTTATCAATCAGTTCAGAGTTGATGGCAATGAGTGAGTGAGTGTCTCACACAAGATCAGCAGGAAGAGCCATTTCCTGTCACTGTTCGAGTGACTCCCAAGCCAAAGCCTTTCTGAGTGTCCCCGTCCCTTAATTACAGTAATAAATACTGTCTAAAGAGCTGAAGCTATATGCCAGATGCATAAACCAGCAGGATAGGTACACAACCATGTGTTATTAGACCACTCTGTGATCCCTGATGTCCAGGGGAGCCTACCTATTCCTCTTTTTCAATGGACATCACAGTTGGAGAACTGTTTGATAGACCTTAAGTCAGAATAGCAAGAGCAGGGGTGTGTGTGTGTGTGTGTGTGTGTAAATACACACACACCCTACACACATATTGAAATGTCTCACATCGAAGCATCTATCTGAGTGTTTTAAATAAAATGCCTGCTTGTATAACCCAGCAGGAGTTGATATTTAATTGCACTAGCAAAGAGCTACAGAAAAGTATCCCCGAAAATCCTAGGCTGGCCAGGTGCAAAGCACTGTGCTAGACACTGTTGTGTGCACCCACTCCACGGCTCCCAGTGCACCCCTGAGAAGCCAGCATTACACCCTCATCTCAGGCGTTGAGGAAACTCTGAGATCAAGATGCTGAGGTGCCAGCAGCCATAATGTGGACAGTCTGCAGCTCCGTTGAGTCTCAAGTAAAAGTCTTCTATTCCCAATCCCATTGTCTAGACACCCCAGGGCTGCTTCCTCTGAATTTTAGGACTTATTTTGTATTTCTTTTGACTCGATCACAAGTCTCTTGGGAAATGTGGAGTCAGATCAAGCAAAAAAGCTCTTATGGCAACCTAGCAACCAGCTAATTTATTTTAGAATATTATCTGTAAAATAAGTTTCATTTGGGAAGCCCATTTTGTAAAGTTAATTCAAGTGATGTTCTGGGTTCCTGGAAATGAATTTGGAGAGAAGCTAGAATCTGGCCTCAGCAGTCTCCTGGGTCCTCCCTACTATAGCCTGCTGTGGTCTCACGGTCAGGTTAGAATTTGGTAGCTACTGACTGAGTCTGTCCCCTAAAACTCTGTAGCTGGATAAACTGAGTCCCAGAGAGAAATGACCCCACAAAACCACAATGCTTTTAAAGCCTTGTGAACACTTTGTCATTGTTGTTGTATACCACAGAGGTGGAGCCAACCCACAGCTGACCCCCTGGTGGGTTTTCAAAGGGAGTTGGTCGCATGGGAGGAGATTGCCCATCCTGATCTCCCAGATGCTGGTGGCCTCAAACTGTGTGCCTTCAGGATTGCAACGCAGCTTCTTACCACAGTTCTTTTATGAGGTAACACTGTGATTTGTACAATCTTAAGAGGGAGTAAGAACTCTGGTGGCCGAGTGATAAAGGGCTACACTGCCAACCCCAAAGGTACCAGCTGGTCAGCGGGAGACGGATGAGTCACCTCCTCCCCTGCGATTTACTGCCTCTGAAAATCCACTGGGGGATCAGTGATGGGTTGGTTCGACCTCACTGTTCCACAACAACCATAGAATCAGAACTAGAGAAATGACTGTGGTCCAAGTCTTCAACCCGGGTCAGTGTCTTGCAACCACAGCGCCTTGGGCTTCTTGTGAGTAAGGGAACATTGGGCCTCATTAAACAAAAGCTTCCAGAGGTCCAGCGTGGACCTTCTGCATGCTCTGAATACCGTCACTTCAGTGCCCGTTCATCTTGGTATTTCTTAAAAGCATCGTCTCACTGGGTCAGATCTGAGCTGGTTCATTCTCTTCAGCATTTGACTCAGACACAACAAACGGTGCCATGAGGCGACCCTCCTCCTACCTCCTTGCTCTGAAATACTTTGATTTCATGTGGATAACATGTCCCTGCTACTCTGCCAGTCTCCTTTCCAGGCAGCCTAAGGGGAGGGTGGAACAGGAAGGAGAAAGGAAGTGGAAGTTTCCAGTTAACCCTGAAGTCAGCATAGAAGAGAAAGAACAAAGTGAATGCAGACAAAGAAGAGAAAAAGAAGAAAGGGTGAACCCTGAGTGCTTCTCCACCTTGGAGTCTCCAGATGTGGCCCTGGGGGAGTCACCAGGCGCTGCACCCAATGACCGGGACCTTTCGAGGAGCAAGAAGCACATTGCTCAGCCCCACCACGTTGTGATGATTTATCTCACAGGCTTTAATAGGTCTGGGGGGGAAAAAAAGCAATGGCTTTTTAGAGAATTGTGAGTTGAGTCTCCAAGGTACCAATTCACAATCTATTCATTTCTCCAGCTGCTCTTTAAATAACTCACCCATCTACCATCCTCTGCTTTCTATAAATATGCACTGAGTATTTATAAGGTTATCCGCTCGCTAAGTGCTACTAATATTATAATGATAGTGGCTAAATAGGATTGCTAATGTGTGCTGTCATTAGCATGAACCATTGTCCAACACTGTACTAACTTCATAATTGTTGGTATATCTGAGCCCACTGTTGTGGCTTTTGTGTGAGGTCTCTGACCAAGGGGACTCATCTCCAGCACTATAGGAGACAATATTTTTTGTGATTCTTAAGATTCCCATTGACCAATATAACTATGCGATATCATCTCACCCCAGTAAGAATAGCAAAATTTAACAGCGGCAAACAACAAATGCTGGTGAGGTGGTGGAGAAACTGGAATTCTTACTCACTGTTGGTGGGAGTGTAAAACGGTGCAACCACTATGGTAGGCTATATAGCGCTTTCTCAAAAAGTTGCAGATAGAAATACCCTTTGACCCAGCAGTTCCAATACTGGGAATATACCCTAAAGAGACAATAACTGACATCCAAGCAGATATATGCACCCCCATATTTATTGTGACTTTGTTCACAATAGCAAGGAGTTGGAAACAACCCAGGTGCCCATCAACAAACGAATGGATAGAGAAGCTGTGGTATATTCACACAATGAAATACTATACTGCATTGAAAAACAAGGAACTCATGCAATATTATTCAAAAAGGGTGACCCTGGAGGACATTACGCTGAGTGAAATATCTCAGTCACAAAAGGACAGGTGCTGTGTGGTGCCACTGTTGTAGAATGGGACTGATATCAGGGTTGGAATGAGACTGAGAAAAATTGGATAAATTATGTATACTGCATTGAAACAGATGAGGGAGAGAACTTGTTGAAAGTGATATATGATTGGGTATTATGGTTATGACAAGAGTCCAGAATGAAGGTTCCTTAGTGTAGCTTACTTGGGGCAGAAGGCAGGGATTCTATACCAACGAAAGAATTTTTGTTTTCTCTTCAAAGAGAAGAACGAACTGGGGGCAGGGGGAATGGAGGAAAAGGCAACAATGAATGTATGGAAATCCAAAATCTCTGTAAACATTCATTAAAATTAGTTTAAAAAAAATAAAAAATTTTCATTGATTCAGTGACTGGGGTACTCAGGATGGGTGTGTCAGAGGCAGTAAGATTGGCACAGGATAGAGCACGGTTTAGGGCCGTTGTGCATGGGGTCGCTATGAGTCGCAGATGACTCGACGGCACATAACAACAACAAGAACTTTAATATTGGCAGGCTTTTCTTCTTGGTCTGCCTTGGTCAGGAAGCTCTGCTCAAACCTACCCACAATGGATGACTCTGCTGGTGTCTGAGATACTCGCCACGTAGCTTCTAGAACCATAGCAACATGGTGGCCCCACAGTATGGTGCACTGGCAGACGGGTGGTGAAACGGGGGCTTTGTTGTAGTGGGTGGGTGTCATCGAGTAAACTCTGGCTTATAGCAACCCTGTGATCAACAAAACAAAGCATGGTCACTCCTGTGCCATCTTCATAATCTCTGATGTACTTAAACCCATTCTTTCAGCCACTGTGTTAGTTCACCCTGGTGGAAGGGCTTCCTCTATTGGTGGCCTTCTGCTTGTCCTTCGACCTGGTAACCCTTTACTTGAAGGTGATCCTCTGTTTTAGTGACACTGTACTTGAAGGTGACCTTCCACATGGCTTCCTGGTCTTTGCACAAATGTGTACTTCTCACCTTCGAGGGTGGACATTCTCCTTTCCTCCTGGCAAAACTCATTCATTCTTGCACCCTACTTCAGCTCACTAGGGTGATTTTCTTTCTGAATTTCCACAGACTTGAGGTGTGATGACTTATCATAGACCAGTGGACTATTATTTACTAACTAACACTGTGGTTTGCTTTAAATGTCCACTTTTCCTTCCGACCCAGATTAATGTCTTGATTAGCATTTGAATAATGCCATCTCTGGCTCATGGACAGAAGTCTTGGTGGTATTATAGACCGAACATTGGTTTCTAACCCATATCCTGAGGCAATCGGCTCCCCAAAATATGCACAGCCTTGGAAACCCTATAGGGCTATGTCCCTTTGTCTTGTAGGATCACTATGTGTCAAAAGTAACTGAAAGGCACTGAATTGGCACACCAATATCTATTTATATCTATGTGTCTGTTTATCTGTCTATCTATACATAGGTGTCCCTAGGTGCAGTTAAAATGATTGGCTGCTAATGCAAAGGTTAGAAGTTCAAATCTACCCAAAGACAATTTAGAAGAAATAACCTGCAATCTACTTGCCAAAAATATCTGTCATTTTTCCAAACAGACAAATAGAGTCCTATGGAGCACAATTCTACTCTGAGCCACATGGGTTGCCATGAATCAGAATCAACTTTATGGCAAAGAGTTTGTATACATACAATATATTCATATACAGAAAGCCTCGGGGGCATAATTTGTCACCTTGTCAGGCTGCTCTCTGAAAAGGCCAGTGGTTTGAATTTACCCACCACTCTGTGGAAAAAATATAAGTAGTCTTCTCCCCTCAAAAAATATACAGTCCTGAAAACTCGATGGAAGATCAGGACAAACGGAGCATACCTGACGGCAGCAGGTGTGTGTTTTTGTATGTATGTTGCATAATCTTTAAACACCTCTGTGAAAGCAATTGGCATCTTAAAAGCTTTTTCATAGTCATCACAGTGCAAGGATGGGCCTCTCCCTGTTCAAACAAAGAGAAGGGAAGATACTAAAAGTGTGCTTTTTCAAAGAACTAATGGACCAGGCAAACCTCGACTTCCACAGACCCATGACCAGAACTAGATGGGGGTGAGCTGTCAATACTGATCATTCCCAAAGTGGACACAATAGAAGACCCTCAATAGAATGTGGAGGAAAGTGGAACAAAACTCAAAAACTTACAAAAGTACAGATTCATCGGTCCAATTGAGACTAGTGGAATCCGAAAACCATGATCTTTATTCATTTTTTTAAACCTTCAACAAAACTCATCCCTTTGACTTGGCTTTTAGCCAAATATCTTTCAGTTAGAAGTAACAACACAAGGACAACACCTTGTCTTATAAGGTCAAAAGAGTACCATTTGCCCATGGATAAAACTCTGAACTCATACCTTTGAGTGGAGAAGGAATTATGCTGCCAGCCCAAAGACAGGCAATTTGGAACCAGAAGATGCTCCAGAGAAGAAAAGCAAGCTTCTCCAACGTAGAACATGCCCTCAGAAAATCAGATGGGGTGGGTAAGTTGTGAGTCAATGCACAGCAGTCAAGTAATCAAAAGATATGCTGCATTAGGGAAATCTGTTCTTAAGGACCTCTTTAAAAAGTGCAAAAGCAAGGAAGTCCATGACTTACAGGCTAAGAAATGCCTGAAGTAAGGCATGGTATTTTCAGTTGCTCCTTACAGATCTGAAAGTTGTACAGTGGATACGGATGACAGAAGAAAAATCAATGCCTTTGAATTGTGGTGTTGGCAAAGAGTATTGACTACCCTATAGACTGTGAAAAGAACATAGATTTGTCTTGGACAAAGTACAACCAGCCTGTTCCTTCAAGACGAGGATGGTGAAATGTCTCACACACTTTGGCCATGTTGTCAGGAAAGGCCAGCTCTTGGACAAAGTTATCATTCTGGGAAAGGTAGAGAGTACTGAAAGTGAGGGAGACCTTTCAAAGAGAGGAATTAACGCCGTGACGGTAACAATGCATTTGACCATGATGCAGATGATAGTGACCATGGTGAACATGATGCAGATGATGAGGATGGCGCAGGATAGGACAGGGTACCAATCTGTTGTTCATAGGGTCGCTATAAATCACACCTGACTCAACAGCATTTAGCAACAGCAACGAAACTCTAAAGGCAAGAAGGAATAGGATAGAGAGATTAATGGAACCGATAGTGGGGATAAATGAGAGTATTATAATAAGTGTTTTAAAATAAAATGTGTGTAGACAGTTGAATGAAAGCCCAATTTGCTTTGTAAGCTTTCGCTCAACTCAATTTAAGGAAAAAAACAAAACCAAAAAAGTTCAATGAGATATGCTTCTATTTGTAGGTATGCGGGTATGTACACAAAACATGAAATGTGAAAAGGTAGCACACAGGCTTCAGCGTCAGGCGGTTTGAGACTTAAATCCCAATTTAGACTGGAACTAGCAGAACAGCCTTCGTGACTCGAGTTAAGCTCCCTGAGCCCATAAACTGAGGATTATAATGCTTACTTCATGGGATATTTGAATGTCTGGAGACTGTTGTGATAATAATATCTACCTTTTTTTGAAGGATATGCTATGTACTAACACTTTATATTCTTTATCCCTTTCCATTTTCCCAATCTTATGTGCTTTGTCTTAAAATATATCCCAGCAAGGACTAAAAAACAAAACAAAACAAAACAAACCACGGAGAAATGTGTATAAACTGCACAGGACTCTACCTAGCACCCAGTGAGGACACAACAGAGAGCAGTTCGAATTGTTAAAGAGGTTGAGTGAGAGATTGGCCCAGGAAGAGCAGAAGGAGGAGGGAAAACAGAAACAACATGAATGGAGTGCTTCCCACACCCCTGCAGGGAAAGCTGCCCTGCACAACTCAGGACAGAGTCAATTGCTTGACAGATTATACTTTTTTTTTTTTTTAGATTATACTTTTTAAGCAATGCTGCCGTAAGTCAAACTCTGTAACAATTAAAAAAAAATGTCCTGCAAGGGGAAAAAAATTGCATTTGCTTACAGGGCAGGAGTAACACTGCCAGCATCTAAACATATACAAGGGCAAACGTGGAAAGTCTCTTGGCAGTGAGAATAAGGGATGTCAACGATAGTGTATGGAGACATGTTGACAAACCCCAGGCCACCTTTCCTTGGTCCCTGAAATAGATGCTCCTTTGGCAGGTCTAACCCGGCATGGAAAGATGTGAGTATACTTGTTTCATTGTTGTACCCCGATGCGTAAAATCATGCCTAAGGAGTAAGGCAGACATAAAGCTCACACATAATTGCATTGCCAATCTAAAGGTACTCAGTTAAAATCCACAAGCTGCTTCACCTAAAAAAAAGATGAGCAATCTCCTCCCATGTGGTTTACACTCTCTGAAAACTCACTGGAGGGCCAGCTATGGGTCAGATCTGATTCAATGATACTCAACAATAAGACCTCAAAAAGGAATATGAACAGAGGAAGGGGAAGGAGGCAATGAGGTGGAGGGTGGGAAGGGGGTGAAATCACTAGAATAACAGAGTTTGAGGGGTGGAATGAGGGGTGAAGGAATTAGGAAAGATCCAATGGGGACCTGAAAAGACGGGATAATAGTAGGCATAGATCAATGGTAATTAATAGTATATAACACAATGTATGTGTATGATTGTGTGAAACACAATGTGAATGAAGAAATGTGTCAAACAATGCAAATTAATGAAACACAATTGATACAAATTTTGTACCCAAATCAATATAAAATAAAAAAGGAATGTGGGAGAAAAAAAAGGGAATGTGAACAGAAAATAGAGCAAAATAGAGCAGAAACAGAAAAGCCATGCTGGCTACCTTCCTGTTTCTTGAACCTATGGAAAGCAATGCTCCTTCAAGACCTTGACATTGGCCATTAAAGATCTGACACCCTTCCCATCTCTCTGTTTGCTTTTACCCTCTCCCAAAACTTGCAGTCTTTGTTTGTTTTGTCCACCTGCCTTAAATACCATTTTACTTTGTCAATGCAATATAAGGTATCTGCTCATCTATCTATGAATTTTTCATTTATTTACTTGGGTCTTAATATTATTGATACTGAGAACCATGGAGGAGGAATGGACCCATTGCTGAACTGTGCAGTGGGTTTTCAGAAACAGTAAACTGCACAGGAGATTTCCCATCTTTCTTATGTGGAGCAGCTGATAGATTCAAACTGGGTGCTTTTAGGTTGACATCAAGGCTCCTTAAAACTTACCCATTTCCTTTTTTCTATTTTTTTATGTATTTACATATGTCTTTGTGTGTTGTTTGTTGTTGTTATGTGCCATTGAGTCGTTTGTGACTCATAGAGACCCTATGTACAAGAGCCCTAAACGCCGTTCTATCCTGTGCCAACCTCACCATCTGAAATTCATTCCCACCACTCCACTCACAGAATCGATCCATCTCATCAAGGGTCTTCCTCTCCTGTGCCGTCCCTCCACTCTCCCAAACATGATGTCCCTCTCCAAGAACCAGTCCTCCTTGCAACATGCTCAAAGTATGTCAGACAAAGCTTCAGAATCCTTGACTCCAGGGAACATTGTGGCTTCACCCTCTCCAGAACAAACCTGTTTGTTCTCCTAGCAATCCATGGTATATTCAACTCTTCTCCAGCACCACAACTCAAAGGCATCAATTCTCTTTCTATCATCCCTATTCACTGTCCAACTCTCTGATGCATTGCACATAATTGCAAAGACTATAGCTTGGATCAGGCACACCTTAGTGTCCACCCTGATGTCGTTGCACTTCAGTACTCTTGAGAGGTCCTTCACAGCTGACTTTCCCAGTGCAATTCGTCTCCTGATTTCCTGGCTGCTGTTACCAAGAGTGTTGGTGTTGACTGTGGAGCCAAGTAAACTAAAACTTTTGACTATCTCAATCTCTTCACCATCCATACTGATGCTGCCAATTGGCCCAGTAGTGAGACTCTTTGTTTTCTTGATATTGAGCTTCGATCCATATTGAAGACTGCAGTCCTTGACCTCCTTCTGCAGCAAGCACTTCAGTGAGCAGGGTTGTGTCATTTGCATAACACAGGTTGCTGAGGATTCTTCCACCAATCCTGATGCCACATTCCTCCTCGTACAGCCCAGCATCTCGGATGGTCTGTTCTGGAGACAAAATACATCCCTGACGGACCCCTTTCTTGATTTTGAACTATCCAGTGTCTCCCTTCTCCATTCTGACGACTGCCTGTTGGTCCAAGTATGGGTTTCGCATTCAAATATTCTGGGATTTCTATTCGTCTCAGAGTCAGCCACAGCTTGTTGTGATCCACACAGTCAAAAGCCTTTGCATAGTCAATGAAGCACAGATAGACATTCTTCTGGTATTCTCTGCTTTCTGCCAAGATCCATCTTACATTAGCTATAATATCCCTAGTACCACGACCTCTTCTAAATCCAGCCTGCACATCTGGCAGTTCTCTGTTGACATATTATTCCAAACGTTTTTGGATAATTTTCAGCAGAATCTTGCTTGCATGTGATATTAATGATGTCGTTCGATAATACTCTGCTGGGTCACCTTTCTTTGGAATGGGAACAAATATTGATCTCCTCCAATCAGTTGGCCAGCTGGCTGTCCTCCAGATTTCCTGGCACAACTTAGTGAGCACATCCAGGGCAGCATCTGTTTATTGAAATAAATCAATTGGTATGCTGTCAACTCCTGGAGCCTTGTTTTTTTGCCAATTCCTTTATAGCAACTTGAACTTCCTCCTTCATCATCATAGGTTCTTGTTCATGTTATTTCATGAAATTCCTGTGTCAGCCAATTCCTTCTGATACAGTGACTTGGTGTACTCCTTCCATCTTCTTTTGATATAATACTTCCTGGATCATTCAACATTCTGCCCAAACTATCTTTAAGTATTGCCACCCATGGCTTGAATTTGTTTTTCAACTCCTTCAGCTTAAGAAATGCTGAGCAAGTGGCCCTTTTGATTTTCTGACTCCAGCTCTCTGCACATTTCATTATACTATCCTGCTTTGTCATCTGAGCTGCCTCTTGAAATTTTCTGTTCATCTCTCTGATTTCTTCCTTTAGCTTTGGCTTCTTGGTGCTCTAATGCAATACTCAGAGTTTCATCTGACATCCATCTTGATCTTTTCTTCTTTTTCAGGCTTTGTAACGATCTTTTGCATTCTTCATGGATGATTTTCTTGATATTCTCCCAGAGCTCATTTGGTCTATGCTCATTGGTGCTCAAGACCTCAAACCTGTTCCTGAGATGGTTTTGAAATTCAAGTGGGACAGACTTAAGGTTAAATCTTGGTTCCCATGAACTGGACTTAATTTTCCTCAACTTCAGCTTGAATTTGCATATGAGTAGTTGGTGGTCTGTTCCACAATCAGCACCCGGCCTGGTTTTCACTGCTGGTATTGAGCTTCTCCAGTGAATCTTTCCACAAATGTAATCTATTTGATTCCTATGCATACCACCAGGTGAAATTCATGTGTATAGCCTGCGTTTATGTTCTATAATTCTAACTCCAGCCTCATTTCTCCCACGGAGCCCATGTTTTCCAGCTACTGATCCTTCTTCCCTGTTCCCAACTTTTGCATTCCAGTGACTGGAATGTCTTTGTGTAGTGTATGTTTATGTATATTCTCATTATTTTCCACTTCCTTATTTACTTATGTCTCTGTGCATTGTCTTTCCCCTTATTATGTAAGCTTCACAGAAACACTGTAATCTTTGAAAGAGCTCAGACCTCTCCGACAACTGTAATTTTCTAGCTGAGGCAACCCCCTATTCAATTAGGCCAAATATTTTTTTTTTTAGCAAAGTTTATCCTTACATTATTTGCAGGTTTTAATTTTGTTTAGTTTGGTTTTAAATGAGAGTTATAAAGTTGCTGCCAAATGGCTGAAATTTGTTCTTTCTGGCCTTTTTTTGGGTCCCCTAGGTTGAGTTGTCTAAATTTTACAATGAATGAAGAAAAAAATATCACATGCTGGCCGGGCCTATTTTTACTTAAAGTTTTGCGCAGTCATTATAAACTTATTGGCTTGCTGTCATCTCTTACTGCACTAAGCAAAGGGCTAAGGTAGAGTCATTGTTCCCAATCCAAGACATAGAAACTATAGCTGAGAGGTTAAGGGCTTTGCTTAAGGTCACAGATCAATGTAGTCACTATGGAAGCGATAGCTGAAGTTAGAACATAGACATTTGATGTCCAACCTATTGACTTCTTTCACTGTGTCAAAACCTGAAAACCGACTGTGAGCACATCGCTATCACAAGCCATGGTACTACGATGACATGGCAGATGTCATTCATGATCCTTCATGGCACACCTTCCTCTAGACTAAGGAATGTCACCAATATTCTTCCCAAAGCAACTTCCTTCCAGCCTCCGTCAATCAACAAGTAGCCAAAGATACACATAGACATACTTGCAGTCTGTCTGTCTATCTATCTACCTTTTTTTTTTTTTACTTTTTGTCTCTCTTTACCACAAATGGTGACAATGCATAATGACTTTCACTTTAGAAAAGAGTATGTTCTCTCAAGGTGAGGACCATTTGTGAGAAAGACTGCACAGTGACTGTAACCATGGGCTTGAGCTTGGTGGAGGTGGTGTGGCTGGTGTGGGATAGGGCAGAGCTTCCATCCCTGTTCATAGGGTGGCTATGAGTCACAGGTGACTTAAAGACACCTAACAGCAACTAGAAAGCTTTACCATTGCTCAGTGTCTTAACATATGTTGTTGTTGTTGTGTACTGTCAAACTGGAAGCAACTCATAGCTGACCTTCTAGCAGGTTTTCAGAGGCACAGGAAGAAATTGCTTATCTTTCTTCCACAGTGCAGCTGGTGGATTTGAACCATGTGCCTTTGAGTTTGTATTACAGGTTCTATTTTTTTTTCTTTTTTTAAATTTATTTGACCCTATGAAGGAGAGTCCTCGACGCTTGGGTGTCTTTCATCCTCTCTCCAGGTTCATAGGATTTCCGGAGGCAAGCTATTATGGAAGTGGATGCCTCTCCCGCTTCCAAGCTTGTTTTAATCGGAGAGCTCCACCCCACTCTCAGTCCGCATTGGGTAACCAATCATTAACGCATTTGACACATCAGTATCACAGTGTTCAGCCTCACAGCAACCACAAGCGACCGCTGTACAGCAACTTTTACACCAGGGCTATATGACCTAGAGGAATGTCTGAACAAAAACAACGAAAGACAGGCCCTACGGTGTCTTACAAGCCTATCACGCCCAAATGCTGGCAAACACCTTGCCCCAGACCCCCAGTTCATCTGGCAAGTCCGCTCTGCCAGCCCCCTTGTGGGCCCAAAAAACCACCACAAGTGCCCGGACCCCTCAAACCTACCACACCTCAAAAAGTCAGAGTCTGCATTCAGCTAATATTAAATATCCCAAGACCTTAGACTCGACAGCACTTAACAACAACAACAACATTCTATTCTTATTTATTTACTAAGTTTGAATACGTTGTTTTCCCCTTATTCTTCACCCTGCCCACCCACTGAATTGAGCAACCCTGTGATTAACCCTCTACCCCTCCATCCTCATTCCTCTATTCCCACCCTCCCCCTCGCCTTGGATCCTCAGACTCATTCAACAATAATGGTTTAATACAGTATTTGTCCTTGTAGGACTGAGTTAGTTCACTCAGTATAATGCTCTCTCATCTCTCCCAAATTAGGTAGTAATTTACAAAATGATTGCTCCTGTGTACTGTGTAGTATTCCATTGTATGAATGTACTGCAAACTTCTCAATCCATTCATTTGTGGTTGGACATCTGGACTGTTTCTATGTTCTTGTGATGGTGAATAACACTGCCATGAACACTGGTAAAAAAAAGTCTCCAGTTGAGCCTCAGTTCTCATTTTCTTGGGGTATCTTTCAAGAAATAGAGTAGCTGGGTCATAGAGAATTTCTATGTTCAGCTTTTTGAGGAAACACCAAACTTCCTTACAGAGTGGCTGTACCATTGTACAATCCCACCAAAGATGTAAAAGAGTTCCTATTTCACCCCATCTTCTCCAACATTTATTACTTGCTGTGCAGTGCAGCTTCTTACCTCTAGACCACCAGAGCTCCTTACAATTGATACGGTAGTATTGATAAGTTCAGAATTATTAAAATGCATGGTATGGCTCTAAAGAAAATTAATACAATTTCTGACATCATAGCACAATACATAAAAAATATTATGTTGATACGTTGAACTGGAACTGTATATTTGACAAACAGAGAGAAAAAGAAAGTCATAAAATAGCATTGCAAATCTATTTAATAACATGAATAGATGCTTTAAAACATTTATTCTGGTGCCATTATAGATACATCTCATGTTTATACTTTATAAAAACTAGAAATCTTTTGGTACTCAGTGATAGTTCTTTTTGTTGTTGATTGCCTTTGAGTGGAGCACAACGACAACAATGGACATTTATCAAAGTTCATAGAGTTTCCAAAGGCAAGTTGTTTAGGAAGTGGATGCCACTTCTGCTTCCAAACCTGTCATAGAATGTTATTGGGTGAATCACCTGCAACTTATAGGGACCCTATGTACAGCAGCTCTGAACCCTTCCCTTTTCTGAGCCAGTCTCCACACCAACCCCCATTGCCCCAGTTACCACATCAATCCATCTCATCTGGGATTTCCCTCTCCTGCACTGTCCATCCACCCTTCCGAGCATGAGGTCCTTCTCCAAGGACTGAACTCTCTTGAATGTGTGCCCAGAATAAGTGTGATAGAGCATCAAAATCCTAGCCTTCAAGGAGAGACTTGGTTTCACCCTCTCTAAGACAAACCTATTTGTTTTCTTGGCCATCTATGGTGTGTTCAAGTCTCTCCTCCAAAACCACAGCTCGAAGGCATCTATTTTTCTTCTGTCATCCTCAGTCATTGTACATGTTTCAAATGGTCCTTCAGAACACTGCTCCTGCTAATGTATGTGTGTTTATTTACTTGTTTTGCATAGACTAGAACCAAGTGCACCTTTCTGCAAATGAACATTCTCAAGGAATCTGGTTTACACCCAAGCAATAATTGTGATGCATAATTATTTTGCAAACAGGCAGAACAAGTTAAAATTTCTTTACACCTGATTTCTCAGTTACCACCTGGGGTTCTAATTAAAATTCGCTCTTGGTATATGTAATAGCATCATATAATGCTATCCGTACCTCATTATATAATAATTACATCTGTGGCTTTTGGTTTTGTTTTTAATTAGTTTACACAATTCTCTGCAAATGACGTGGGAAAAGGGGCACAATTCATTTGTTCTTTCCTCTTTTTTTTAAGAATATATAATTTTTTATTTTATACTGGTTTGCATACAAAACTCATATACATAGTGTTTTGTTCATACACACTGTGTTTCATATGATCATTCTCATATATTGTGCTTTATAAAAACTTTGACCATTATTTATGTCGACTATCACCCTGTCTTTTCAAATCCCCATTGAATCTTTCCTAATTCTGTTTCAACACCCATAGCTAATTAGGAAATCATGAGTAACATTTCAAAGATTCAGGATAAACTGGGTTTTATTTCATACGTCTTTTACTCTTAGTCATTAAGTCCTACAACAAGAAACTGCACACATGGGAAGATACGTTGATGCCATAAAAATAGGACCCTACAGTAAGTAACTGCCCTCTCCCTCACCCAGTAACGTGGCACTGGCTCAGTGGCATTTTATACAACTGCATCTCTGGATCTCTGGTGGCCTACCGGTAAGGAGTTGCATTGCCAACCCAAAGACAGGTGGTTCAAATCCACCAGCTATTCCCTGGGAGAAAGATAGACAATCTCCTCCTGGGCAATTTATTGCATCTGAAAACCTGCTAGAGAGTCCGCTAAGAGTCAGTTCTAACTCATTCATTCTCTGTCAGAGCTACACATTGTACTTACCCAGGAATTCTGGGTACCTAAAGAATTGACATTTGGTTATAGTTTGTATCTGAAGAAAATTCCACAAGAGCCAGTGACAGTTGTTAGCCTAAGAACAGTTTGGTGAGTTGCTGAAATGAAGGGAAGATGGAGATATGAGACAAAAATTGAAGTAGGATGCTGGATATTATAGTCTTCATAATAGATAGGACAGGAGTGTGTCCTTGAATCCAGAAACAGAGCAGAAAAACAATAAAATGTGTGCCAAATTAGTAAACAGTGTCAGAAAACAGCAGCCAAGCCATTTGGATAAATGCCATGGAAGAGATGGCCTTTTCAGTGTGGCTATCTGCAATTGTAGGAGCTGGGTGTGCGTCCATATATATACACAGCGGAAAGGAGTGGGGAAGCAGAAGCTTCTCTCCCTCCAGCATGTCTTGGTGCTAACTTCTAGTAGCTGCAATGTAGCATTGAATTACGAACTGGCAACATGAAGCAACTGATACTGAAGGGAGTAAGGCAAGTTGCCCTTGAGGCACTGGTGAAAATAAGGCTTTAGAAATTTAATTGATAGGACATAAAATGTCTTAGACTGGGTTCTCTAGCAAAATCAATGAAATTTAGAAAAATGATAGATGATAGATAGATAGATATAGATAGAGGATAGATAGATAGATAGATAGATAGATAGATAGATAGATAGATTGATAGACAGATAATCAGATTATCTGAAGGAGGTGGCTCACATGGTTGTATAAGCTGATAAATCTCAAATTCCACAAGGAATCATATTGGAGGCCTTTCCTCACTCATGTAGCTTTAGGGGCTTATTAACCCAAGATCAGTGAGTCTAACACTGAGATGATGGGCTACAGATGTTGGCAAATCTCAAAATCACCAAATAATACAGAATGATAATGCCTAAAATACCAAGAATCAGAGGTCAGATTATGAGAGGCAGATGCAAGATTCGGGGTTAACAAAAAGCTATGGAGTAAATTAATAATTTTTAAATCAACAAAGATACCCATATTGGTAAAACTAATTTTTTCAATAGTCAATTTGATAGTATTTTTTTGAAATTGTTCTGAAGATATTAACTGGTATTTTATAAACTTGTAATTTTGGTATAATCGTAATGTTATTAGAGTTGGATTTAATGCAATACTTAAGGAGGCATGAAATAAATTTAAGACATGAAAAAGAAAAGCTATGGAGTGTTGCTAGAGTGTCCATGTATATTCTGTGCAAGCTACACTTAAGAGAATGTGCCCTTTTGAATGATTGGCTGCTCATAGCAGATCTCATCACGGAGAGGATTCTATTGTTACATGACTTCTAAATCACATTCTAACTGCTCAACCAAAAATTATAGTTTAATCAAGTTGGTGTACACGTTCAACCATCACAAAAATCAAGATGTTTCAGCAAACCATTTGGAATACTGGCAGCACATACTGATGTATGTCAAGCAATATGGACAACAGCTATCTGGGCAACAAACAGGAAGTAATCCATATTCCAAAGAAAAATGATCCAACATAATGTAAACGTTGTTGTTGTTGAATGCCATGGAGTCACCTGTGAATCATAGCTGCCCTATGTACAGTAGTTCTGAACCCTGCCCTCTCCTGAACCAGTCTCACTGACTCAGACACACCTAACTCTATTGGCTCAGTTACCATGTCAATCCATCACATTGGGGTCTTCCTCCTCTGCGCTGTCCCTACACCCTTTCAAGCATGATGTCCTTCTCTAAGCACTGGTCCTTCCTGGCCACATGCTCAAAGTATGTGAGATGAAGCTTCAAAATCCTTGCTGCAAAGGAGAAATTTGGTTCTACCTTCTCCAAGACAGACCTGTTGGTTCTCCTGGCAGACCATGATATGTTTAGTACTCTTCTCCAACACCATAACTCAAAGTCATTGATTCTTCTCCTGTCTTCCTTAGTCATTATCCAGCTTTCTGATGTATAGCAAGTAATTGTGAAGACCATGATCTGTGCACCATAGTTAGTCTCTAGACTGATAGCTACTGCCAGAAACTCAAGCAAGACTCAGAAAAGGACATGGAATGAAAGGAGTACATCGATTTTGTTTCTTTGTCCATAATTATTCAGTCTGCATAATCTGAGAAGTTGGAGTACCTGAAAAGAACCTAGCATTAGCATTTGAAGAAGATTCGTTAACAAATTGCAACAACCAGATGGCATAACTTTGTTGCAGAAAATAAAGATGTGAACAATTCCCTCATAAAGATCAAAGACTACAAGCTTCAGTATGGATTACACTTTAACATCAAGAAAATCAAGTTCCTCACAACTGGACCTAAAAGCAACATCATAATAATGGGGAAAATTACTGATGTGCTCAAGTAATTAATCTTTTTTTAGATCCACAATCAATGCCTATGGGAGCCACAGTCAAGAAATCAAACAATATATTGTAATAGGTAAATCTGCTGCAAAAGGACCCATTCGAATGGGAAGTGTTCTTATTTTAAATTATAAAAGCACAAAGATGTCACTTAGGGGACTAAGGTGTGAATGATCCAAGCCACTGATTTCTGTTGCCTTGCATATATGTAATGATGCAACAGTTAATGAGAAAGATTGCAGAAGAATTGATGCGTTTGAATTATGGAATAGAACATCGAGCCTATCGTGGACTTCTAGACAAAACAACAGATCTGTCTTGGAATAAGCGCAGCCAGAAGCAGACAAGGGAGAATGGAGAGAATTGGTCTCACGAGTCTTGGGCAGGAGGAATCAGGAGGAGTCAATTTTTGGAGAACTTCATGCTTAATAATGTAGAATACCAGAATGAACAGTAATCAACAGTAGGAGTAATACAGTGGCTACAGTACTGGGCTCAAACACAGAAGCAACTGGTGGTGTTTCTCCAGAGAACCCAGCCTTACACACTGTGCTTCCAACACACTTCACTAACTCCCAGGTGTCTTTTCACACCTTCTTTCTCTTTCTCACACTTTGATTTTACCATATCCCTTGATTCTCTCCAAAACTGTCCTCTCCCTAAAACCCAGATAAAGTCCCATATTCATCGTTAAACCATACCCCAATTCTCTGAATTGCACTTATTCCTTTTATAGACTTTTTTTTTTTTTGGCAGCAATCTCTCAGATAACAGCCTCCTAAGTCCATTTGGTTGGAGAAGCTGGAGCTCAACAATGCTCTCCAGAAAGGCCTTTAATCGCCACTGGTATCAATCTCCATCTTTACCTGGTATCTGGAGAAAAGAGAGATGTTTAATTGAAAGCAACAGGCAGGAAGAAGAAAGGTTGGAGGAATGTTGTTTCATTTAACCTCATCTCACCCCTTCAACTGGGTTTCTGTAAGAGAAAAGACTGAGAGAAACTTACTTCAGATTTAAATAAAATGCAAAGTCATTTCATATTAAAATGCTAGGAGACCAGATGACATCTGGGTTATAGCAATTTTATATTCAAAATAAAAATTCAGCAGGCATATGCTGAGTACATGCAGCTCTGTGTCAGGGGATTGTTCCTGAATTGAACATAATAATGCTTTCGTTGTAGATAATAACTATCCTGTTTCCTAACTAACTTGCTAATTCAATTTTACCTCCCATGACCGAGATGTGTCCCTATTCTGTTAAAGAATTTTCAATCCTCCTCACTACCTACAAGATCAATTTTTAAGTGCCAGCCTGGCGTCAACAGCTTCAAGTCAAAGCTTCAAGCTGCATTTTCTTTCTCATTATCTATTTTTTTTTAAGTACATCCCACTCATCTTTCTGGCCTTAAATTCATGTCTTAAAAAGTCCTAGCACTATGACTTTTTTGTCTTTCTTTTTTTCCCCAAGAGAAATGATGTCAGCCTAAAGACTAAGTGTGCCTGATTCAAACCATGATCTTTTTATTCTCCTGCTGTGCATCTGAGAGCTGAACAATGAGTAAGGGTGACAGAAGAAAGATTGGTGCCTTTCACTTGTGGTTTTGGAAGAGTACTGAATAGCCCACAGGCCGCTGAAAGAACAAACACAGTGTCTTGGAGAAGGTGCAGCCAGAGTGCTCCTTAGAGGCAAAAATAGTGAAGCTCCATCTCCTTTTAGACATGTTGTTAGGAGGTGCTAGTCCTTGGAAAGGGACATCATGCTTGCAAAGTCAGAGGGTCTGCGGAAGAGAAGAAAGCCCTCAGTAATGGACTGGCACAATGAGGGTAGCACTACTATGAAATATATCAGAGATGTTAAAGATGGCACAGGATTGAACAGAGTTTAGATCTGCTGTTCACAGGTGGTTATGAGTCATCATCAACTCAAAGGAGCTCAACACCACCACCTCCCCACGTAAACAAAACCTTGTGTCTTCCTCTTCTCTTTTTCCTGTGTAAGTCTGAAACACTCCTATCCCCACCTCAAGTCTCAAATCCCACTAGGTAGTCAGTCAGTGGAGACTATCACCCCACACGAGAAAAAGACTACCTGCTTGCAATGGATAGACTTCTGAGGTGCTACCAACAGTCATAAAAACCACTGTTCCACATACTCTAGGTCCATATGTCTGTCTGGCTTCAACTCTACAAAAACAATAGGCCTTCAGGTTCTGAATTCAGCCACTAAAATTGCCAATTTCACCTTGTAAGTAATTAAGAGTGTAATCAATCAGTAAGGAGAAATACACAATTGCAAGAAATGCTAGGGGTTTTATACATTTAAATTGATTTTCACTGTCTTTTCTTGAAGTTATTGAAGGTCCTGGCTATTTACTCCTGAATCCTTTCTTATAATGCTAGAATAAGCTAGACATTGTTCTAGAATGGATTTATGACTTTTCCAAATGAGTTCATGAACACTAGGTCTTAGAGAAAGATGAAGGGTCAGAGAAAGAGAGGACGATTCTCCCTGAGATGAATTGGCACAGTGACTCTGCCAAAATGAGCTCAAGTGTGACAGGAACCGTGACAATCTCGCAGCACAGGGCAGCGTTCAGATCTGCTCTTCTGAGGATCACTGTGCCTTGTAGTTGACTCGATGACAACTGGCCTTTGTTTTGGATTCCACTGTCTCAAAACAAAACAAAACAGAACAAAACAAAAAACCAACCATATGTTGGAATCTTGACCTTTATGTCTGTGAATGTAGACCTGTTCTAAGTATCTAAGGGGGTTAGGTACCAGGACCTCCTCAAACTCCATCCGCAAGTCCCTTAGATAGTTTAGTAGTATTTGCATATAACCTACACATATCTTTCTATGATTACTTGTAATAGCTAACATGCGGCAAATATGAATCATACTTTATATTCCTCCTTAGTCTTTGAAGGATTGCTTTGACCACCTAATTACTTCTTCTCTTTGCTCCACTACCAATATTTTCAGTCCAGAGTTGGTTGCACCTGTGGATATGGAAACGAAAACTCCTCATATAGTATGTAGGTCATCTGGACAAAAAAATGAACCCATCCTAAATCACCAATTTGTTTATCTTAAATTTACTACCCTTTCCCCCCAATTATATATTGATTTCAAAAAAACTTTCAAGAATCACAAATAATATATAGTAAAAGTAATGTGCCTTCCACTGCATAATGTTTCTTCCTATCGATAAACCCCAATATTAAATATATTTTACTAACATAGAAAAATATTCAATGTAAGAGCATTTTATATATATCCTGGAGAGGGTTAAACGGGGTGGCTCCTTGGAGGCAAGGATTCTGAGGCTCCGTCTAAGGAGAGACCGGTCCTTGGAGAAGGACATCATGCTTGGGAGGGTGGAGGGACAGCGCAGGAGGGAAAGGCCCTCTATGAGGTGGATTGATTCAGTGACTAGGGTAATCGGTATGGGTATATCGGAGACAGTGCAATTGGCACAGGACAGAGCAGAGTTTAGGGCTGTTGTACATAGGGTCGCTAGGAGCCACAAGCTGCTCGATAGCACATGACAACAACAACACACACACACACACACACACACACAATGTTTCATACTTATATTTTCTTTTCTGTATCTTGGTACATGTAGGCATAAGTTATTTCGGTACATGTGGGTATAAGTCATTCTTTGTCATACCTGTATATTATTCCATCTCATTGATGAAAAATAGTTTACATAATAGCATCTTTCTGATTAGGGTTATTACTATTCTTTGATACTATATATTACAAAAAAAAATCTATGCACAAACATGTTTGCTCATACATATATGTGTATCAATGAGATAAATAAGATAAAATACTGGATCTTGTCCAAGTGTGTTTAGAGTTTTGATAGTTACTGGAAAATTATCCTTAATGAGAACACTTAATTTATTCACACTTTGCCAATATGATAATTACTAAGGTCGGATGTTTGCCAAATCAATCTAGAGGGGGAAGAAAATCCTCATTGGTATTACAATTTGCATCTATTTAATTATGAGTGATTCTGAACATTTTTAGGTGCTCCTGTGCCAATTTTCTTTCTTTTCTTCTTCCCCACAATTGACCAATCTGCCCATGTTTCCATCCATTCTCCCACTGACCAATGAGTCTCCTATCGATTTGTAAGAACTCCTGACTGTCTTTCTTCTTTTCGCCCCCCTTTTGTCATCCTTTATGATTTTTTTTTTTCCTGGGCAGAAGTGTTTCGTTTTTACACAGCCAGATTTATCAGATGCTTTTCTTATGACTTTTATGTCTAGTTTAGAAGGACCTTCCCCGTTCCAGGATTGCTTGAGGAAATGTTTTCTCTAGTGTGGCATGCTTTAGAAGACTTTGTCTAATGAAAGTTTACCCTCACTGGGCAACAGAGTATCATTAACAATATTCATGTAGAGTCGTTTCATGTTGAGTTTAATGCTTAAAAGCATTCTTTAAAGTGAAACTCTACAAAGACTGGATAGCTGTGAAAGATTGAAACCACGCTATACTATGGCAAAAATACATAGCCTTGACTTGGCAACTGACTAAAGCTTTATTATTCATCAGCTATTCTTTGGTAGATTTCTGATGCACACACCAATTTCCTGTATTCCCTAAAGAATCTCTTTGTCAGATATGATCTCAGCTCTTATCCAATTATTTTTGCCTTTTCACCAGGTACCCTGGTGGTGCTGTTCAATGTATATTGTGCTGATAACCAAAATGCCATTCATCTCCGGGGTTTGACACCACCAGCAGCTACGCAGGGGAGAGATGGGCAGCCAAGTCCTGGTGAGATTTACAGCCTCACAAACCCCATGGAGGGTGACTATGAGTCAATAGGTAGTGAGTTTGAGTTAGAAGTCTTTTTTATTTCATGTTCTTCCTCCCTAGTTGCTCCAAGCTCAGATATTTCTTCATGTGGTAGAGAGGTTATTTATTTTTTTTTTTTTTAACTTCTGGGAGGAATATTCTCCATTTCTACTGATGCCAAAGGACTCAAAGTTCATTTAACACGTAGATACTTTGCTTGCAGGAAGCTTGCTTTCTCCAACAAGGACATCTGTGCAACTGGCAACCCATTATCCCACGGCTTTGCCGTTGGCCGCAGGTCCCTCACTGCCTCACGCCTGCAGTCTCTGGTGCAGGAAAGAGATGGAAATGTCCTTTAACTTTTAGAGGGCCTGCTGTCCTCCACTCTCTTCTGAGTTTCAGCAAACTCTTTCAATTCCTCAGAAACGACTTCTTTACCTTACTGAGGATACTTTAAATGATTTACAAAAGAAAAGGCTGGCTCTAAAGGGGACAGTAATTTGTCGTCCAAGGTGACATGGCCAGATGGAGGTGCAGACAGGATTTAAATCTAGGTCAAACTGCAAAGCATCCTGGGGTCTTAAATATCAGTGGATCTAGGTAAGAAAGTAGAAGGGACGAGAGGATCTCAATGGGGAGACTTGAGGATTTTGTCTGAAGAGTTCCCTACTGAAGAAACACTTAGGAGGGACCTTACAGAGTGCTGGCATCCCTTAGGGTTGGCACAACAATAAATAGCAAAGTGGGAAGAGGGAGACCTTCAACCAGGTGGATTCACACAATGGCTGCAGCAATGAATGGGTTCAAGTGTCAGCAGTTTGTGAGGATGGCACAGGATAGGACTGGGTTCAGTTCTGTTTTTTCACAGGGTCACTATGGGTCGTACTTAACTTGGCAGCCCCTAACAACAGAAAGTAGTGTATGCTCATTAATGGAAACAGGCCAAACAGCAGAGGGCTTCCCTGTCCCTTCCTGGTGTGTCCTTTGAGGGCTGCAGATGGCAGCAGGGCTGGCCGGTTCCTTGTCTAGACAGCACCTACTACTCCCCATAGCTCTTGTCGATTCTCAGATGCTGCCAGGCCACTTCCACCTCCTCGTTCTCCTCCCCCCTGTTCTGTATTCTCCGTGCTGCTCCCTTCCTGTGCAAACCAACACATCAAAGCCATATGGAGTCATTCGTCCTGGGCGCCCGTGTCCTTTCTCTCTTCTCCTTTTCCTGGAACATTAATATTAATAGCTTGTTGCATTGCAGTTGCTTTCTTCTCAAACCTCAAGGGACCGGAACCTTTCCTTGGACTGTGTGCCAGCCCGAGCACTTGTTTGAAGGCGTGGTGAGGCATGCTGGGAGGCACGGAGCTGATGATGCTCTGATGTAATCCCGGGCCACGCAGTACAAGCATGTGATGCTCCCCCACCGCCCGGCTCAGTCAAGCTGAATATTCTTTGTAATATCTGTCCTCTCCAAAGGGGAGGGAGGGTGAGATATGCAAACAATCTAGCAAAGCCCAGGGAAAGCAGTCCTTGTTAATTAATAGCCACTGGTTTGGGAAGCAGGCTCAGTGCTACGCATTTCGCATGTCTGATTTCATAGAATTAGCACAGTTCTGCTAGTTAGTACTGGTGTCCTTGTTTTACAGATATGTGAACAGAAGCTCAGAGCTTCAGTGAAGTGTTTAATGTTGAGCCGTTGACACCTGAAAGTTAGAAGGTCACATTCTCTCCTCATTAACTCCCTAAGCCCCTGTGTCGGGTAATTATTTAAGTGCTTAACTACTAACCACAAGATTGACCATTTGAACTCACCCAAAAGACACCTCCAGAGAAAGGTCTAGTGATCTACTTCAGAAAGTTTGTGTCTATTGAAAACCCTAAGCTTTTCAGATCTTTCTGGAACCCTCCAGTTCATTTGAAATAGGTGGGGTCTCCATGAATTGGAATCAACTCAATAACTACTGATTTTTCTGACTCCAGAGCCCAGGTTTTAAAGCTTCACCTTCTACTATTTCCTGTTCCAGTAGCCTCTATTCAGGCTGAGTATCTGGAAATGGAAACAAGAAGAAAGGCTTCTTTGATACATGGTCAGGGAGGCCCCAGCCTCAGAGCATGAGGCCTGGCACAGAGGACTCGGCCTTTGTGAGTGCGCGTTCACAGGCTCACGCCCGCTCCAATCAGGGCTGGCCCCATCTCCCAGGCTCGGACACTCTGGCATGATATGGCCACAAAGCCATAGGCAGGCTGCCCAGATCCAGGCTTGCCAGCCCTCAGAAAATGCCCCAGTTGGTGCAAACTGCGTCTCGCCACCAAGAGCTGGCACAGCTCTGGTCTGAAATAACCAGGAAGCTGTGCGGGCTGAGGGCCAGAGAAGAAGCTGCCATTCTGGAGTGGGAAAGGATAAGTGTATTTCAGATTCATAGGCATAGCTGAGGTACAAGTGGCAGAGATATCATCCTGGTTTCACGTTTAGTTTTCTGTTTGTTGTTTTAATAAATATGTTCCCTGGACAGTAAAAGGTCCAAATGACAAAAATATCTGGAAGCTTTATGATTTACAAGGCTTTGCTTTTGTTTTACGTGGCTTCTGTCTGCCTTTTTAACCCTCACCATGAACCACTCATCTTTACTGTAATGAATTGATCTGTGTTCCTCAAAAACTAATCCAACATTCTAACCCCAGCACTGTAAAAGTGACCTTAGTGAGAAGAAGAGCATGTTTCTCAGTATAATTAGTTAACATGAGGTCCTACTAGAGTAGCGTCCCAATCCAACAAGACTGGTGCCCTAATAAAGAGAAGTGGAACAGACAGAAGTTGACCACGTCAAGATTGGTGTGATGGTGCCCAACAAAGGAACATGTGAAGCCAGGGAAAAATGGAAGAGATCAAGAACAAAACTGCTAAAAGCTAGAAGTGATAATGAATGATCTTCTCCTGCAGTCTTTCAGATGCTAACATCTTGAATTTGGCCTGCTGGCTTCCAGAACAGAGAGAGAAAAAATATAAAGTTACTCATGTTTGTGGTCAATTGTCGGAGCAACCACAGACAATTAATACCACTATATTCCCTTAGTATTAATCATAGCAATCTCCTTTCAGTTTTTCAAAAAATCCAGATTCCTCCCTAATCTAGGGTTTTCTAGATCTTTCTGGAACCCTATCTAGCCCTCCCATTCCCTTCCAGCTTCTTTCTACTCTCCTTTTGGACCTCTGTTATCCCCGATACCTTAGATTACTTGAGTTCCCAGGCTGGATAAAGGATCTAGTCAGGAAGACAACATTTGAGAACTAACTTATATACAGGATATGAGGGAAAGCAAATGTATGTGTTTCTGTAAAGATTCAGACAGTAAATACTTTTGCTTTATAAACAGCGCAGAGCTTGCCGCCACTATTTCAACTCTGCCACCGTAGTGTGAAAGAAGTCAGACTCAGTACATCTTGTTTTGAAATCAGTGTGGCTGTGTTCCAGTAAGACTTAACAGAAAACAAATGATGAGCCGGATGTGAGCTGTGGGTCATAGTTGTTGGCTGTCCCTGACGCTAGAGCAGAGCCGAAAAGGGGAACAGAGGATGTTAACACAGGTTCCCACAGTCAACCCCTAGCAAAACTGGCAATGCGTCATTTTCTCTTGATCCATCAAAAATAGATCACACCTTTGAGTGAAAATTGAAGCAAATATTTCTCACTCTGCTGAAATCATCAAAAAGCTGCCTGGTTTTTGTTTAAAGAAATGCATGTGCTGATCAATTGTCAGCTGAGATTCCGAATCCCAATAAGCCATGGCGTGAACCGAGAATAGCTGGTTTATTCCAATGCCTTTATTCTGAATCCCTTAACATGTTCTCCGAGATACTGCCTGGCTTGGGAAACTGCAAAAGAAGCTTAAGTGAGAACAAAAACTGCAGAAAAGTAGAAAACTCTTTTTCTTTTGATTTGCATGAATGTTTACAAAGCAAATTGTTTTCCCATTTGACCGTTCAGATTTTATAATACCCACAAAGTAACCCCACTCTCCATTCTCTTCCCTGTGATGTTCATTTCCATCTTTTTATGCCACCTCTTCCTACCTCCTGAATCTTACCCCAGGTCAGGTGCTACCCCTTAGATCTTATGTGACTGATTATTTTAAAGAGTGAATGTTTCTGTGGTTATTGTTCCCCTTACAACCTATTGTTGGACTTCAAGGTGATCTATGGAGATGTTTTATTCCAGATTTAAACAGTGACTAAGGGCTAGAGTCTTGGTGGCTCTGCCAGTCTCCATTGGACCAGTAAGCAAGCCTCACTATTTTATAGGGGGTTTTTTTGCTTCCCGCCCCCCACCCCCCCACACATTTTTTTGCCTACTTCATCCAGAATCTTCTACTGTGATTCCTTTTAGAGCAGTGAGCAATGGTAGCCAGGAACCATCTAATTCTTCTGGTCTCATGGACATGGAAGTTGAAGTTCAGTAGTCTTCTGGAGTAAATGTTTCTATATAGCTTTGTTTTTCCTCCCTCTTCTTTGTTCTAATCAGAGACCAATAATTGAACCTTGGATGAGTTCTTTCCAGGAAAAGTGGAAAACTTTTTATTAAAGTCTTTCAAAACACTATCTGCTTCCATGAGTCAAAGTGAATTTATGAGTGAAGTTGCTTTGGTAGGTATTTTTATTAAATCCTAAGTTTCTCAGAGGTATGGAAATGGTTGGACTGCAAGATACATAGTTCTTGGCACCCGGATGGACCCTCTACTGAGGCCCTGCACATAACAATAGCTCCATCCCCATTAATTGTTATTATGTTGTCTGACTTTTCCAGTGGATAATAAAGATGAGTTGCTTTAGGAAAGTCTGCTGTCAGGGGCCTCTCCAGAGTGCTGAAGAGCAATGCTGTCAGTCTAAAAATTAAGGTGTGCTTGATCCAGACCATGTTCTTCTCAACTGCTTGCTATGCATCTGAGAGCTGGACAATGAGTAAGGATGGGAGAAAAATTGATGTTTTTAAGTTATGGTACTGAAGAAGAGTATTGAACATAACATGGACAGCCAAGAGAACAAACAACAGGTCTGTCCTGGGTGTTTCAGGATGCTCCGCTCCTTGAAGTCAAGGATTTTGAAACTTTACCTCACATACTTTAGGCATGTTGCCAGAAGGGACTAAATCCTTGGAGAAAGACATCATGCTTGGAAGGGTAGAGGGACAGTGAAGGAGAGAAAAACCCTGGATGAGATGGACTGACACAGTACCTAGAGTGAAGGGAATAGGTGTCTCAGAGACATTGAAATTGGCTTGGGATAGGGCAGGGCTCAGAGCTATTGTGCATAGGATCGCTATGAGTGCAAGTGACTCAACAGCACTTAACACATTAAGCTTGTTTTAGGTTGATCTCCAGCTCACATAAATACTACATCCAGTTATTGCTGGGAGTCCCCAGGAATGTCATGGGGAGCTACATGGGCAAACAATGCTGCAAGGTGCAGTATGAAGTCAAAGACAAACATTTACACAGTACATGGTGACACTTCATCTCACATACTTTGGGCACGTCAGGAAGGGCCAGTCCTTGGAAAAAGACAACATAGCAGAAAAGGCTCAGAGAAAGAGATGAAGCCCTTCTTCGATAGGATGGATTGATACGGTGACTGTAACATTGGGCCTGAGCATATCAGGAATCCTGAGAATAGTGCAAGCTTCTGGTCTGTTGTTCAGAGTCATTATGAATCATAGCCAACTTGATAGCACCCAACAACAATTAAAAAAAAATCAGTGAGCAAGTAGCCATTGCATCTCTCTCTCTCTCTCTCTCTCTCTCTCTCTCTCTCTCTCTCTCTCTCCTCAAGTTAGAACTAAATCATAGCTGACTCTCCACTGGGTCTCCCAGGCTGTAAATCTCAAGGGAGGCCAGTGTGTCCCTTTCCCCCATCAAGTCTCTCCCACCACCAGACAGACACAGCTTTTGGGTTGGCAGTTCTACTCCCTGCAGATTGTGGCACTGGAGAGCCCCCAGCCACAGCCCAGCAAGGATTTAGTCACCTGGGACTCGGAGATTGGACCCCCAGTCACCTGTCTAAACTAAAGTAAAAGAAGCCGGTTAGAAGGCTCCCTTCCTCCAGCCTTGTGCATCTGTCAGTCAGCACAGGTTGCACAGGTTGCTGGGGCTGTCCCTGCCCAGAGAAAAGCACGTCCAAGAAGCCACACCTGACCACATCAACATGTCTCCTCAACCTCACCTGTACACATCAAACAGCTGGTTTGCTGTTTCTTTACTATGGTGACATGAAAACCTTGTTTTAAATTACTGTCTCTCTCCTTGGCTCTATGAAATAACAGGTGAACAAAGTTGACCAGTTTGAAAGCCTACCATATCATTAACCTGCTCAAAACATTGATAGTGGAAGTCCTTCTGATAAGTCTCCTGATATGCCTTCTGCCATACCTCTCATTCGTAGCATTTCTCATAATTGCAATGAATCAATGATTTGTTGTGTTATTTCCTGAGTGTCCCTCTATATCCTGACTGCATATTCCATGAGGCCAAGGGCCAAATCTGCCGTCATTCCTTGTACGTGTTGCTGTTGTTAGGTGTCATCGAGGGGACTCTGACTCATAGCAAACGTACGAACAGCAGAACAAAGCCCGGCCCCTTCGTGTGCCATCCTCACAAGCTGTGTGGTGCTAAAGCTAATGATATAGTCACCATGTCCATCAATCTCATCAGGGATCTTCCTCATCTTTGCTGACCTTCCACTTTGTCAAGTGTAATGTCCCTTTCCAGCAACCGCTCCTTCTTGATAACATGTTCAAAATATATGTGAGATGAAGTCTCGCCATCCTTGTCTTAAAGAACAGTCCAGGTGCCCTTATTCCAAGACAGATTTGTTTGTCCTCTTGATGTTCTACGGTTTACTCAATACTCTTCACTAATACCATCATTTAAGGTATTGATTCTTCTTTGGTCTTCCTGAGTCGCTGTCCAAATTTCACACACATCTTTCCACTTATATGCATTTAATAGACAAAGGAAAACAATCAACAGCTAGTGGCCTATTCCATCATACCCGCTCTGGGAATGTCTTTTGTGAGGGGCAGCATCACTGCTGATTTCCACTACAAAGTGGTCATGCTCCACGTAAGCCACTCCCTCCCCGTCCCCACGGGCCCTCCCGTTGGGGAAGTAAGAGGAAAGGAGCAAAGAAAAGGTTAGCTGGGAGGGAAGGCAGCTCTCCATTAGCAAGCCGGATTATAAATATTCTGTGCAAAATAAGAAACCTATTTAATATTCTCTGGCAAATAGGAAACCTACCATGATAACAAATAACTTCCTGCTGGACGTTTCAAGCATTCCAGGCCTCTAATTCTGCTGCTCAGGAAAAACTGTGCAGGTTGGCGAGACAGGAAGCCAGGGCTGAGTTACAGTTTGCAAGGCCAACAAATTTCTGAGCTCGCTCCAGGAGACCTAATGGGAAAATTCAAATGAGGCCACCTGCTTTATTACATGTCGAAAGGATCACTCCCCGCCTCCCAGAGTGCGATTTATTCTTTGAGACTTACAGCCGAGAAGCACATATTTCTTTTTTCCCCTCAATGGATTTGTTTCTTCAATGGCCATCGTCTTTACCAAGCCACTAAGCTTTCTGTTCAGAAAGGATTTTGATAATTTGAGGTTTGGTGTGTCGAGCTTTGATTTCTTTTCCCTAGTTTTCCTTTCTGTTTCAGAAGAGCCCCTTTCTGGTGCAGTCATGGCCCATTGAGCAAAGCCAAACCTGGGTGTAATTATTTCCTCTGAGATGAAAGCAGCTTAATATGGAAGAAGCTATTGAAATTGAATCCTCAGGAAACTGTCAACCTGAGGCAGGGGTATTTTTTCCTTTTTAAATCAATGATGCATTCTCCCAGGAGGCAAGTTATTAAATTTTCAAGTTTCAATTTGGTGTATATATAGCGAGATGTCTTGTGAGGCCATGGGGCCATAGAAGCCTAAAGGGTCCAGAAAAAAAAAAAAATCCTACACAAAAGCATTTACAGAATGCTCTGGAATCGTTCCATAAGCAAGAAGCTGGCTGAACATGGAAGCTCCTGGAGTATTGTGGAAGGCAGTACTGAGAGAATCTTCCAGCAAACTCATCCGTCATCTCATGTGTGTAAACCTAAGTGCATATAGCAGTTCTCAACTTTCAAAGGTGTTTCATTCCAAAAGCATTTTCCTCTTCCAGATTCTTTGTAAGAATTTGAAACCCATTTTCCCATAGACACAATATTCTAAGTGGCTGGAAGGCTTCCAGCCTAGCTCACCAAAACCCATTTATTCTGTAATTTAGCTGAAATACATCTGCAATTATAAAAATAGAAAACAGTGTTGTGAAGGTACTGTTTTCTTTTAAATGTCATAAAATGTATCTAAACAGAAAGAACAGACCAAAATACACTTAGAAGTTATGAAGATTTTTCGGGCCTCAGGGTTTGTTGATACACGAAGTTTAAAATAAGGGAAAGGAACAAGAACTCAGCTTCACCTTGCTGATTAGCACTTATAAAGACAGTGTATGAGCCATCGCTGGTTGCTAACATCCTTTCTCTCTCTTTCCTTTAGAAACAGAAGCTGAAATTCATCTTCTGGCTAGAAACTTATATGTTGTTGCTAGGTGTCGTTGAGTCCTGTAAACAACCAATGTAAACCTTGCCCTCTTCCACGCTGTACTCACGGTCTCTACCATGTTCAAGCCCATTGTTACAGTCACTGGGCTGGTCCATTCCTGGAAGGTCTTCCTCTCTTTTACAGACCCTCCACCTTTTCCAGCATGATGCCTTTTCCCATGGCCTTGTAACTCCTGACAACATTCAAAAATTACGTGAGAGAAAAATGTCATCTTTCTTGCCTTTAAGGAGCAACCTAGTTATGCTTCCTCCAAGACAGAGATATTTGGGTTTTCAATGTATATGCTGAGAAAATCATTGGAGAAGATAGATTCTATGGAGAAGAATGTGGCATCAGGAACAAAGGAAAACTTACCAACCATACACAACCTGTGTTATGCAGATGACACAACCTTGCTTGCTGAGAGTGAAGAAGAGTTAAATATATCCCACCTGAATTTAGAGATCATCTCAAGAATAGACTTGGCTCATTGTACACTACTGGCAGAAGAACAGATGAATTATGGGAAGACACCATCTATAAAGAAAGCAGAAGACTATAAAAAAGACAGGAATGAAAGCAAACACCAAAACAGAGTATCTTTGAGTCTCTTCTGACGTATGTTTTGATTGAGATTGTGGCTTGGTTCTCATGGACTTTTTATAAATGATTATTAATTTTAATGAAAGTTCACAGAGACTTTGCATTTCCATGCATTCATTGTTGCACTTTTCTTCCTGCCCACCCATCCCCCCACCAGTTTGCTCTTCTCTTTGAAAAATAAAAGAAAAATTCTTTCATTGTTATACAACCCCTCCCCCCAAGTCCACTCCACTGTGCAGCCTTTGTTCTGGACTCCTGTCATGACAATAATACCTAATCATACATCCCTTTTAAATAGTTTTTTCCCTCATTTGTTTCAAAGTAGTATACATAATTTATTTCATCTTTCTCAGTCTCCCCCCAACCCTGATGTCATTCCTGCTTTACAACATGGCACCATGCAGTATTTGTCCTTCTGTGACTGAGATATTTTACTCAGCATTTTACTCCAGAGTCACCCATATTGTGTAATATTCCGTGAGTTCCTTGTTTTTCAATGGAACATAGTATTCCACTTTGTTACTATACCACAGCTTCTTTATCCATTCATTTGTTGATGGGCACTTAAGCTGTTTCCAACTCTTTGCTATTGTGAACAAAGCCACGATAAACATGGGTGTGCATATATGTGCTTGGTGGCAGTTATGCTTTCTATGAGCATATTCCCTACAGTGGAATTGCTGGGTCAAATGGCATTTCTATTTGCAACTTTTTGAGAAAGCGCCACACCACCTTCCACAGTGGCGGCACCATTTTACACTCCCACCAGCAGTGAACAAGGGTTCCAGTTTCTCCACAATTTGCCAGCCTATGTTGCTTGCTGTTCTGTTAAATTTTACTGTTCTTACTGAGGTGAGATGATCTCTTATAGTTGTTTTGATTTGTATCTCTCTTAGAGCTAGGGACTTTGAACATTTCTTCATGAGTTTGTTTGCCATCTGAATGTCCTTTTTGGTGAGGTGTCTGTTCATATCCTGTGCCCATTTTTCAGTTGGGTTGTTTACCTTTACCTTGTTGTGGTGTCATGGACTTATTTATAGGAAAACTTTAGGAAAATAAATTGCTACTTCTTTCTCCCACAGATTGGCTGTTACACTTGAATGACCAGTTTATCAGTTAATAGTTTACTATTGAGCCATTGACCCACCAGAGTTCTTAAGTCATAAAATGGAACATATTTCAGAGACCCCTGAACATCTAAGTATGGCCATGTGACTAATTCTGCCAAAGAGCTGCATGCAGAAGTGATGTATGTAACCTCCAGGTTAGGGTCATAGAGGCATAGATTCTACCTTATATTGTCTGAAATGTAAAAATACTAAGTAGACATACTACTGTTGTATTCTGTAGAGTTGGAACTAACCCCTCGCTGACCTCCAGTGGGTTTTCAGAGGCAGTTAATCACACACACAGGAGTACACTGACCATCCTTCTCCCGCAGAGAAACGGGTAGCCTCGAACCACAGTGCCTTCGATTGCAATGCAGCGTCTTGCCACTAGGCCACCAGAACTCCCAAAGTAAACATTCTAGACCATGCAATTAAAGGTGGCATTCAGCAAATCACCTGTCTGTCTGCCAGGCTGTCAATCTGTAAGTTTGTCATATTGTGGTCATTTGCGTATTTCTAAAAACTATCACATTGGTATTTCAAACACCAGCAGGATTATCTGACGTAAACATGTTCTAGCAGAGCTTCTAAGATAGACTAAGAAGAAAGGCCTGGCAATCCCCTTTGAAGACTTGCCACGTAAAATCTAGCACAAAACAGTGCCAGGAAATGAGCTCTTAGATTGCAAATAACTCAACATATACAGTGTTCTCTACAATGAGGCACACCAGCAGTCATGCAGAGGGCACAGGACTGGACAACGTTTTGTTCTGTTGATGATGAGGTAGCTGTGAGTTAGAACCAGCTTGATGGCAGCTCACCCCAACATCGAATACCCTGGGGAAGGAAAACATATGAGAGAGGCACCTTAGATAATTTCCCAGAGCAGGGCCTCCTGCCAGTATGAACCACTTACTCGGGACGGTTAGATCAGAGAAGAACACATCTCTAACCTGTCTGAGTCACTTGGTTAGATCAAGAAGAACAGATCTCTAGCCTGAGTCATTTTTATTTTGAGTCTCCCTTAGAAATCTTAATAATTCAAATAACAATGATGCAGGTGGAGAGCCAAGGGGGAAGTCAGAAGGAGATTTCTTGGTCCTTCCAGGATGGTACTAGTTTAAAAAAAATGTTCATAATCGAAGACTTTTTTCCCCTCTCTATAAAAGCACTGTTTTTAGGTTCATCAATATTTGCCTAAATAGATCACAGTGTTCTTTCTGGATCATGTTTTACAGGTGAAACAAAGATTCCATTGGCAATTCTATTCCCATCTTTCCTTCCTCCCTCATCCCTCCATCCTTTTCTCCTCTCTCTTCTGTATTTTTTAATCTTTTTTTTACATTTTATATTGGTTTGCATACAAAATTCACATATATTGTGTTTCAATCACGTACATTGTGTTTCACACATTACTTCAATTACATTATGCTTCATGCAATCATTCTCATACATTGTGTTTTGTAAAATTAATCACTTTTGACCTATGCCCACTGTCACCCAATTTTTTTCAGGTCCTCAAAGAATTTTGAAATGTATCAGGCATTAGTTGAAAAGATAAAGTTCTTCAAGGCACGTAGTTTTTCCTCAGTGAACATACAAGTTCACAGGAGAGACAGAAATGGAAACAAATAATCTCTGTGCAGTGTGATAAGTGCTATGATGCAATTATTCCCACAACTCTGCAGGAACACAGAATAGAAATGGCTTTTGAAAATTGCCAGAATGCTTACCTCAAGAGTCAGGCAAGAAGGAGTTGGGAAGTCACAGTCAGAAGGTAGGAGGCTTCTCTTTGCTTTGGTGAATGTGTTCTGAGTTGATTGTACTGAGGATTGTACAAATGTGAAACTACAGAAAACCCCCGAGTTGTACATTTAAATTGACAAATCATGGTTATGTGGCTTAAGACCTCCGCTTAAATGGAAATTAATAAACATTTCATTGGAACGTATTTTCTTTTAGCCTGACTTTTCCAAAATGACCAAATATGCACATTTGTGAATATTTTATTGAATCAAACTAGTGCTTAAAAAGCTTTCACTTTCCATCTAAATTTGTTTTACAGTAATAACCAGTCATTTTTGTGCTATCCACTGAAATTCTAATTCCAGAGTTAATGGGGGGGGGAGTATAGATATTTATATATACACTTATTTAAGTTTCTGGTTAAATTTCATATACTGTCTTGACTATTGTTATGTGATGTTGAGTCAGAACCGAATTATAGTTGACCCTCCCATTGGTTTCAAGAGGCAGTCATTTGCACAGGAAGAGATTGCTCATCTTTCTCCTGCAAAGCAGCTGGTGAAGTCAAACCATGTGCCTCTGGATTTGCTGCTCAACTGTTCTTATTAAACGTCTATTTCCTTACAGATTAGGAACTTAAGAAATGAGCTCAAACTCATTGTCATGGTCCTATGACCACCGCCTCCTAGCTGACCCTCCAGATCAAATCTCCAGGAGGAGATTTTTTTCTCTTTCTGCCCTGGATCCATGAATGTATTCAGATTGTCGGTTTGGGGTTAGTAGCATTCCCAGGTGATTTAGTGCTTCTGAAAACCCACTGGAGGGTCAGAGACAGGTTGGTTCTGACTCTATGGCACATAACAACATTAAGAGACTAGAAGTCCACACTTAGAATATTGCGCTGAACAAATGTTCCTTTCATGAACTATTACTTTTTTTAAAAAAAATAAAAATTATTTTAATTGTCATTTTAACAAAAGTTTACTGAAAAGTTGGATTTTCATTCATTCATTATTGCACATTTTACCCCTTGTCCCTCCCTTCCCCCTCCCCAAGTTGACTTTTTTTCTTTTCATTAATTTATTTACAAAATTCTAATACAAATTCGAACAAATTCTTTCGATTTCTCTCATTCACCCCATCAAATTGTACAACCCAATGATTAATCCCCTCTTCCCCCTGCACATCCACATCCCTCTGCTTCCAGCCTCTCCCACCCCTCCTGGATCCTTATACTCATTCTATAATAACGGTCTTATACAATATTTATCCTTGTGTGACTGAGTTGGTTCACTCAGCAGAATGTTCTCCAGTCCCTCCAAAGTTAGGCAATAATTTACAAAATAATTGCTCCTGCGTGCTGCATAGTATTCCATTGTGTGAATGTACCATAATTTCTCAATCCATTTGTTTGTGGTTGGACCTTTGGGCTGTTTCCACGTTCTTGTGATGATTAATAATGCTGCAATGAACACTGGTGTACAAATCTCAGTTTGTGCTTCAGTTCTCATATTCTCATTAGCACAGAACTGTTTCTTATGAGTTATAAAATGTCCCAAATGTCCAGTTTTTACAAAAATTGCTGAATCATCAACTGTCCATCATCTCTAAAATCAACTGCTGCTTCTGTCCTTACTCTTCTCTATTTCTTTGAATTCCATGTTGTTTTAGGTGTTATTGAGTCACATGCTACACATAGTGACCTTGTCAATACCAAATCTGAACACTGTCCTATTCTTTTTTTTTCTTCTTTTTTTAAATTATTATTTTATTATTTTTGTGTGAGTGTACCATCAAATCAGATCTGACTGGTACAGGAGGAGATTGTCCTTCCTTCCCTGGCAGAGTATCTGGTGGATTCGAACCGTGTGCCTCTGGGATTGTAGTTGCAGCTCCTTGCCACTAGGCCACCAGAGCGCCCCAACCCTGTCCTATTCTGTGCTGTCCTATCTTCCCTGACACACTTGAACCCAGTGCTGCAGTCACTGTGTCGACCCATCTCATTGGAGTTCTTCTTCCTTTCTTTTGCTGACTCTCCATCTTCCTAAGGATATTATCACTTTCCTTAGGAAGGAATAGCCTGTCCTGGCAACATATCCAAAGTGCAAGAGATCAAGATTCCCCATCTCTGTCTCCAAGGAGCAGTCTGGTTGCACTTTCTCCAAGAAATATTTGTTTGTTAGTGTGGCAGTCCATGGGATATTCAGAATATTTTCCAACACCACAGCTCAAAAGCATCAATTCTTCTTTTATCATCCTTATTCATTTTCCAGCTCTCAGATATATAACAAGGGATTGATAAGACTATGACCTGAGCCAGGCACACACATTAGTCTTTAAACTGACATCATTGGTTTTAAGTATTTTGGAGAGGTCCTTGACAGTGAACTTGCTCAATACATCTCCTGACCTCCTGACTTATGTATCATGGGTGTTGATTGTTGATGCAAGCAAGATAAATCATTGACAACTTTGATCATTTCTCCATCTAGCATGATGTTGTCTACTGGCCCAGTGGTGAGTATCTTTGTTTTCTGGAAGTTGAGATGTAATCCATACCTAAGGCAGAAGTCCTTGAACTTCTGCAGCGAGCATTGCCATAGTTAGCTGGAAAGTCTAAGTGCAAACATTTGCAAAGGCTGGTAGGCAGAGAATCAGGCACCTGCAGGCTTCAGTTCTGGGAACAGGGGACTAAGTTAGATGCAATGTTCTGAGCAAAAAGAGTGGAACTGTTCAAAAGTATTTCTCTACACATGATTTCAAGGCTATGAACAACATCCTCAAGAGAGCTAAGAGTGGTAGGTTGAGTTATACCTTCCAGTGAAGTGGGAATTCAAGATACTTACAACCCTGATCCTACTTAATTAACGTAACTCACTCTAGAAGGAGATTCTAATCTTAGACAAAGAAGCTGGAATTGATATTTATATCTGAAAATAGAAGGTTATCATGGGAAGGTCCACATCGCTTTATTCTCTGCACTGCAGCTCTCTGTATCAAATCTAGGTTAAAACATGGTTCTCTATTTTTCTAATGTTCTTCTCAGCATTTCTTGAAGATCTCCACATAACATCTACAACCCCTTAATTTGAACATGATTATCTCTTTACCTAATTAATTTCTTTTAGTCCTCTCAAAGTTGTTTGACTTAAGTCACACTCTGTTGTTGTTGTTATGTGCCGTCGAGTCGTTTCCAACTCATAGTGACCCTATGTACAACAGCCCTAAACCCTGCTCTATCCTGTGCCAATCACATTGCCTCTGACACACCCATCCAGATTACCCCAGTCACTGAATCAATCCACCTCACAGAGGGTCTTCCCCTCCTGCACTGTCACTCCACTCTACCCAGCATGATGTCCCTCTCTAAAGACCTGTCTCTCCTTACAACATGTCCAAAGTATGTCAGACGAAGCCCCAGAATCCTTGCCTCCAAGGAGCAGCCTGGTTTAAGCCTCTCCAGGATGAATCTGTTTGTTTTCTTGGCAGTCCATGGTACATTCAATACTCTTCTCCAGCACCACAGCTCAAAGGCATCAATTCTCCTTTTACCCTCCCTAGTCATTGTCCAACTCTCTGATGCATAACAAGTGATTGCAAAAACCATGGCCTGTATCAGGCAGACCTTAGTCTCCAAAGAGACACCGTTGCTCTTGAGTACTTTAGAGAGGTCCCTAACCACAGACTTTCCCATCGCAATACGTTTTTTTATTTCCTGGCTGCTGGTGCCAAGAGTGTTGACCGTGGAGCCAAGCAAACTGAAGCTGTGAACAATCTCAGTCTCTTCGCCATCCATCCTGATGCTACCGATTGGTCCAGTGGCGAGGATCTTTGTCTTCTTGACATTGAGCCTCAGTCCATACTGAAGGCTGCAGTCCTTGACCCTCTGCAGTAAGTGCATGAGATCCTCCTCAATTTCAGCAAGCAGGGTTGTGTCATCTGCATAACGCAGGTTGTTGATAAATTGTCCACCAATCTTGACCCCACATTTCTCCTCATAGAGCCCAGCCTCTCGGATAATCTGCTCTGCATACAGGTTGAAAAAGGATGGAGATAGGACATATCCCTGTCGTACGCCCTTCCCAATTTTGAACCATGCGGTGTTACCCTGCTCTGTTCTGACAACTGCCTCTTGGTCCAAGTATAGGTTTCGCATTAGCACGATTAAATGTTCTGGGATTCCCATTCTTCTCAGAGTCAGCCACATTTTGTTACAGTCTACACTGATATAATTTTTTTTTTAATATTAAGAAGAGAGCCTTAACTCCAAATGGAATTACATTGATTTGTACAAGAGTTAGTTATTTTTGTTAGGTATCACTGAGTACACAGTGACTCAGAGTAACCCTGTGAACAATCGACTGAAATCTTGAGAAATTCCAAATGTGTTCTTCCTCTTTGTTTTTACGAACTACAGCCATTTACACATTCCATTAGAATATTTTGCTTTCTCCCACCTCACGCTGACCTTTGAAATGTGTTCAGCTCTCTTACCCAGCATTTCTTCCCTTTGTTTTATTGTTATGGGCTGTTGAGTAGAGTACTACTCATAACAACCCTATGAACAATTGGTCTCAACTTTCCCTGTCTTATCCCATGTAAGAGAATCGTTGTTAGGAGCCATAAAGTCAAGTACTACTCACAGCGATGCTATGAACAACAAATCTGAATCCTGTCCTATCCTATACCATTCTTACCATCTCTGATACACTTGAGCCCGTTGCTGCAATGGCTGTGTCAATACATCTCAGTGAGGGTCTTCCTGTCTTTCACTGGCCCTCCACCCTTCTACCCTTCCAAGAATGATATCCTTCCCCAAGGAATAGCCTCTCTTAACAACATGCCCAAAATATGAGAGATGACGTTTTGCCATCCTCTCCTGTAAGGAGCACTCCAGATGCACTAAGGTGTACCTGTTCGTTCACTTGACAGTCCATGAGATAGTTCAACACTCTTCTTCAGTACTACAGTTCAAAGGCATCAATTCTTCCTCTTTCATCCTTATTCATTGTCCCGCTCTAATGCATAGCAAATAATGGAGCATATCCTAGCTAAATCAGCTGGGAGAAGATGGGGCCTGGGGATCTGAAGTGGACTCAAACTAGTCTAGACACCATCAACCAGCTAACAGTAAGCATCTATGCTTATTTTTCTAGGCCAATCACCAGTGAATGTTGAACAGTGATCTCAGAGATATACTTAAATAACACTAGGCCTAGCTTTTCTTATGATCAGCTAAATTGGAGGACATACTTTTCAAGTCTTTCTCCTCGTGCTTGTTTTCTGATACAAAAATGCCAGCAATAATCCTTTGACACCAAATACAACTTTGCTACCTCTGCTAGCCTCAGCATTTATGGTGCTAAATATACGTTGTTGCTGTTATGTGCTTCTCAGTGTAGCTCGAGTCATAGTGACCCTATGAACAACATATCTGAACCCTGCCCTATCCTTTGCCATCCTAACAATCTCTGACACACATGAGCACGTTGCTGTAGTCACTGTGTCATCCGCCTGGATGCGGGTCTTCCTCTCTTCAAATGCTAAGTGTGTAGTTTCTCTGAACTCTGAGATTAGAAGAATGGAGATAAATCAAAGACTTCTTATTCGTAGATGAGAAATCTCAAGTAGTTTTCTTTCATTATCAAAGCTGTTAACCTCTACCTTTTGCTGTTAGTCAACATCCACATCTCGAAGCCTCTGCTCTTGTGTGTTATGGAGCAAAATCAATATCATTGATCTTTGCAAACAATAGAAGGCCTTTAGCCACAGAGTCAAACTCATTTTTCTTTTCCCTGAAACCCGTCCTTCATTTTCAGACTCACAGGACTCTATATTCACTCAACATTGAACACATGCTAAAGGACTGGTGGGGACACGTGCTTGCTGGACCATTTTTTAAAATTTGCTTCCAATATGCACCTATGGCACTGACAAAGGATTAAACAGCTTACATTGTTCTTCTGGGTCTCCTAGGACTAAGGAAAGTGACAATAGCAATCACCTCATTTCATTTTCACAGGTGTCTATTTCATTAGGCTGTGTCTTTATTCTAGAAGATTTGGTGGCATAGTCTATATTGTACTGTGCTGCTAATACTATATCTCAGTATTTACTGAAATGTCAAACAAGCAGTAAGATATTTGTTTTTATCATATGGAAACCCTTACCACTACACGAATAGACATTATGATAGATGGAGAAAAGACTGAAGTTGCCAACAATTTAATTTTACTTGGACCCACAATCAACATCCATGGTAGCAGAAGTCAAGAAATCAGAAGACGTATCAGGAAAATCTACTGTCAGAGACCTCTTTACATCACTAAAGAACAAGGCTGTCAGTTTAAAATCTAAGGTGCAGCTAAAGCAAGCCACGGTATTTCAGTTGCTTCTATGCATCTGAAGGTTGGACAATGAATTAAGAAAACCAAAGAATAACCAATTCCTTTAATTATAGTTTTTAGAGAAGAGAACCACCAACACAAAGGCAGGTTGTTTGAATCCACCAACTGCTCAGAGGGAGAAAAATGAGCAATCTCCTTCTGTGTGATTTACAGCCTCTGAACATGTATTGTAGGGTCTGCTATTCATTGGTTCCAACTCCACAGGACACAACAACCAAATGTTTATTTCTGGTATAGTGAATGCCTTTTATAGCAGTCCTTTGGTAAAAGTCAAGGATGTAGTGTGACTAATTGACTGTAGGAACAGCTGTCTCTTTGGTCGTGAGACTGAATGATGTCCAGTTACCATTACTGAACATTTTGATCAAAGATTCCATAATAAAATACCAACATTTTTATTAAAAAAGAGTAACAGCAGGCTTATATTAATGAGAGAGGTACAACTTAGAAAAAGAGGGTGAAGATAGTAGAATGCCTTGAAAAGCATGATCAATGTCACCAAATCATACACATAGAAATTAATGAATCAAAATATATTCTGCTATATTTATTATCAAAACAACACCAAAATAAATAAAATTTAGGAAAAAATTGTGGACACAAATAGTACAAAACTTTAAAAAGCTCATGGGATTTTGAATGCATATTTTCATTTCACTTCCTCTATGGAATATTATAATTTTATACGCTTACAGGTTTAAGACTCTTCCACAATATTTTATAATCTCTGTGCTTGTATTTCTATTCTTCTTAATTTCTAATTAACACAATTCCATATATCTCAAGTTTAGTCTTCTAAATTAATTTATTACAATAACCACTTTGTGTTGTTCAGTGCTGTCGAGCCAAACATGACTCATTGTGACCCTGTGAGCAAAAGATCTTAAACCTGTTCTATCCTACATCCTCCTCATATTTCCTGAACACGAGAGCCCATTGGAGCAATCACCATGTCAATCCACCTGGTTGAGGGTCTTCCTCTCTTTCACTGACCCTCCACCCTTCCCAGGAACCACTAGTATCATCAAAGTAATATCATTGTATGGATTTACATAAAAATACATTTTTTTAACATAAAAATAACATAAACACAAGGCATAAGTCATGGAAGTGAATAGCATTCTTGCTATGTGAGATGAAAACTTTCAACAATGAACAATCATACAAGGTGGTATTCTTTGAGGATTTTGTTAATAGAGACTAGGCCCTGGAGAAAGGAGCTTAGTAGAGTCAGTGAAAAAGAAGAATATACCCTGAACGGGATTGACAGAATGACTGCAACAATGAGTTCAAATACAGCAATTATTATGAGGTTGGTGCAGAACTAGGAAGTGTTTGATTATACCACACACAGGGTCATTGAATTGAAATGAACTCCACAGCACCTAACAGCAACATCAATATGCTGCCCTGTATCTCATCTGTACAATTCATTGTGACAAAAATATTCTCACCTTGAGACACATTACATAGCATTCAAGATAACCATGGTTCAAGCCTACAACTCTTTGGAAACAACTGCTTAAAAACACAGTGTAAACAGACATTCATACACACTTTGTCTCTCTCTTTGGAAGAATAAGGAAAACCTTAACCAAAGTGTGTTTTAGACTTAGAAACAGACATTTAGTTTTTCAAAGATGCATGTTTTTAAAAGTTCTCTATCCTGGTTCAATTAATCATAAACTTTAATAAAGTAAAACAGCTAAATTATGGCTTTCGGATGAGTAGATCAGAAATGATAACCATATTATTGAGCAGATTGGGGGCATCAGATTCAATGAGTTTGTGTTTGCCTATGGACTTCTATCCTGAGTTTATGTTTGAGGCTGATCAAGAAAGAAATTCCCAAGTTTCATATTAAAAATTTTCCTATTTTTTGCTCAATCACTCTAGGTTTTCCAGAATTTCTGTTTTCTTGTAAAGCCATCAAGAGATTTTGGTGCCCAGTTATTTGAACCATAGGTTTAAATCAACTCTAAGACTCTTTCTTTCCATTCCTGGTTTTCAAAGCGAAGTACACAGATGCAACATCTGTTACCCCACAAATCTTGACTTGCCTGATTTGGTTAGTTAGAAAGATGCTGCTACTTCTTTTAGCCTTCCTTAAGGTTTCTAATCAAAGCTGGGGGAAGATATGAAAGGACCTCCAACCCAGCAAAGATCAACTCTTCCATCAAATGTACCCTTTTTGGAACAAATACTGCATAATGCCACTGTTCTAAAACAGGACTGTTATAACATTAAAGGTTGGGGGAAACTGAGAGAGGAGATAAATAATGAACACTGCACTGGAATAGATGAGGGAAAGAATGATTTAAAAGGAATATATTAATAGACATTATTTGCATGACAACTGTCTAGAATAAGAGGTGCATAGCAAGGTTGACTTGGGTTGGGGGAATTGTACAACAATGAATAAATTTTTTAAAGAGAAAAGCAAACTGGGGAGGAAAACGTGCAACAATGAATGAATGGAAATCCAAGTTGTCTGTAAACTTTTGTTAAAATCACAATAAAAAATTATTTTTTTAAAAAATAGTACTCTTTTTGCTTATTATGTCGTCAAAACTTCCAAAGACTATTCTGTGTTAAAAGGTACCTGTGTGAATCTGATGAGTCTAAATGTCAGTCATTCTTCAACTTCTGAATTTTTCTAACCCCTAGAGAAAATCACAAACATCACTCAAAAGGCAGAACATTCTAACACACCAGTCTCCCAGTTCCTTGGTGATCAGAACACCAACCTCATTTTACCTCAACCCCAACCTTGCTAAGATTCCTGAACCATAAAACAAGATTAGAGCATTGTCTTGTGGGACTGTACCAAGTCCACAGCATAAATAACAATGACAGAAACAAACCACTCCCCCTGTAACATTCTTTAAATACAGGGTCACTATGGGCCGTAGGCAACTCGAGGGCACACAACAACAAAAATGCCCTCAATGAGATGAATTGACACAGTCACTGGGGTAATGGGGGTTGGTGTGTCAGAGACCATGAGGTTAGCTCAAGATAGAGCAGGGTAGGGAGCTCTGGTGGCCTAGTGGCAAGAAGCTGCACTGCAATCCCAGAGGTACGCGGTTCAAATCCACCAGATGCTCTGCTGGAGAAGGAGGGGGCAATCTCCTCCTGTACCAGTCAGATCTGATTTGACGGTACACGTAAAAATAATACAATAAAAATTTAAAAAAAAAGATAGAGCAGGGTTCAGAACTGTTGTACATAGGGTCGTTATGATTTTTAAGTGACTCAAAGGTACATGACAATAACAATAATGCCAAAATAAAGAAATAATCTTTTAATTTGCAACTTTTGATAAAATTTAAGACAATTGACATTTGAGAAACACTGTTTAATCATTTACTATGTCTCCCTCAAGAGACTAAGTTTTATAATGCCAGAGACCTGACTATTTTCCTCACTCCTATCCTTGATGGCTAACACTGAACCTATCACATAAGAAATACTTAATACTCATTAATTAGAACAAGGGACTGGATTTTGTAACTATTGTTGTTACATGAGGGTATTGATTTCCTGTCTCCTGAGTAAATTCTCGTGGTTAGTTGCTGATGAGTCATCTCTGACTCATAAGAACACTATATGGAATAGAACAAAATATTGCCTGGCTCTTTGCCATCTTCATGATCATTGGTAGGTTTGAATCAATTATTGTATATTGTATCACTCCATCTGTGGTATTAACATAAAAGTTGGCTTTTCTGGGGGAGCTCTGGTGGCCTAGTGGCAAGAAGCTGTACTGCAATCCCAAAGGTACATGGTTCGAATCCACCAGATGCTCTGCCGGAGAAGGAGGGACATTTCCTCCTGTACCAGTCAGATCTGATTTGATGGTACATGCACAAAAAATAATAAACTTAAAAAAAAGTTGGCTTTTCTAAGTCATTATGTTAGCCCCCTCTGGTCTTCAGCTCCCTTAACTGTAGACACACAGTCTTGAAAATCATCAATAGCTGTGTGACTAGGATAAGAGACAGAGTGCTTCCCACAATGGGAAGAAAGACTTGAGGGAGACTGGAGCAAGACCCAGGTAAGAGTATGACCCTGGTAATGAGACCCTGGTGATAGAGGTGGAGAGACTGTGGCATTACTGTGGAGAAATTGCAGCAAGGTGTAACGAAAGGAGCCTTGAAATGAAGGCCACAGTTAAAGGTTTTTGCTGTTCTTGCTGGATGATGGAAGGAGACATTGACTTTTAATTGCTATGAGACAAACTTTGCTGGATGATTTAGAAAACCAGAGACTTCTTACATTTCTGTTGCTGAACTGAAATCAGGACTTTTATTAATTAAGGAACTGTGTTTTGCTATTAATCTGGCTTGGAAATGCTGGACTAAACCTGGGCTTGTGAGATATTTTTCCCCTCTCCCACTCACCAACTTATTTCCGTAGTAAATGCTATTTTAGTCCTACAACTAAGAGTAAAGTCTGTGAGTCAACAATGAATATTGAACCCATATGATTTGTAGAAATAGAAGATACTTTTTGCCATTATTGTATGGCTAGTTTCTTTCCTTCTCTATTACTTTTTGCCAACCATGATGTCTTTTTCCTATGGATTGATCTTTCTAGAAGTTGTGTCCAAAACCAATCAAATCATGCCATCTTCACTTCTAAGGAACATTCTTGTCTTCTTTTCTGAGATTGGTTGCTTTGTTCTTTTGATAGTCCATGGTATTTTCAATATTCTTTGCAAACAGACAACTCAAATGCATCAAAATTTCTTTCTATGTTACTTTTTCATTAACCAACTTCTACATATGAGTATGGAGCAATTGAGAAGAACACAGTTCAGGGTGAAATTTGAAAACTCAGAAAATATTCACTGATTGCACCAACCACAGGAATTCTGAGCATCCCTAGCCTGGGTCCTAAGAAGATTAAGTAATCATAAGATGAATAAGGACAAGGCAGAGGCAGCCGCTCAGAAAGCTATAGATAGCTTTGACTTGACCTGCTTAAGTTCTCAGTCAACAGCCAACAGAGATGGGTTCTCTGGATTGCTCGACAGGGAAGGGTAATGGCCTGACGAACGTTCAGACTTTAAAAATCCTAGCCCTGCTCCTCCAATAGCTGCCTCACTACGGACTCTATAGATCAAATATGTGGAGCTAACTGAATGTCCTGTCTCTGACAGAAGAAAAGTAGTCAAACAAAGTTTCATCTATGAAGGTTAATGGATGGGAGGTGAGAAAATAAAGAAAAGAATGAAATAGGAAAAACAAGAGAAAAATCTTAAGGGAGAAAGAAAATATTAGTCCGAGGGTGTTTAACTAGTCACTCACTATCCATTTGCTGAGACTAAGCCAGTAGTGTAGTGGCAAGTAGTTGTGCTGTCAATCCAAAAGCAAGTGGTCCACATCCACCATCTGCTTTGAGGAAAGATAGACAATCTCCTTCCATGTAATTTACAGCCTCTGAAAACTTGCTGGAAGGTCAGCTGGGAGTTGTTTCCAACAAGACAGCACATACCAACAAGGCCATAACTGGAAGTATTTGTATCTTGTTTTTATTCCAAGCTTATGAAGCACTCTTTACCCAATAAGCCATAGCATATCTCTCAAAACATCTCCTGATCCTTGAGAAATACAGTCAGGATTAGGATAATTGTTATTCAAATATAAAGTGTATTTCTTTTCTTGGAGGAGGGGCAGGGAAGATGTCATCTGGCCTGCCCTGGGAAAATTATGTCCCAAAGTGACGGACCCAACAAGAAGTCCCTGCCCTGGCACATGTCTGGTCACAGCACCTGTCCCCCTGTCTCACAAGGACTTGAAAGCTTCTTTTTCCCAGTGGAGAGAAAGTTTCTTAATGACCAGGAAAGCATCTACTTTTTTCACATTTGTTTAATCCCCAGTATACAAACACTGCATTCCCAACATGATATTCTCAGTAGATAATTGATAAATGCATAATCTGTTTCTTGACAGTATTTCTTAAATTGGGGTGGAGGTGGAAGGACCAGGTGCTTATGAGTTTTTTGGTGTGTTCTCAAAAAAATACATATTCAAGCCCCAAACTTAGTCTCCGTGAAAGTGACATATTTGGAAATTGAGTCATTGCAGATATGAGGTCACACTAGAGCAGAGAGAACGTTTATCAAGTGTGATGGGTGTCTTCATACAAAGAGGACAAGGGCAGGAAGAGTCACATGGGCAGAAGCAGAGGAAAGATGGTCATGTGATGATGGAAGCAGAGACTGGAGTGATGCCCCCACAAACCCCATGACTTTTGGGACCACCAGAAGCTGCAAGGAGCAAGGGAAGATTCTTCCCCAGAGCCTTCAGGAGGCAGCATCGTCCAATCAGCACCTTCATTTCAGATGCCTAGGCTCCAAATCGTGATAGAATAAATTTCTGTTTTAATTGAATTTTAATTTCATTTCTGTTCTTTCTAGTTAGTGAGGACTAACGAGAAACTAATGTAGGCCCCTCCTCCCAGAACCAATCAGCAGTGTCTAGAGACCTTTCTTTTTCATGAGATCTGGGCAGGGGGAGGAGGAGGGCAGTGTGGCGTCTAGTGTGAGGACGCCAGAGACTCTGCCCAACATTCTAGCATTCAGGACAGTCACAAACACTGTCTTCCCCAAAATATCAGCTGGGCTGCGGCTAAGAATCTTAACTCAGTGTTTTCTTTAATGAACGGATAGATGAGAACTGAAGAGGTGATGTTCATGTCCAGTCCTGCCCATCAGAATGGTGACAGAGTCGGTGCTGAAACCAGAGTCTCCTCACCCCTGGCCCAGTCAGTCCCCTGAGGCCAAGTTGACTCATGCTGAAAGAGAAGCTTAATGGCAGCGTGATCTTCTCCTACTGCCTATTTTTACTTTAAAAAAAGGAATAGAGAAGGGGCAGTAAAGCCTGAATACTTGGTATATCTAAAATAAGGCAAAGGTTGAATGCATATGTATGTGTTTTCTTGTCTTTTCCATGGGCCGGATGAGACTGCTTCTTGTCACTCATTTTTCTAAAGATGGAGTCCATGACTGGTTAAAGAGTGAAAAGTTGAGGGCATAAGCGAGCCCTTTATATATATTCATTTTCTATCTCTCTCTCAGAAAGTGCTGTGAAACAAAAAGAAGAGAGGGGGAAATCTATTGACTTTGAGGAACAGCTCAACTATTGTTTTTCTTTAAGTACAAGGGAGGGACGGGCCTCCCTTGGGTATTTTCTGAAGCAATTGATAGCCCTCGGAGACACTTCATTTTCCCTGCTATTTGCAAAGCCCCCTGAAGCCAGGTAAAGGACAAGAAGCAAAATTAACTTCTGTGAGTCTATGGTATGTTTCCAAAACAGAAAACTTTTTAAGGGAAATTATGGGGATGTTCATGAAGAGACGACTCGATTTCTCTCACGAAGGTAAGCTAAGCTTGTTAAGGATAATGCATGTCTGCTTTGACTGCCTCCCTTCCTCCTTTTTTTATCTTTCCTAAGGAGACTGAAAATACCAGGGCAAGAATTAACAGACAAAATGTATTCCTCCTCCTCCTGCTGAGGCAACTGTGGTTACGCAAAAATTCTTCAGAAATAACGTCTTAAATAACTTGGCTTCGGGAGTCGACTTAGTGATTTGATTCTGTTATCAGCTCAACAGATTGCAATGAGTGCAGGTCACCTGGTGCATGCTGGTCATGGTGGGCTCCCCACTGGGGAGAGGAAGAAGGTGGGGAGGCAGACAGAGTGACTCCATCACATGCCCTGCACATCAGAAGCCCGTGGCTTAGTGAAGGGAGAAGACAAAAGAAACAAACCCTCAACCCTAAAACAGCATGGAGGCAAAATGCCATAAGACATGTCAAGGTTTTCATTCCTTGTCTCACAGTAAAAAAGAGGCCCCTTCTGGCTGGTACCAGAGCGAGCCTTCATGCAAGTGGGGTGACCCTTGCAGTAGAACTGTAGGAGAAAGTGAATTCCAGGGAGAAAGAACAGCTCCATGACAGAGACCGGGTCATTGTGAAGTAAGAACAGTTCTCAGGAGGGCAGGCTCTGCAAAGGAGGCTAAGGCAAGCTGGTAGAAGAAATTGAAGGCGGATGTAAAAAGGGAAATAGGCTTTTTCCAGCCTACTTTATTTTTATTTATTTGCTCCATTTTATTTTTATTTCACAAGCAAATGAGAGCTACTAATGGTTTTGAAGGAGAAATGGGATATGAGCCAAGATGTGCTTTCAAGAAGGTTAGTGTGCAGCACCAAGAAAATAGTTGCGTTGTACAGAGTGGAGTGGTGAAGAATGTAAAAGCAGCATGAATTTCTCAGACAGGATGGAGCCTGTTTGTCTACCCCTTGGTTTTAGTTGGAATTAGCTCTTTTTTGGAATGGGGTCTTAAAAGTAACTTGGTGTCACTTGGCATACAGAAGGAATCAGGGCCGACTCACTCCACTTTAAACACCTCCACCAATGTAGAAGTCACTAGAAAACAGAATGATGCTTGACTTTCATGAACAGTTTGGCTTACCGTGTCCAGGAAGCTGAAGGACACCTGGAAAAAGGCCATAGTGTCTGGCCTGGTCAGGGGTCCAGGCTCAGTACAGGCCTGGTCCTACGGAGTAGAATAATTGGGAGAAGGCTCCTCTCTGAGGTGTGCTCTCTTTATGTGTAAAATACAAAGGATTATTCCTAGTGCCTGATCATGATGATGTAAACCCCACCAAGGTTAAGCAAAACCCCTGGTTTGAGTGAAAATCTCCCTCTGTGTGGATGAGTTGTTGTTTGTATCATTGAATTGAGTCGGAACCGAACCATAGCTGACTCTCTAGTGGGTTTTTAAGGCAGAATATTGCACAGGAAGAGACTGTCTTCCTTCTCCAACAGAGCAACTGGTGGATTCAAACAACATGCAGTTGGGACTACAAAGCAGCCTCTTATCACCAGCATACAATGGAATCTTAAGCAGCCATGAAAAGCACTGACATTCTGATATGTGCTGCAATGTGGGTGAACCTTAAAAACCCTAAACTAAGGGGAAAATAACAGACATGACAGCAAAACATATTAAAGGTTCCTAATTGACAAATGCAGAGACAAACAGCAAGCTTATAGTTCCTAGTTATTGAGGCAGCAGAGACGGGTGCAATGTGGAATGAGAGGTGACCGCCGCGTGGTGCGAATGTTCTGGGACTTGATAGATAGAGGTGGTGGTTGCCCAATACTGTGAGCATAATAAGAGATTAAAAAATACTATGAGTTTAATACATGACATTTACTATAAAATGAGCAGTTCTATATTACGTGAAGTTTACCTCAATAAGAATACTTCCCTGTTTAACCCATCCATGGGACCTAATTTAACTTCCTAGAAGTATAAAAACCATGTTACTCCCATTTTCAAAAGACACATTTCAGAAGAAGTAATCCTTTTGCCACTAGGCTTTTCTTTATTACGCTAAACATTGTCTTCCGCAGGCAGTATCTTCCACAGCACCTTTCTCTACTGTCCTAATGCATTCGATATGCTGCTGTGTAAACTCTCAGCTTTTGATATGAAAGCTCAGTTCTACATTGTGTGAGGCTGGAGGTAGAAGCCCTGATTATCTCACTCCCTCTAATGAGTAGGTTTGCTTGGCTGAGAGGGGGTGGGACAGGTTAGACAGCCTGACCCCTTTTCATTTCCTCCAGGCCCTTGTCTCACAACTTCTCAACCGCCCTACAAGACAAAACACTGGGGGCGAAAAATTGAGAACCACTGGTGTCAGACACATGGTTCAGTGTTCCTCTGACTACCCAAAATAAACGGACTAACAAGACTAAAATAACTCCCACACTTCAAGTTAGAGAGACATTGATGGGCTCCTGCGAAGGCTTGGCAGAAAACAATACTGAAGTTTTCAGAGGAGCCCTGGTGGTGCAGAGACAAGGCTCTTGGTCAGAAGCTGAAAGGTTGGTACTTCACACCCACCCGTTGCTCTACAGGAGAAAGATGTGACTATCTACTTCTGTAATGATTTACAGTCTTAGAAAAGGAGCATTTCAGGGAGCTCTGGAGGCCTAGTGGCTAGAAGCTGCTCTGCAATCCCAGAGGTATGCAGTTCGAATCCACCAGATGCTCTGCTGGAGAAGGAGGGGCAATCTCCTCCTGTACCAGTCAGATCGATTTGACAGTACACACACAAAAATAATTTAAAAGAAAAGGAGCATTTCTTCTTCCCTCACTTCAGTGATTCAGCCGGAGTATTTTTACCTGTCAAACTGATGTGGGTTTGATACACATCATTCATGAAAACAATACCAACTCCCTACTACCAAGCAAATTCTAACCCACAGAGACCCAATAAAGACAAAGTCGAACTGCCCCCCAGGCTTCCCAACGCTATAACTCTGTCCCAAAGCAACCTGCCACATGTTTCTCTAATGGAACAGCTGGTGAATTTGAACCACTGATTGCTTTAACAGCAGAATGTTTAACTATTGCATTGCCAGGCTCCCTCACATCATTCATGTCATTTTTGTCATGGGACACCATCAAGTCAACGATGTTTCACAGTGACCCTACGAACAATCTGTTTACCGAAGAAGCCATGAGGGATTCTGGGCCTTTTTCATGATCTCTCACAGTCCAGCCCATTGCTGCAGTCAGTGTCAATCCACTTCTGCAGGAGTCAGCCTCTCTCTTCCACTGACCATCCACCTTTCCCCAGTGCAGTATCTTCTCCCAAGCACTGACTTCTCCTGATAGCATGTCCAAAGGAGGTGAAATACGTTTCCATCATCGTTGCCTCTCAAGAGCACTCTGATTGTCCTCCTTCCAAGACAGATTTGCTGTTCTTTACATAGTCCATGATACACTCAATACTCTTCACCAATACTACAACTTTAAATTATGTATCTATTCTTCTTTAGTCTTTTATTCATCACCCAACTTTCAGGTGTATAAGAAACAATTGAAAATGCCAAGATGTGGGTCAGGCACACCTCAATCTTTAAACTGAAATCCTTGCTCTTCAACACTTTGTAGAGGTCTTTGACAGCAGGTTTTCCCAAGGCAACAGATCATTTAATTTCTTGGCTGCTGTTACTTTGCTGGGTGTTGATTGTGGAGTCAAGTAAGATAAATCCTTTGACAACTTCAGTGTCTTCTCCAAACATCATCATGCTGCCTATTGGTCCAGTGGTGAGGATATTTGTTTTCTTGATGTTGAGATAGAGAGATAATCCATATTGAAGGCTGCAGTCCTTGATCTTCCTCAGCTCTTCTTCACAGTCTGCAAGCAAGGTTCTGCCATCTACCTGCACATTGCAGGGAGTTAATGAGTCTTCTTGCAATATTGATGCCACATTCTTCTTCATATAGTCCAGTTTCTTGAATCATTTACTCAGCATACAGATTGATTTATGGATAACATTGAGAAGAATAGGGATTTCAGAACACTTAATTGAGCTTATTCAAAACCTATACTTTGGCCAAGAAGCAATTGTCCAAACAGGACAAGAGAATACTGATTGGCTTAAAATAAAAAAAGATGTATGTCTGGGTTATGTCATTTCTCCATACCTATTCAATCTGTTTCTGAGCAAATAAATAATTTGAGAAGCTGACACTCTTCATGGAATATGTAAATGTGTCTGTTTTCTCAAAGTCTCTCAGAACCAATTCAATTCACTAATTTGCAGTCGCCAATTATCTCCCTACAAGATTTGTGCTCATTACTGGAGGAAGAACATGGCAGTTGCCCCACCCCGCCACCCCCAAGCTTGATCACTTCCTGAGAAACTTGATAACATCTAAACTGGTCATATCAAAGACCAGACCAGACAATGATAAGAGTCTAAGCCTGCTCAAAATAGCTAAAATCTAACAACCAACACGCCAGGAGGACCCCTATAAGAAGGACCGACACCCACCCCACCCCCCATTGCCCATGTGTTATTTCTATCCCGTCCATGTGTTTTGTGGCTGGGTCACTTGGCATCCCTCTCAGATTGCAAAATAAAGGCCTGTTCGTTTCTTGGGACCAGTTTCTTTCTTTCTTTCTTTCTTTCTTTCTTTCTTTCTTTCTTTCTTTCTTTCTTTCTTTCTTTCTTTCTTTCTTTCTTTCTTTCTCTCTTTCTTTCTCTCTTTCTCTCTTTCTCTTTCTTTCTTTCTTTCTCTCTTTCTCTCTTTCTCTCTTTCTCTCTTTCTCTCTCTCTTTCTCTCTTTCTCTCTCTCTCTCTCTCTCTCTTTCTCTCTTA
>NW_006399753.1:14850749-14865957 GCF_000299155.1 Elephantulus edwardii
CTCCCTCCCTCCCTCCCTTCCTCCCTTCCTTTCTCCCTCCCTTTCTCCCTTTCTTTCTTTCTTCCTCACCCTCTTTCTTTTTTCTATCTAAAAAATACAAAGAAAAAATTCTCTCTTTTACAGTGTATTTACCACATAGATTAAATTTCATCAGAAGTAAGGCATACTGACGTGTGGGCTTCCTGATACGATGCACCACAAAGGGTAGGACATGACCTCGATGTGTGACATCCTCCCAGTCACCCAGGCTACATGCACATTGTGAGTTTAGGAGCATCTTTTCTGAATCTCATATTTTTTTGAGAAAACTAATTTGTCTGTTCTTATCTTTGGCATCACTTCCTGTGATTGATATGGGGGGCTGGACGAACTTTAAGGAAATTGTATTGATAACCATCCCAAAATCGAACTGTGTGGATGCAGAATGAGCCTTCAGATTATGTGGGGAAATTTTTCAATTCTACAATAGGATGGTGCCAAGGAAACTCATGGTCATGAAGATGCAGTGAGTCACCACAACCAAAATTCCCCCGGGGTGCTCTTTCCCCTTCACCTTCAGGTTTTCCTGCCTCCAGCAACCTTGCCTGTTTCCTCAAATCACAAAGCAAAAGGAAACAAAAATCACCAGGGGTTAAAAGAGCCAAATTGTATTACAGTCACACTGCGTAGAAAACATGGCTTTACTGGTAATTGCATTCAGCTGAATAAATATCCTTATATTAGTTTATGGCCCATTAGTATTCTGACAGTGATTATTTTTACTTAAACGTGTCTGCCTCTGAATAAATGGGAAACAAGATGAATGACGGGAGGCTTTGAGATGAAATAGACATTCTGCTCTGTAAACCCAAGTTTCTGGCGTGGAGCTACGATTGTGGGAGAAAATTGAAATGATAGAGATTGATTTCAAACTATTTCCCTGCAAAATGCTCCACTGAGGCCCTGAACCTGGGTTTTCTCGAACTCTGTTGTATATCAGAGCCAAAGGCCAAACATTAAAGATGCCAGGTTTCCTTCTCAGATATCCTGAATCAAAATGACCAGAATTTCCAGGGATGAGACTCGGGAAACTGTATTTTTAAGATTCCAAGTGTTCCCTGGTCAGTTTGGAGAACTCAGATCTAAATGTTTCACAGTCTTACTCTTAGAAACCACTGATGATTCAAGCGTAAATTAATTTACATGGACAAAAATCTACCACCCTGGAAGGTAAGGCAGACCAAAGGCTGGCAAAGTACAACCCAGGGGCCGAGTCCAACCTATTTCTTTTTTGTAACACGTCTTAACTGGGATACATTCATAGCCATCTGTTTATTAATGGTCTAGGGCTGCTTTCTTGCTACAACAACAAAGTTGAATAGTTATGACAGAGACTAGAGAACTGGCAACGTCTAAAATATCCACTCTGTGACCCTGATAGAAAAGGTTTGCTGACCCCTGGTGTAAATGGATGCCAGGGATAGAGGGGTTAGGAAGTAGACAAACGAGGGGATTGGTTGGTAGGGCAACTGACTGATGAAAAACTGTCTACTCCCTGCCCCTGACTCTAAACCCAGCTTTGCTGCATCGCAGCCGGGCTTAACCTTCCTGAACTCAGCTTTCCTGACGGACAAAAATGAAGACAGGAATCGCAAAATGGGAAGAGAAGTAGTATCAAAGTCTTTGTACAAAGCGTAAGGACAAATAAATGGCTTGTGCCCTCTGGTTACTCAAAGACAAGCTCTAGATTCTAATCTATCTTTAAGAATCTACCTGACATAGTTGTTAAAATGTGAGTTTCGTCTTGGGTCACATGGAGAACATTGCTTAAAATCCTGTCCACGGCCAATTAGTAGCAGTGTGGCCTGGAGCGAATTCTTTATGGTCTCTACACTTTGTCAAGAATGGAGGTGGTGCCTGTCATGGTGCTGGAAAACAGAAACAAAGGCAAAAGTTCACCACCCGCAAGACCAATCCCCTCGGTCTTCCAGGCTGTGAATGCTTGTGGGAAGAGACTGCCTGTCTTTCTCCATCAGAACAACACATGGATTTTAATAGCTCAGCCCCCAACCCCTCAGTGAGTTGTTGTTGTTGCTGTTATGTACTGTCAAGTCACTTGTGACTCTTAGCGACCCTCTATACAAAAGCCCTAAACCCTGCCCTGTCCTGTGCCTTCCTCACTGTCTCTGACACACCTCCTCCCATTACCCCAATCACTGAATTGATCCATCCTATCGAGGGTCTTTCTCTCCTGCACTGTCCCTCCACCCTCCCAAGCATGATGTCCTTCTCCAGGGACTGGTCCCTCCTTGCAACATGCTCAAAGTATGTCAGACGAAGCTTCAGAATCCTTGCCTCCAAGGAGCAGCCTGGTTTCACCCTCTTCAAGACAAGCCTGTTTGTTCTCTTGGCAGTCCATAGTATATTTGTAAATAAATATTAAATAAATAAATAAAGCTCATCAATCATAGTATATAAATCTCACACACACACTACCAGGGCTCCTTTAAGGTGTCATAACTGAACACATTGCCATTGAGTTGGGAATGGCTCACAGTAGACCTTTCATTGAGTTTCTAAGGCTGTAAATCACATGGGAGGAGATCATGCATCTTTTACTCATGGAGTAGTTGATTGGTTTTACCACCAGAGAGTCACTGAGTTGTGGCCCAAGTCCCTATGGACTCTGCCACCAGAGCTCCCCTAAGGTGTTATGGTAAAACAGAAGCAGACAGCACTGGTAAAATGCTTACCACTATGCAAATATATCATAAACAGTCAGTGATAACAAGCTATGGCTAGCACTGAGAAAAATGGGGATCCCAGAACACTTAATTAGGCTCATACAAAGCCTAGACATAGGCTGAGAAGCTGCTGTCCAAATGAAGCCAGGGAATAGCACATCGTTTAAAGTTGAGAAAGGTGTGCATCGGCATTGTATCCTTCCTCCATCCCTATTCACCACGTATGTTGGGAAAATAATTTTAGAAGCTTGACTTGGTGAAGAGGAATGTGGCAACAGAATCAGAGAAAAACTCAACAACCTACATTATGCAGATGATACGACACTGCTTGCTGAAAGAGAGGAGGACTTGAAGCACTTGCTATAGAAGATCAAATACAGTAGCCTTCAATATGGACTACATCTCAACGTTAAGTAAAAAAAAAAATTCTCACCATTGGGCCAGTAGATAACATCATGATAAATAAAGATAATATTGAAATAGTCAAAAATTTCATCTTACTTGGATCCACAAACAACACCCTTGGTACCAACAGAAAGGAGATCATGAAATATACTGAGCAAATCTTCTGTTATTCACCCCTAAATTACTGAGAAGCAATGATGTCAGTTTGAGGAATAAAGAGTGCCTGATATAGGCCTTGGTCTTTTCTGTCACTTACTATGCATCTGAGAGCTGGACTATAAATAAAGATGACTTAATTATGAAGAATTGATGTCTTTGATCTGTGGTTTGGAGAAAAGTACAGAATATACCACAGACTACCAAAAAAAGCAAACAGATAGGTCTTGGAGAAAATGCAGCCTGAATGTTTCTTGGAAGACAAGGTGACAAAACTTTGGCTCACATATTATTGGGATGTTTCTAGGAAAGACTATTCCTTAGAGAGGGACATCATACTTGGAAAAGTGGAGGGTGAGCAAAAGAGAGAAAGACCCTCAACCAGATGGAACGACGTAGTGACTGCAGAGAGGAGGAGGGTGACACAGGATAGGACAGCGTTCAGATCTACTGTTCATAGAGAGTCAGATTTAACACAATAGCATCTAACAACAACAGGACAATGAAATCTACAGAAAACAGAAGCTGAGGGCTGGAAATAGTGGGAGGAAACTCAGAGAACTTCCTAATAGAGGCAGGAAAATGTCACAAACTGGAAAACAAAGTAGACTCTTGGAGTTCCAGATCTCCCAAGTTTCACTGTGTCCAGAATATTCTAGCATTTATTTATCAGTCAAAACACAATTAGTTGGAGCTGGGCAATTCTGTGCAAAATTGTCCAGAGAATTTTGTATCCCTGTCCTTCCCATGCACATCAATTGTTAATAATTAGTCAATGAGAAAATCAAAACTATCCCCAAATCTCCTCAAACATGTTAAGAGGAGGGTTGTTGCCTTCTGGATGACAATGATGTCCACGGCGTGCTCCTCGAGGTCTTTTTATTTTTCTGTTCCCAGTCCATCAATGCACCTGGCACATAGGTAAGCTACGTCAAGACTCTTCAAATGGATGGATGAAGAGTGTGTGATGGGGTGGACTCGACACCGTATATTCACACCTTTGTTGGGGGTGGTTCTGTCTGGTTTGTAGAACCACTTATTAAACTGCAAATAATTCAGAAGGAAAAAAATGCCTCCAGCTGCTATTAAATACTGTCAGTGTGGCTCAACCCAGCTGGGACCAAAAGGCCTCCAGTGCCTTACCAGGCAGAGACAAAGGGGATGAGATGGTGTCCAGGTATAAAGAAGGAAATAAAACTTTCAAAGATCTCCATTCTTTTTCATAACGCCATGCATAAAACTAAGACGATGTCTCTTCCCCACTTCCTATTTAATTTAAAAAGATGCTAAGGGGAGTGGAGGTAACATAGGGTCGCACAATTTGATGGATGGAGGGAGAGGTGGGGAAAGGAAATGGGAAAGAGCCAGTGTGAAAAGTAATGTATATGAACTTTGTAACTAAACCAACATAAAATAAAAGTGTTTTTTTAAAAAAGATATTAAAAACTTAAGGTCTTTTTACATCTACCATCATCTTTCTCCCTTGTCTTTTTTTTTTTTTTAAATAATTTTAATGGAAGTTTCCAGAGACTTAGGGTTTCCATTCATTCATTGTTGCACTTTTCTCCCTGCCCACCCCTCCCCCACAGTTACTCTTCTCTTTGAAAAGTAAAAAAAAATTCTTTCATTGTTATGTAATCCCTCCCCCACCCCAAGTCCACTCCACTATGCAGTCTTCATTCTGGACTCCTATTATGACAGTAGCCAGCAGCCCATAATTCTCTTTCCTCAGTATTTCTTTTCTGGCTGAAACAAATAATCTGAAATTATCTTTTGCCCTGGCTTGGTTTTATGTTTTTTAGTTCTCTTTTGGTTTGTTTGTTTAATTAGCTAACTTCTTTTTTTTATGTCTAGAATTTTTATTTTATTTTACTGGTTTACTTACAAAGTTTATATACTTCTGTTTCCATCAAAATTCCTTCTCCACCACCTTCTAATTATTTTTTTCTTGATCTTCTTTAAAAGAATGGTCTCAAGACCTATTCTTTGATTTTTATTTTTTTTTTTCTCCAACTCTTTATCTGTGGAATACACCCTCTCCCGTGGTCTCAATCACGGCAAGTTACCTTTATCACATTTTATCATCAGGATCTCCAAGCTCACAACGTGTAATTCTGTAAGAATAGTCATTAAAGAACTGGACATTTATAAAAATAACTAATGTTCACTCAAGCATCCCTCCCTACATAGTTCGCTGCTGGTTCTCTGCAGTGGTGTGAGACTAGGAATCTTCATGGGAGGGAAGTGCCTCATCTTTATTGCACAGTGGGTTCAAACCACCAGTCTGCCAGTTAGCAGCCCCAGCACACAACACGACGTCATGAGGGCTCCAGGAAACACAAGAGCATTTCTTCTCCTGGATTGAATTCCAGGAGATCCGAGTGCTGCGGACACTCCCCCAAAGCCTCTCACACCAAAGAATCTGGAGGAGCTCCACTTAACAATTGAAGAAAATGAAAGGATGATGGAACAATAGTGACTTGAAATCATCAAAAGGAAATGACTATCAAAAACTTAAGAGAAGACCTGGGGGGAAATAATGAAAAAGAATAAAATATTTCTGTAAGGTGTTTACAATTCTACTCTAAAAGTAAAGCAGAGTTTGAAGGCTCATAATCAGCTAAGACAAGACTTTTCTAGGTAAATTCAACAACATAAAAAACTCACTTTTTGTTCATACTATGAGTTAATGACAAGCTGAAATTACAATGTAAATTGTTTTAAGTGCAAGATAAAAATCTATTTCCTTTTGGAAAGAAATCCTAATTTAATCTGTTCCCCCTTTTTTTTCTGTCATGAAGTGTTAAAATACTTTAGTACTAAAACGAAAGATTTCTACTCCCCTTTTAAATTGGTCTGCATATAACCATTCATAGAAATTGTGTTTCATACACGTACATTGTGTTTCATGCAATCATCCGTACACAGTGTGATTTTAATATAATTACTATTTGACTAATGCCTTTCATTTATCACCCCTTTTCATCAAATCCATTACACCTTGCCTATCTTCTATCTCCCCAAGATCCATCCACTAATCTCTACTGCCCTACTGAATATTTTTAGTTTTACTTACTGTTAGATGATAATTTTATTTACTGTTAGATAATTTTTGTATGTGTGGATTTATTTAAATGCCCTTTTTTCAAGTTTATATTTACTTTAGGCTTTTGTTTTGCTTTTTACTGTTTATCATTATTTGAGTGAAAATTTACAAGGAAAAAAAATTGGTCTTCCATACACCAATTTAAGCATCTTTTGTTTTATCAATCCCTACAACATAACAGCTCTCTTCCATTTTCATCTCTGTGATTCTTGTTTCTGTTCATTTTCTATCTAAGTCATCCCTGTCTTCTGAGTTTTATCCGTGGGGAAATGCTGCCTTCTTGAACGTGTATGAGTGATTGTTCTAAGAGGTACGTCCCTGGTGTTTTTGTATTCATCTTGCAGGCCTGTCTATTGGATCTCTGATGTCATAACCCGTAGGGAGTTTGCCAAAGGCCACTCTCCTCTACCTGTTCGAATCTGCTAGGAGATTCAAAGGTGGCATCTCCTCTTGTTTGAATTGCATATTCCTAAATCCAGCGGAGGGTTACCTATGTATTGACTCCAACTTGTGACCATGTGTTCTGTGGGTATGTGAGTTGAACCATGGCGATGAGTTCAGTTGCAGCCTAGACCATACATTTCATTTCAGTAATAAGTGCTTCCTCCAATTATGTCCTCTGTGCAGATAAATTCCAATTCTCTACCTTTGGACCTGAGCAATCTAAATTTTTCAAAGGCTCCAGGGCATTTTTATATTAAAAAAATGTGTCTCTCATAAGTCAATGTAAAAAGTCAAGCTAGCTGTGCCCATCTAAAAATTACCTTCTGTTCTTTCAATGTCATCACACATTCACACAACTATATTGAAAATGCAGGTGTCATCCTGTCTCCTCCTATTTGCCAACCCTTCATCTAATCAGCCTCCACACCTTGCTGACTTTTCCTTCAAAGGATGTCAGTCATCTGTTCCTTCTACGCCATTCCCTCGGCGTCTCGCTCAGTCCTGAGTCTCACTCATGTCTGGGTGACCGCAGCGACCTTGCTTGGTTTTCCCCCTTTTTCTAATTCTACATGAATAACACCCCCCCTGATTAATCCTCTAAAACATCGCTCTTCCACAGTCGGCATACTTTATTCACCTCCTAAAACACGCCCTTGCTCCCCTAACCCATGAATTTCCACTCCATGTCTTTTATTCCTCAGAGTTCTATCTAAAAGTCAGAGCATTGAGGCCTTTGTTGATGAGCTCAGGTCTAAGCACTCTCTCACGAGGGGCACATTTTGCATATATCCATCAGAAGAACGTTATCCATACACATTCTGTGCTCAAAACAGCTATCTATTTACAACCCAAAGATTCAGAAGAATGACATCTAGATACTTCTCGCCCCCATCATTTTAACAACACGCTAATAGTTTATCCTTTTTTGTTGTTATTATTATTTTCTTTTATTGATATTTTAACAAAAGTTTACAGAAAACTTGGGTTTCCATGGGTACTTCTTATTTGAGTAATTTTGAATAAAAATCTTGATTGTGTATAACTATAAAAACAGTTACTACTTACCTAATGAGGGAGCTTAGTGGCAAGCAGCTGAGCTGCAATCCCAAAGGCACATGATTCGAGGCCACCAACTTCTCTGAAGAAGCAGGATGGGCAATCTCCTCCTGTGACATTAACTGCCTCTGAAAACCCGCCGGAGGGTCGGCTCTGGGTCAGTTCTGATTCTATGGTACACAATAAGGACTTCCCCAGTGACAACCTGGGCTGGGCATTTAATGTTTATTGTTAAGTCATCATTTACTGAGTAATGCTGAGTTACGGACAAGGTAGCTCTGACTCATGGCAAAAGAATATAAACAGTTGCCTAATCCCATGCCATCTTTGTGTTCCTGGATTCCAATTCTAAGTTATGCATCCACACAAAAACTATTAAGGTTGGTAGTTGTTGTTGTTTTATACCATTGAGTCATAAAACAACTTCATTGCACAGGAGATGCTCATCCATCTCCTCAGAGCAACTGTGGCCTCGAACTGTGTTCCTTCAAGATTGCAGCACAGCGTCTTATCTCTAGGCCACGAGTGCTCCCTAAGGTCCATAGTATTAATTTAATTATTGATTTCTTTTTTTTTTAATTTTTTTTTTTAATTATTGATTTCTATATGAGAAAAGTTGGCTGCCTAGCCAACTGACTAGAAGCGATCTGTATTTGTTTCCAATCCCAAGAAAGGTGATACAGCAGAATGTGGAAATTATTGAGTAGTATCATTAATATCACATGCAAGCAAAATACTGCTGAAGAACGCTTAAATACAGCTAAAACAGTACGAAAACAGACAACTGCCAGGTGATCAAGCTGGATTAGAAGAAACTATGGCACCAGGGATATCATTACTGATAGCAGATGGTTCCTTGCTGAAAGCAAAGAATACCAGAAGAACACCTGTTTGTCCTTTATGACTATACAAACGCATTGAGAAGAATTGAGATCCCAGAACACTTAATTGTGTTCATGTGAAACCTATACCTAGAACAAGAAGCTATTGTGTGAACAGAACAAGGTAACACTGCATTGTTTAAAATTTAAAAAGATGTGTGTCAGGGTCATATCTTTTCTCCATGCCGATTTTATCAGTATGTAGAGGAAGTTATTCAAGAAGCTGGACTCTGTAGAAGAATGTGGCATCAGATTTGGAGAAAGACTCATCGATAACCTTTATTATGTAGATGGCAACTCTGCTGAAAGTGCAGAGGACTTGAAGGGCTTGCTGCACAAAGTTAAACACTGCAGCCTTCCATATGGATTTCATCTCATTGTCAAGAAAACAAAGATCCTCACCCCTGGACCAATAGTCAATCAACATCGTGACAAATGGAGAAAAGATTTAAACTATCAACTACTCCCTTTTACTTAGATCCACAATCAATATGCTTAGTACCAGCAGTCAGGCGATCAAGAGACATATTGCACTGGGAAAGTGTGTAGTTGTAGACTTCTCCAAATTATTGAGGAGCAATGATGTCAGTTTGAGGACTAAGGTGCATCTGATTCAGGCTTTGGTCTTTTCAGTCAACTTGCTATGCATCTGAGAGCTGGAAATTAGATAAGAATGACAGAAGACAAATTAATGCTTTTAAACTGTAGTGTTGGGGAAGAAGGCTGAATATCCCCTGGACTGCTAAAAGTTTCAACAAATATGTCTTGGAGAAGGTGTGGCCAGAGTACTTCTTGGAGGCAAGGATGATAAAACTTGGGTGTCTTGCTAGGAGAGGCTATTTATTGGGGGTTTTATTCATCATTCTTAGGAAGGTGGAAGGACAGTGAAAAAGACGAAGACCCTCAATGAGGTGGATTGGCACAGTGACTACAGCGATGTGCTTGAGTGTCCCAGAGAGTGTGAGGATGGCACAGGATACCACAAGGCTCAGATCTGTTTTTCACAGGGTCACTATGACTTGTACTCCACTCAGTGACATTTAACAACAACAGATGAGAAAACTAAGGCAAAGAGACATTACTACAATATCCACCTTACAAATACTAAAATACAGTTCACTGTCAGAAGAACAAACAACTCTTGCAAGAAGGACTGCCAGTGTATTTCTTAGAAGTATGAATCATGAGACTTCATCCCACATGCTTTGTTCTCAGGAAAGGCCAATCCTTGGGAAAGGGTATCATGCTAGGGCAAGTAGAGGATCAATGGAAGACCCTCAAGCAATGTATTGATACAATCGGCTTACACACAGTATGGATTGTAACGATGGCCCAGGATCAAAAGGGTTCTGTTGTACACAGGTTGCTAAGAGTTGGAACCAACTCAAGGACACATAACAACCACCAAGAAATTTAATGCTAATAAATGACAGAGCTTGAATTTAAACTCATTCTGGTACCTGAGTCTACTCTTAGCCATTACCTTATGCTATGTTATAGTATGTAATTTAATGCTCCGAGGTTCTTAGCCTCCTCCCCCTCTTTGAATTACAGAAATAAAACTCTGAGAGTTGAGGAAATATTTTAGATCACAGATGTGGTGAATAGTAATGCTTCATTTGATACCCAGTTCTGCCTGACTCTCCTAACCATTATTTTTATTATACCCTCTTCTTGAGGTTCACATGACTACTTCAAAAGGCTATTGTGAAATTAAATAGGATGGTGCGTGAGGAAGTGTTTTATGAATGAGAATTCACTACCCTAAATGCTGGATGGAGCTTCCTGGGGATACATTCTTATGCTGCCACTATGCCTATGATAGGCTTCAGACTGGAGTCTCAACTTTAATCACACACTTCTTTTGATTTGAAAAATATAGTGATTTATGTATAAATTAGAATATGTATTATTGTAAGAATAAATATTGATTTTATCCTAAATGGTCTTATTCTGGTTTCTTAATTTATCTGTGCTTTAGTTGCCTAATCTATTAATTGGGATACTGGTACATATCTCATGGGTTTGTTGTGAGAGTTAATTAATACATGTAAAGCTTTCAAAACATTGCCTGAAGCACAAAGGTATAAAAGTGTCAGATTAATAAGGGTAATAGTAGCACCGTCTATTTTAGAACACACAGAGAAATAAAATTTAAAGAATGTAAGAAATCTGGAGGACAACTACCTGGATAACTGACAGGATGAGATCTATATTTGCTGTCATTCCCAAGAAAGGTGACCAGAAAGAGCATGAAAATTCTCGAACAATGTCATTAATATCACATGCAATCAAGATTCTGCTAAAAATTATCCAAAAAGTACTGGAGTAGCATGTCAACAGAGAACTGCCTGATGTACAGTCTGGGTTTAGAAGAGGTCATGATACTAGGGATATTATAGCTAAATGTCAGATGGATCTTGGCTGAAAGCAGAGAGTACCAGAGAAATGTGTGTGTTTCATTGACTATGCAAAGGCATTTAAATGTGTGGATTACAACAAGTGTGGCTGACTCTGAAAAGAATGGGAATCCCAGAAGATTTGATTGTGCTTATACAAAACCTTTACTTGGACCAGGAAGCAATTGTCAGAACAGAGCAAGGAGACACTGCATGGTTCAAAATTGGGAAGGGTATGAAACAGTGATATATTAGGTCTCCATACCTTTTGATTCTATATGCAGAACAGATCATCTGGGATGCTGGGCTGTATGAGGAGGAATGTGACATCAGGATTGGAGGAAGATTCATCAATAATCTGCGTTATGCAGATGACATGCTTGCTGAAACTGAGGAGAACCTGAAGCACTTGGTGCAGAAGATCAAGGACTACAACCTTCAGTATCGATTGAAGCTCAACATTAAAAAAGCCACTGGGCCAATTGGAAGCATCATGATGGATGGTGAAGAGACTGAGATTGTTAACAGCTTTAGTTTGGTTAGCTCATAATCAACACTCTTGACAACAGCAGCAAGAAAATCAAGAGACGAATTGCATTGAGAAAATTGGCTGTCAGGGACCTCTCCAGAGTACTGAAGAGCAACAATGTCAGACTGGAGACTAAGGTGCATCTCATCCAGGCCACAGTTTTCTCCATTGCTTGCTACATGCTAGAGAGCTGGATAATGACTAAGTATGATAGAAAGAGAATTGATGCCTTTGTGCTGTGGTGCTGGAGAAGAGTTGAATATACCATGGACTGCTAGGAGAATAAACAGGTTTGTCCTAGAGAGGGTGAAGCCAGCCTGCTCGTTGGAGGCACAGATTCTGAGGCTTCGTCTGACATACTTTGGGCATGTTGCAAGGAGGAACCAGTCCTTGGAGAGGGACATCATTCTTGGAAAGGTGGAGGGACGGAGAGAGAGAAGGAGACCATCGATGAGATGGATTGATTCAGTGACTGGGGTAATGATGGTAGGTGTTCGAAGACAGTAAAGTTGGCATAGGATAGAGCAGGTTTCAGGGCTATTATACATAGGGTCACTATGAGTCACAAGTGACTCAACAGCACATAACAACAAAAAGATAAAGATAAGTTAATCACTGAAAAATTCATGTTATGTTTGGTGCCTTTGAATCGACTATGAATCAAAGCAAACCTATGAACAATAGACTTAAACCTTGTCCTGTCCTGCACCATTCTCCCAACCTCACCATGCTCAAGTTCATTGTGGCAGTCAAGTGTTGATCCATCTCATTCAAAGTCGTCTTCTCTTTTGATGGCCTTCTACTTTCCCAAACTTGATCTCTTTGTCCAAGAACTGTCCCTTCTGACAACCTCAAAGTGGGTGAGACAAAGTTTCACCATCCTTGACTCTAATAACACCTTAATAGTGCTTTCTCCAAAACAGATTTGTTTGTTCACTTGGCAGTTCACAGGATATTCATTAACCAACTTTTAGATACATAAGAAACAGCAGAAAATGCTGTAATTTGCTATTTTCTTTAAACTATTATTCTTGCTGCTCAGCACTTAAAAGAAATCTCTAGAAGTGGATTTGCCCAGTGAAACACTTGTTTTGATTTCTCAATGCTTCTTCCTTGAGTGCTGATTGTAGATCCAGGTAAAATAAAATCAATGATAAATTCAGTCTTTCTCCATCTCTCATGATGTTGCCTGTTGGTCTAGTGGAAAGGACTTTTGTTTTCTTGTTAACATGTAATCCATATTAAAGCCTATAGCCTTTGATCTTCTTCAAGAAATTATTCAAGTCTCCTTCCCTTTCTGCAAGAGAAGTTGTACCAAGTTATATCTATATTTACATATTTTAAGTTATAAAGTTATAATGTAAGCTGGTAAGCCTTCCTCCAATCCTGATGCCACATTCTTCTGATGGGGTCCAGTCTGTCAAATTATTTGCTCAGCATAAAGATACACTATATAAGTGTGTACACACACTCTAGTGATGGGATTGCATGTTCCTCTGATAAATAAACGATTGACAATTTGTATCTATGAGCTGTTCCATGATGGCGGTAAGTTCAAGTTTGACTAAAAGATAAAGATGTATAAATAAGCTGTGCTATGTAGATTACAACCTTACTTGGAAAGTGAACAAAATTTGAAGCACATGTTGCACAAGATCAAAGACTGCCACCTTCAGCTTGGCTTACATTTCAACATCAAGGAAACAAAAATCTTCACCACTGAACCAATAGGTAGCATCATAATAGATTGAGAAAAAAAATTAATTTGTCAATCATTTAATTTTACTTTCAGCCACAATCAACATACATGGTACTGCAGCAGTCAAGAAATAAAAAAATATGATGCACTGGGGTAATCTACTGTCAAGGACCTCTGCGTGGTTCTAAAGAGCAAGGATGTCAGTTTAAAGAACTTTGGTTTGAATCCAAGCTTTGATGTTATCAATTGTTTCCTATGTTTCTGAATAATGAATAAAGAGGACTGAAGAATACCTCTGAATTGTGGTTGGCAAAAGTATTACATATACTGTGGACTTCCAAAAGAACAAACTTGTCTGTCTTGCAGAAAGTACAACTAGAGTGCTCCTTAAAGGCAAGGATGGTGAAACTTCATCTCACTTACTTTGGACTTATTTTCAGTATGAGCCAGTCAGTGTTGGAGAGAGACATCATGCTACAAAAGGTAGAGAATCAGCAAAAGACAGGAAGAAACCTCAACAAGGTGAATCCACATAGTGACTACCACATGAATCCGAGTGTGACAGAGACCCTGAAGAAGGTATATTGTTGTTTGGTGCCGCCGAATCGACTTATAGCGACCCTATAAACGAAGGGCCTGAGCACTGTTCATACATAGAGTTTCCGGAGGCAAGCCATTTCGGAAGTGGATGCCGCTCCTGCTTCCGAAGAAGATATAGGATAGGGCAAATTCCAGATTTCTTGTTCACAATGTTGATTCCATTTGTGGTTGACTCGATAGCACCTAACAACAACAACAGAATATATGCACACATATGATATACACATGATTCTTAACCATATATATTTAAATTACTGCTTAAATTGATTATTTAGCACATTGCCGCACACTTTTAAATTGACAGCCATGCTTAGAAATACATTTGCCTTCATTTGCGGCGATGTGTTAATAAAATTTGCAATAAAATTTATTTTTGTGTAAGAAATACGACTGATTGCCCTACATTATTTTTGAAAGTATGGAAACAATATTTGATGACACAATGATTGATGGTTTGGTTCTAAATTTATGTTGATGATTTATTTTAACAACTGTCATACCTAAAAAATATTGTTCACAAAGAAATGTAAATATTTTCCTGTATACTACGGGTTGTTTCAATTTTATTTTTTATTAAATTTTTTAATTATTATACTAGTTTTATATACTAGTTTTGATTATTAAATCCTGACCACCACATTTTCCTTCAACCACCATAATTCTAAGATTTATGTTGATATTTGTCTAATTCATTTCCATCTTCTATAATGTCATTGTTATTGTTGTTATTGTGTACTATAGAGTCAGAACTGATCCAAAGCTGAACTCCCAGCTGATTTTTAGAGGCAGTTAATCACACAGAAGGAGATGACCCATCCTTCTCCTGCATAATGTCATTAGGTTTTGTGAAAATTAATATTAAGTACTATATGTGTGTGTATATATATTTAGGGAGGTCTGGAGGCTTTTAGATAGATTTTCAAAAGTGGTAAAAACCTACATTGCCAATTCAAAGGAATGTGGTTCTAATCCATCAGCTGTTCCATGGGAGGAAAATGGGTAATCCTCTCCTGTGCACTTTACTGCCTCTGTGAACTTGCTCACTATGAGTGAGTTCCCCCTTGATGATTGTTGTTTGTTGTTGTTATGTGCCGTCGAGTCGTTTGCGACTCATAGTGACCCTATGTACAACAGCCCTAAACCCTACTCTATCCACTGCCAATTGCAATCCCTCTGACACACCCATCCCGATTACCCCAGTCACTGAATC
>NW_006399753.1:14866407-14873023 GCF_000299155.1 Elephantulus edwardii
TGAAGCTGTGAACAATCTCAATCTCTTCGCCATCCATCCTGATGTTACCAACTGGTCCAGTGGTGAGAATCTTTGTCTTCTTGACATTAAGCCTCAGTCCATACTGAAGGCTGCAGCCCTTGACCCTCTGCAGTAAGTGCATGAGGTCCTCCTCAGTTGGTACCTAACAAAAACAACAACAAAATGTTTATATATTTTAGAAATAGAAATATCATTTGACCAAATCCTACTACTATGTATACACCATTCCCAAAAATAAGAGCTGCAACACAAACTAACACCAAACATCCATGTTTATCACAACGTTATTTACAATAACAAAGAACAGGAAACAGCCCGAGTGCCCAGCAATAAATGAGTGGGTTCAGAAAATATGATACTTTGGCACCACAGAGTATCATGCATTTATTTCAAACTGATCAAGAATTCATGAAACTGCACAGCACGAATGAATCTAGAACAAATAATGCTGAGTGACATAATACATTCTCAAAAAGCTACAGTATAAGACCACTATTAAAAAAAGCTAAGGAAACATCTACTCACAGAATCAATCTTGGAAGAATAACAGAGATGGAGAGAGGGAGAGGAGGATAAAAAATAATAAATAGAAAATTTAGGTAAAAAATAATACAGTAAGAGGGTGGTTAGTCATTAAGTAAATTAATCATATTAATCACTAGCAATTGATGTTATATAAGAAAATGCATATGACTTATTGTATGAAAAAAATCAACATGATTTGTAAACTTGCACTAAAAGTATATACATTTAAAAATAAGTAAAATGTACTAATACATTTATATAAATTAACAAGGTATCATAGATAACACAGCAATCAGTTCCAACAACAAAACCACATAAGGATCCCTTCATACCATATGTAACACTGAACCGTCCAGCTGATCAAGTTATGAAACCAGTTCATCACAAATTAGAATATCTCTATTTTTAAGGGGGTGGGGGGAAAAAAATCAAGATTTAAAGTATTACCCACCAGCATGGGATCTGATTCTTAGGGACGTAACTCTGAGGCTGCAAAGGCTTATGGGAGGAGACTGCCTCTATTTTTCCCACCTGGAGGATTAAACTACCAATGTTTGGGTTAGCCAACCAACGCACTAGGCTCCCAGGTCTCCCTTCCTTCAGCCACCTGTAACAGCTTCCTCCTGAACAACCAGGGGATGAAGACCACACCACTAAGCTGCCTCATGCCACAGTGCCACCAAGTGTCCAACAAGGAACAGCACGATAGTTTGTTAAGGTTTGCGTTCCACCCTGCCAATATTTTCCTAGGAACCCTGTTGGCAAAGCCCATAGTTTTGCTGCTAAACCAAAAAGGCAACGTCACTCTGGAAGTTCAAATCCACCAGAATATCCTTGGGAGAAAATTGGACATTCTTCCTCCCATGTGATTCACAGCCTCAGAAAACTCACTGAGGGTCATCTATGAATCAGTGTCAACTCTACAGCAGCAGGTGAGTCCATACTCCCCAGCCTGCCCTCGTCCTCACAGCTTTCCTCTTCATTCAGTTCACCACCGTATTGTCATTCCTCTTCAGGCAGTGTCAACAAAATAACACAGATATACCTTGTGATGACCATTTTTCTATTGTTTGGACTCTTCTATCTTCTATGAACATCCTGTCTCTCTTCCTTTTGTTTCCCCAGGAGCTGAAAAATTACTCTAGCCACAGCTTATAAGCATAAAGATAGTACTAGTTACCCAGCTGCCATCAAGAGCATAGAAACTCTGTGCTCTCGCGCTGTCTTGCTCTGTCTCGCATTTACTAAAATTAAACACAGTAAGTACCAATAGACTCAATTTCAAAAGCCTTTGGAATTTTTAGATGTCTCCTTCAGAATTTCTATTTTTTAATAAAAATTTCTATTCACATCTTGATCGTCTTCTAATTAGATCTGTTTGCCTGGAGCATTAACATTCAAGAGATACGTTTCCATTTTTTTCCTTAATCGGTGTTAATATTCTGTTGTAGGAGGCTGCAGTTCTGGGTAAGGGAGCTCCAGTGGGGTCATCCTGAGCAAGCTGAACTCTTAGCGTAAAGACTGTTTCAGGTGGATCTGATCCACCAGTAGCTTCTGTGGAGAAAGATGGGAGGTCTCATCGCATAAAGATTTACAATCTTCTGTAAAAAGAGTGCGGCCAGCATGGAGGAGGCCACATCTGCCTTCCACTCACTCCTCAAAGAGGACAGTCCCCATCAGCAATGTCACCTACACAGACAAAACGCCTGGGAGGTTAGACATCCTCCCAGGCTCCCACGCCTACTCTGAGCAATTCCCAAACCCAGCACCTCCTCCAGAGCACGCTGCTCTGCTGCTGAGTCTGATAATCCCTTATAATGATCATATAGAATATACGGATGAAAGGCCTGATTAGAGAGTTTATTAGGGCATTGGAGGTGTTAAGAGTCAGTGTTCCAGCTCTAACTTATAGTGACCCCTATGATGCACAGACCAGAATCTTGGACATTCATATTCTCCACCATATGTGTCTTCTGCACCATGGTCAAGTCCATTGTTGTAGTTACTGTGTCAATTCATCTCATTGGCATCATCTTGCTCTGCCTTTTGCTTACTCTAACTTTCCCAACATAATGTCTTTGCCCATGGACTTCCTACTTGCCCAAAATATGTGGGATAGAGTTTCACTGTCCCTGCCTCTGAGGAATACTGTGGTTGTACATTAAGATAAATTTGTTTTTTTGACAGACCATGTGGTGTTTGATACTCTAAGCGCAATTCAAAGGCGTTGACTCTTCTTTGACTTGTTCATTCATTGTCAAACTTTCAGATGCACAGGAAGCAACTGAAATTATGATGCTTACATGAGGCACAGCTTATTCTTTAAAGTGGCGTCTTTGCTCATTAGCAGTTGGAGAGGTCTTTGATTTTTCCAATGCAAAATTTCTTAACTTCTTGACTACCACTACCATGGGCGTTGATTATGGATTCAAGTAAAATTAAACTATTGATCACTTTAATCTTTTCTCATCTGTCATGATCTTGACTAGCGATTGAGGGGTAAGGATTTTTGTTTTCTTGTTGTTGAGATGTAATCCATTTGTTGTAGTTGTGTGCCATCAAGTTGGAACTGCCCCATAGCTGACCCTCCACTGGGTTTTTGGAAGCATGGTTTTTAATAGCCTGGGAAGGGATTGCCCATTTTTCTCCTGCATATGTGTCCTTATGATAGATTTTATTTTCCCCAGTTGCACTTCGATTGCCTTCCAACTTAAGCAGCTCATCTTCTAATAATACATCCAGTAATATCATTCTGGTATTCATAGAGTTTTCTAAGACCTGTTACATGAGGAGTGAATTGTACTGCTTATTCACTTAGTCTAGAAGCTCAACTGAAACCTATTCATCATGGTGATCCTGCTGGTATCTGAAATACTGGTAGCATAGCTTGCAGCATCACAGCAACAAGCATGTTACCACAGTACTGCAAACTGACAGACAAGTGGTAATATTTGAGGGGTAGCAAGTTATCATTCAGGCAGAAACAGTCAGGATACAATTATTCCACCAGGACAACTTTCCAGGAGTGCCCAAAGACCCCGTAATCTTCACTTTCATCAGGCTCTGCCCCATGGCTCTAGGTCATTGTTACAAAACTCTGAAGATCTAGTTAACTCCATCCCACACACATTTCTGGTTCTCTGCCACAGCTGCTGCTACTGCTATTGCTGTGCATTGGTCTAGGTCTGCCTTAGACAGGAATCTCTGGCCCTACATAATTTGTTCTTCCTTCTTGATGATAGTAAGATTTCTGTTTTCTGCCTTTGAACCTGTTTTATTTAAGCCTAAGGGGGTAACAAAACTCACCCATGCCAGTGTTAATGTATATGGCTTGGCACAAGCAGTCAGGCAATCAAAAGATTAATTTCTTTTGGAAAATCTGCTGTCAGGGAACTCTCCACAGTGCTAAAGAGCAACAGTATCAGTCTGGAGACTAAGATGCACCTGATTCAGGCCATGGTATTCACATTTATTTGCTATACATCAGAGAGCTAAACAATGAGTGAAAATGACAAAAGAAGAATTGATGCCTTTGCGTTGTGGTGCTGGAGAAGAGTATTGAACATACCATAGACCACAAAGAGAACAAATAGTTCTGTCCTAGAGAAGGTTAAGCCAAGTTTCCCCTTAGAGGCAAGGATTTTGAAGCTCCATCTCACATACTTTGAGCATGTTGCCAGAAGGGATCAATTCTTGGAGAAGGACATCATGCTTAGAATGGTGAAGGGACTGCACAGGAGAGGGAGGGCCTGGTTGAGATGGATTGACACAGTAACTGTGTAATAGGGGTAGATGTGTTGGAGGCAGTGAGATTGGCTCAGGACAGGCCAGGGTTCAGAGCTGCTGTGCACAGGGTTGCTGTGAGTTGTAGTCAACTAAACGGCATATAACAACAACAGTCCCAAAGGTGCTATTTAACTTACTAGCATTAACTTACCAACATATCACATTGACAAAGCCGTAAACACCCCATGTGCACTGTCCAACATAGCAAGTTGGTAAAGGTTAAAGCCAATGGCTAGGCAAGTCATCCTAGGCAATCTACAACACTACATTTGTCTTAAAAGAAATGTACCCATGGTGCAACCACACTGTGGAAGGCAGTATGGCGCTTTCTCAAAAAGTTGCACATAGAGATACCATTTGACCCAGCAATTCCACTACTGGGAATATACCCCAAAGAGACCATAACTGACATCCAAGCAGATATATGCACACCTATGTTTATCGTGGCTTTGTTCACAGTAGCAAGGCGTTGGAAACAACCTAATTGCCCATCAACAAACGAATAGATAGAGAAGCTGTGGTATATTCACACAATGGAATACTATGCTGCATTGAAAAATAAGGAACTTGTGCAATATTATTCAAAATGGGTGACCCTGGAGGATATTATGCTGAGTGAAATATCTCAGTCACAAAAGGACAAATACTGCATGGTGCCACTGTTGTAAAACAGGACTGACCTCGGGTTTGGGGGGAGAATGAGAAAGATGGGTTCATTAATGAAACAGATTGCCTTGAAACAGATGAGGGAGAAAACTGTTTAAAAGGGATATGTGATTAGGTATTTTTGTCATGACAGGAGTCCAGAGCAAAGACTGCATAGTGGGGTGGACCTGGGGGGAGGAATTGTAAACAATGAAAGAATTTTTCTTTTACTTTTTACTGTTTACTTTTTACTAGGAGGGGAGGGTTGGGAGGAGAGAAAAGTGCAATAATGAATAAATGGAAATCCAAAGTCTCTGTAAAGTTTCATTGAAATTAATAATAAATTTAAAAATAAAAAGGAAGTGTAGCCAAAATGGTCCTTGGATGGGAGGTTGGCAAGGGATCAGTCCCTGAAGAAGGATATCAGGCTTGGTAAAGTAGATCAGGAAAAAGAGAACCTCAACAAGATACACTGACACAGTGGCTTCAACAATGGGATCCCAGTAGGTGCAGTGAGAATAGTGCCTGCCAGGCCACGGTTTTGTTCAGTTGCACATAGATTGATTATGAGTGGGATTTGACTGGACAACACCTTATAGTAACAGGGAATTTTTAAAGAGCAAGAGTACCTTTGAGAGGGAAGAAATAAGGAGTGTGATTTTATGCAGCTATTTATCAACTTTAGGTCCGCTCCCAAGTTGTACGTGCACGAAAAGAACCTGAGAACGAACATCTAACCAAGTGAGTGTCCTGGCTGCAGGCTGACCACTGGGTGGTGTAAACATGTGACTAATCTCAGAGGAATGGCTGCAAAGGCTTTCCAGGCTGGACTGACCTTGGTACTGTGGCCGCAGAAGGCAGGTTGGAACGTGCAGCCTAAGTCGAATCACATCAGTTAACTACTGAGATGGAAATATCAGTGTTTCCATAGGTTTAGATAAGAGTCTCATAACAACGCATGGGAAAAAAGTGCCAGATATACTCCAGAGTCCCAATGTATAAGGAAAGCCATCCACAAATGTGACAAGGACTTTAAAGTAGCAATTTCACTTATGCCCCAATAAGCAGTCACAAATATTCTTGAAACAATTAGGTAAAACCTCAGGATACATACAAAGAGAGTCATAAAAATATATTCAAATTCAGCTGCCCAAAAGTAGGCTGATCCAGGCATGGATCCCCGGGCAAGGGGAGAAAACGGCAGGGGGGAAGCAGCACTACCTTTAACCCACAAAAGAGACAATAAAACTGCCTGCTAGGGTTTCCAAGGTTGTAGCTATTGTTGTTGGGTGCCATTAAAGAAACTACAACATACAGCAACTCTATGCACAACACACCTGAGCCCTGCCCTGTCCTGGGCCATCTCATCATTCCTGATATCGTTGATTCCACTGTTGCAGTCACTGTGTCAAACCATCTTATTGAGGGTCCTCCTCACCTTCACTGCCCCTTCACTTTTCCAACCATGATGTCCTTTTCCAAGGTCTTGTCCTTCCTAACAATGTGCCTCAAATACGTGAGATGAAATTTCATTGTCTTTGCCTCCAAGGAGCACCCTGATGACACTTTCTCCAAGATATATTTGTCTTTTTTAAAAAATTAGTGTGTGTGTGTGTGTGTGTGTGTGTGTGTGTGTGTG
>NW_006399753.1:14873225-14912406 GCF_000299155.1 Elephantulus edwardii
TGTACCGTCAAATCAGATCTGACTGGTACAGGAGGATATTGCGCCTCCTTCTCCGGCAGAGCATCTGGTGGATTCGAACCGTGCGCCTCTGGGATTGCAGTGCAGCTTCTTGCCACTAGGCCACCAGAGCGCCCCTAGTTCGTCTTTTTTAAAAAATGTATTTTAATGAAAGTTTACAGGCACTTTGGATTTCCATTCATTCATTGTTGCACATTTTCCTCCCTGCCCACCACTCCCTGCCAGTTCGCTTTTCTCTTTGAAAAATTAAAAAAAAAATTTTTTTTCATTGTTATACAATCTCACACACAAACACACACCAGTCCACTCCACTGTGCAGCTTTCATTCTGGACTCTTATCATGACAATAATACCTAATCATATTTTCCTCCTAAACAGTTCTCTCCCTCACCTGTTTCAATGCAGTAAACATTATTTATCCCCTCTTAGTTCCTCCTCCCCTCCCAACTTCAATGTCAGTCCGTCTTTACTATAGTGGCACTATGCAGTATTTATCCTTTTGTGACTAAGATATTTAGCTCAGCATAATGTCATCCAAGGTGACCCATTTAGTATAATATTTCATGAGTTCCTTGTTTTTCGATACAGCACAGTATTCCATTGTGTGAATATACCACAGCTTCTCTAGCCATTCGTTTGTTGATGGGCACTTAGGTGATTTCCAAATCTTTGCTATTGTGAACAAACCTGCAATAAACATGGGTGTGCATATATTTGCTTGGGTGGCGGTTATGGTTTCTTTAGGGTATATTCCCAGAAGTGGAATTGCTGGATCAAATGGTATTTCTATTTCCAACTTTTTGAGAAAGTGCCATATTGCTTTCCAGACTGGTTGTACCATTGTTTGTCTTTTTTATGGTCCATGGAATATTTAGTACTCTTTTCCAACACCACAACTCAAAGGCATAGATTCTTCTTCTGTCATTCTTACTCATTGTCTAAGTTTCAGATGTATGGCAAGTAATGAAAAGACCATGGTTTGGATAAACATACTTTAGTTTTTAAGTTCTTATCATTGCTCTTAAATGCTTTGGAGAGGTCCTTGACAGCAGATTTTCCCAATGCAATCCATCTTTTTATTTTCTGATTGCTGGTATCAAGGGTGTTGATTGTGGATCTAAGTAAGACAAAATCATTAACAATTTCAGTCTCTTCTCCATCTATTACGATGTTGCCTATTGGCCTAGTGGTGAGGACTTTTGTTTTCTTGATGTTGAAATGTAATGCATCTTGAAGGCTGTAGTCTTTGATCTTCTTCAGCAAGTGTTTTAAATCCTCCTCATTTTCAGCAAGCAAAAGATTATGTTACCTGCATAAAGGAGGTTGTGAATGATACATCAAGTTATCAGGTTTTGGTATTTGTTTTTTCCTTTCTCTCCTCTGCCAGATTGCTCTGTCATGGGGAGACAGTAGCAATGCCAAGAGGACATTCAGTCCACCATGTGGAGAGGCTGGTGTAGAGAGGGATCAAGGTTTCCCAATAACAACCAGCCCCAGAATGAATGGGTCGTGTGGGCGGACTTGGGAGGACTTCTTCACAGTGGATTCTAAAGCACTACTCAAGCTTACAGATGAATGAAGGTGCACTCCACATCTTACCATAACCTCATCAGAGACTCCAAATCAGACCAGACAAGTTGCTCCTGTGTTACTGACCAAAGAAGCTTTGAGAGATAATAGATGATGATTCTTGATTTGAGCTTCTAAATGACACAGTGTTAGATAACTAACTGTTGCTGTTGTTGATTGCTGTCGAGTTGAGCACAACTCATGGTGACCCTATGAACAAAAGGCCTGAGGTCTTCCTATAACTATTGTCATTTCTCGAAGTTCATAGAGTTTCCAGAGGCATGTTATCTAGGAAGTGGATGCCACTCCTCCTGCTTCCAAGATAACTACTTCAGACCCCCTATATACAGCTGGCTTCATCTACACGCTCTTAGTTCATTCTCATCAAGTGCAATGTCTCGTTTTGCAAAAGAGCAATATGCTGTCAACAAGGAGTGAAGAAGGTACCACATGGTCACAGAGATAGTTCATAATCAAGCTTGGTTTCAATCCCCGAACTGCCATATGGATCGTGTGACAATGTGTCAGGCATCAGGTTGTAGGCTTAGAAACCAGTTGAGAGAAGAGCTGAGCAGGAGAGGCTATTGAACTGGGGAAGAAAAGTGTCCTCATGGTCATTTAGAAGAAAAGAGATAAAGCAGCAAATTCCCAAGCAATTCTGTGGGTCAGATTGGACTTGAGACAACAAAAAAATAAAAAGTATTGGAAAAAAAAGGCGTATCTATGGAAAATGCTTATAATCTTTCCATTTCAAATGACAGTGTAGCTAAGAACCTCTTAACACACAAAGTGAAGGAAGGCACTCATTCAAAGCTACCTAGCTCCTTCTCTGTTCCTAGTTGTTCTGACGGCAGGGCTTCATCTTGTAATAACAATGTTGAAGTGAGAAAAACCACAGAAAATGAAGTAAACAGTGGTTCCACTTATTTTTATCCAGTTCTGCCTTCCCAGAAGACCTGGAGAGAATGATTTAGCACAGAGAAAGGACACCTCAAGAAGATCATGGAGAATCTGGCTCATGTTCTTGAACTTGGCACTCAGGGAGATCTCCCAGGACCTGCTGCTCTGTCTCTCCCTAATGGAGGTCAGTGTTAATGAATCTTGTCATTGGTCTGACCAGGCACTCACTCTCCCAGAGCCAAGCGTAAAGGACAGAAGCTCTGCAGGTGCCTGGCTGTTTGGCCAGCTCTCCCTGAGAGGAAGCCTCACCCAGAGTTGACAGAAATGGTCAGAAGGAGAAATGATCCCAATTCCAACAGTACCTGTCTTTCCATCTACACTGTACTCTATGGTAGTATTTCACTTTTGCTCTTCACACGCAATTCCTAGTCCCCGTGACGCCACAGTTAATCTAAGAGATAAGGAGTTTGCCAGAGTCAGAGTTTGAAGCCTTGGCTTGGCAAGGTTCTGCCACTCAGTGAGCATGTGACCTTTCCAAGTTGCCTGTTCTCCTGAGTACTGACCTTCAAATGAGTGTCCTCAAACATGAAACAAGCTCCCGGGTCAGTTGGGTGTAGATGCAGAGCTTCCTTCAACACAGGAGACACCCTCTGGCTATCAGTTTCTGAGGCCAGCATTCATCCTCTAGCTCTCACCGTCACATCTGCAGCTCAGCCCTCAGGAAGGAGAACTGGGCAAAAGGAACATCATCGCTTCCTGTCAGGAGAGGCTTTGGGCTGGTTAGTGCTGCTGGTTGGTGTGGAGGTTCATTGCTTTCCTCCTCTTCCAGGGGTACAAGCTGCAGATGCTAACTTCAGTTTCTCACTGTCTTTCTCATTCGTGCATGTAGCTTTGGTATCTCTTCTCCAGCACCCTCGTGCCTTTGACTTAGAGAGGTAGCAGTTCCCCAGGCAAGGAGTAACCCATTCCAGGGTGGTCTGTGTAGAGTAAGTGCGAAGGACCAGGTCCTTAAGCTTCTCCTGCAATTTGACAAACACCTGAGTCCCTGGCCGTCCTCGTTCCTCCTTAGTGGTCTTCCCTTTACTCTCCTTGTCTCGCTAACGTATTCATCAACAGCATCCAGAGGGATCCCCAGCCAGCTCATCTCCGTCCTCCCCTGGTGGTCCTCCTCCAGCTCCCACCTCAGAGAAGTGGAATGGCCCAGGGAGCCCCGCATGACCAGACCCATTCCCTCTCTGACCACCTGCTCCCTCCCTCGCTCCACTCCAGCCTGGCCTCCTCCCTGTTCTTAGGACACAAGCCTCACACCCTTGTCTTGAGGTCCTCACCCTGGTTATTCCTTCTTTCCAACATCTTCTTCCATCTAGTGTCCACATGGCTCCCTCCATCCCTTCCTTCCCACATCCTCATCTCCTGAAGTCTTCCCAGGCCCCCTCATCTCCACATTACTATTCCTGCTCTCTTTCTTGCGTGATGATCTTCCTCAACATGTTATTTTCTAGAAATATTTCTTATACATGGGGTTTGTTGATCTCCTAACTGGAATGTCACTCTCATGTCGGCAATAGTCTTTTTCAAAGTTCACTGCTTTGTTCCTAGTGAACAGAGCCTAACACACAATAACAAATATTAGTCCAATTAATCACAAATCTCTTACTTTAATTTTTTTTTTTAAAAAATACTCTATTTGGAGGATAATCTAGACAGGATCCTTACAACGCCTGGTGAAGCAAAAGCATCCATAACTCAATTGTATGGCTACACTTAGCAACACAGGAGTCTGAGAAAGCAGGTTTCTAGTTGGCTGGCCAAGTATCAAGGAGTTCCATTTATAAAGATAAAAGTAGAGACTAGATCCTGGTAGAAAGCTGTTTGATGTACACTCTACACTTATTTTTATATACTGCGAACTTTTTTGGTGCTTTATCTTTGAAAACATTCGTAATCACATATTTGTATAATTTACATCATCATTCTCTACTCGTGGGCATGTGAAATGTTCACTTCTTCACTTTCTATAATACTGCAAAGAACGAACATGGTAATTTTGTGTGCTTCCTGACAATCTCCTTATGGTGACCTCTGAAAAGCCTTCTCTGAGGTGCTTTCACAGAGGTCTTTGATTCAGGATCAAAGTAGTCTTCAGAATTGCTGTCCCATGTCCTCCTGGGGAGAGGTGAAGCTTCAATGGTCTGGATACATTCACATTCTCCCTCTACCCGCCCCCCTCCTTACTTTGGCCAACTCTTCCTCTAGAAGTAGGACTGGTACAGCACCAAGGCACATGGGAGAAGAGAATGTGTTTGCAGCCTGAGATTTCACAACTGAACGGTTTATTGGGTTATGATTTAAAGGTTTACCTAGAAAATGGAAAACTGAATCCCATGCATCTCCAGGTCATGGGTGTATACAATTTTATTGATTGATTGTTGTTGTTGTTAGATGTCATCAAGTCAAGAATGACTCATGGTGACCCTATGAACAAACAACCTAAACCCTGTACTATAACTGTTGTCATAGTTATATGACAGTATATCTCTATGTTCATAGAGTTTCTAGAGGCATGTGGTTTAGGAAGAAGATGCCACGCCTGCTTCAAAAATAGTCAGCAATTACATTTGTATATGACTTCACAGTTTGCTAGTATTTATTGTGTGTTAAATTGTTTCCCAAACATTTATGTTCCAAATCTTAAACCTCTGTCCTTGTGTATGTAATCCCATTAAGGAACTGGTCTTCCTTTGTTATGTTAATGAGACAATATCAGTGTAGTGCAGATCTTAAGTCAATCATATTAGATACAAAATGAAAAAATTAGGTGCAAAGAAGGAAGCACGAATGGAGAAAAATTAATGATACTTGGAGATCACTGTGGAACCAAAGAACAGAAGCTGAAAGAGGCAAAGATTTTTTTTTCCCCTCACAAGGAAGAGAACATCTTCCCTAAAGCCAGTGCCCCAGATTGAGGCTTCTGGCATCCTAAACCATGAGAAAATAGATTCCTGTCTATTAAGGTCCTCTGCTGTGTATTTCTGTTATGACAGCATTAAGATCTCATTGACAGGCTCCGACACTAATTTTTCTGAAACACAAATCTGCAACCTCCGTAGCGTAAACTTTTTGAAGTACCTGACGTATCATCAAGGAGCTCTCATGGAAAACACCTTTTCAGATTTGAAACCTTATTAGGAGGCTGTTGTCATTGTTGGGTATTGCCATTAAGACAATCACAGACCATAACAACCCTATGAGCAACAAGGCAGAACCTTGCCCGGTCCCCTGCCAACAGTATTACCTCACCACTGTTGCAGCCACTGTGTGACTCCATCTCCTGGAGGGTCATTTCTTCCTTTTTCTGACCCTCAAGCTTTCCCAGAACAAAGACCTTTTCAAGAGTGAGCCGCCCCTGACAACGCAGCCAGAGTATGTGAAATGAAGTCCCATCATCCTTTCCTCTACAGAGTACTCTGTTTGCACGTCCTTCAAGACAGGTTTGTTCTTCTGAAAGTCCACGAGATGGTCAATACTCTGCCCGCACCAAAATCCAAAGGCATTGAGTCTTCTTTGGTTCTGCTTATTTGCTGTCCAACTTTAGATGCATAAGAAACAATTGAAAATACCATAGCTTGGATCAGGGGCGACCTAAGTATTTTAAACTGATAATCCTTGAGATAGGTTACATTCACAAGTACCATGGGTTAGGACACCAATACATCTTTTGTAGGGATGCAATCCAACCCAAAATACCTGGGATGCCTCTGTTACTCTTCACTAACCATGTCCAAGTAGATTCCACCTGAGATGGCCTTTCCTCCAGAAAGTCTCTGTACCTCTAGAGAAAGTCAGGCACTCACCCACCATACTTAGGATGCCCGCCGCCATAGCCCTTACTGTGCTCTGTTATAATGCCTTTCCCCCCCTGTTCAGTTACTTCAGAAGCATTACATAAAACATCTTAATGTTCGGATTTGGTTTCTAGTTATTGGTACCCAGGACCATATAATAAAGAATATGACTGCTATTTATTGGGCAACTGACTACCTGCCTATGAATGAATGAAAGAAATGTGAGGTAAGAAGCCTTTTCCAAATCAGTGTACATCAGATATCCCAAAATGATATCTTTCACTTGGAAAATATCTTAGATATCTTCTGGTCTATTGATGTATCCTTGAGTTAACATAGTTAAAAAAAAAAATCAATTCCTGGGAGCTCTGGTGGCCTAGTGGCAAGAAGCCGCACTGCAATCTCAGAGGTAAACAGTTCAAATCTACCAGATGCTCTTCTGGAGAAGGAGGGGCAATCTCTTTGTGTACCAGTCAGATCAAATTTGATAATAAACATACACACACACACACACACACACACACACACACACACACACAAATTTTTAAAAGACCAAAAAAAGTCAATTCCACATTCATTGTAAACACAGCCATACTGTCACTGCATGTCATCAAGGTAACACTCAATGCAACCCTGTGAGACAGAGTAGAACTGCCCCATTGGATTTCCAAGCAATCACATCACTGCATCTTTCTCTGCACGGTGACTGGTGGGTTTGAACTGCCAAACAACTGATTAGCAGTCACACTGTTAATCATCAAATCAGGGTTCCTAGGCATAGTTATAGAGGTGGGAAACTCTTCCTCCCATTGAAATATGTTCCATTGTTGAGTTGCCTTCAGGCTTGAAAGTCTCTCTCTTTCTCCCTTCAGTGAAACCCAAGACTTGCTCCTCCACACCTTTTAATCTCTCCCCTCCATATCAGGTCTCCTTAGCCCAGATCTTGTAACCATCCCTCTTAGCATGACTCCTACAGATGCTGGGATCCAGGGGACCCTTCTCTGGGAGGGCTGGTCTTTGCTACTCTTGGAAAATGACATCCAGAATCAGACAGGTCATTCCAGCTGGGATGGAGAGCCGAGAGTGCAGGTTCAGGCAGGAGTCAGGTCTGTGAAGGCTACGGCAAAGCTTATGAGAACTAGGAATTTTAGATCCTATAGAGCACCACAAAACTGGTGTACAACCACTCATCAATGTTTCTAAGCATTCCTTTAACTCAGTACAAGTGCCAATGTGAAGAAAACCTCAACTCAGTTCAAGGGGGGGAGAGGGGAGTGGCATTTCTATAGTCATCATCCATACAGAAACATTAATGGCCCAAGGTTAAGTGTTTAATTTTTCAGTGAAAGGCTGGTAGTTAGGCCATTTCATAGCTCCTTGGGGAGGGATGGGGGGGTGGGTGAAGCTGAGAAATCTATTCCTGTAAAGATTATAGCCAAACAACCCTTCGGGGAGATTCTGCCCTGTTATATGTGATCACTTTCAATAAATAAGCAAGCAAGTAAGGTTGTATCATTTGTATAATGCAGGTTGTTAATGAATCTTCTCCCAATCAATCTTTTGCCAAATTCTTCTTAATATAGTCTAGCTTGTCAAATTATTTACTCACATACAGACTGAGTAGGTATGAAGAAAGGATACAACCCTGACTCACACCTTTCCTTATTGTAAACCATGCAACTGCTTTTGAGTCTATGTATTGGCTTTAAATGAGCACTATGATGTGTCCAGGATTCCCATGTTTTCCAATACTACCCATAATATGTTATGATCCACACAGCCAAATGCCTTTGCATAATCAAGAACACACAAGTCAGTCAAGATCCATACGACATCAGCAGTGATGCTCTTGTGCCACAGCCTCTTTTGAAACCATCTTGAACTTCTATCAGTTGTCTGTCAATGTTACAAAGATGGCACAACTTTGCTTGCTGAAAGTGAAATGGTCTTAAAATGTTTGCTTCAGAAGATCGAAGACAACAGCTTTCAATATGAGTTACATCTCAACATCAAGAAAGCAAAAATCCTCACTACTGACTGCACCAATAGGCAACATCATGAGAAATGGAGACAAGATTGAGATAGTCATTGAGTTCATTTTACCTGGATCCACAATCAATAACCATGAATCAATAATCAACAGCCAAGACATCAAGAAACATATTACATTGAAGAAACCTGCTGTCAAGGATTTCCTCCAATTTCTAAAAAGTGAGGATGTCTATTTAAAGACTAACGTGCACCTGATCCAAGCGTTGGTGTTCTTAGTTGCTTCCTGTGCATCTCAAAGTCGAAAAATGACTAAAGAAGAATCAAATTATATGAATTGTGGTGTTGGTGAAGTGTTGAATGGACTGACAAGAGAAAAACGAAATCTGATTTGAAGGAAGTGCAACTAGCCTGCTCCTTAGAGGAAAGGAGAGTGAAACCACCTCCCATACGTTGGGCATATCTTCATAAGGGATCAGTTCTTAGGGAAAGACATCAGTAGAGGGCAATGGGCAGAGAGGAAGACCCTCAGAGAGATGGGTTGCCATGGTAACCAACAAAATGGCCTTGAACATGGCAGAGAGCGTGAAGATGGTACAGGATAATGCAAAGATAAGAGAATTGCTGGCAATAGTAGTCTACTTGACAGTACCTAAAACAGAACATCGTAATGAAGGCCTCTAAAATTTCTCATCTACCGAATTTCAAATAGCTTTGATACAGGGAGCAAAAGACACTGAGGAATGTTTTGTCCTGAAGAGGTTTTAAGCTTTAGAATGCAGAAAATATGAATTGAGCAAATCGTTTCAAAATACATTAGGTGTATACATTAAGAAGGGGGCTTATCCTAATTTGACCATTTTTAAAATTGCTGTGTAAGGCCTCTTTAAAGTATTAAAAAGCAAACAACACTTTTAGGACTGAAAAAAACCAAACCAACAACACTTTAAAGTATTAAAAATAAAAACAACACTCTCAGGACTAAAGTTGACCTTTTTCAAGCTGTGGTACTTTTAATTTTTCAAGTGCATATAAAAGCCAAATGATGAATAAGGAAGATTAACATAGATTGAATGCATTTGAATTACAGTATTACAGCATATTGAACATATATATTCTGGACTACAAGAAAGATGAGTAAATCTACCTCGGAAGAAGAACAGCCTGGATCTTCCTCATTGTGGTTCACTGCTGCCAAGCTGGAACTGACTCATAGCTGACTCTCAAATAGGTTTTCAGAGGCTGTAAATCACATGAGTGGAGACAGCCCATCTTTCTCCCAAGGAGCTGCTAGTGGATTTGAACCTCTTGACTTTGAGTTGACAGCAGAACTCCTTAACCACTAGGAAACCAGAGCTCCCTGAATGTTCCTTAGGAGTGAAAAGAACAAGATTCCAGCTGGTCTCCTGCGGGTACGGTGCCAGAAGGGACACCAGACTTGGCAGGGGGTCACTGGAAGAGCATGACTCCACGTGGAGGAGGACACCAAGTTTGGTAGAGGGTGGGTGGAAAGAGGAGGACTCTCAAAGACAGACAGACTGGCACGTAGCCAAACTGGGAATCAAATACAGCAGTGATTGTGACGCCAGCACAGCACTGGGCAACGTCTTGTTCTGGTCAACACGGGTTGGAATCAACTCAGCAGGTCATCCTCTCAGCAGCGCCCTCTGCCGTTACCATGAAGGGCACAATAGTGTCATCAGAGTTTACCTCTGTTTAGACCTCGTCACGTGGCACTTCTATTTCAGACATATTTTCCTCCGCCCCTGCCTCAATGATAAAGAAGATTTCCATGCTCCCAACTTCAATGAAGAAGAAGTGAATGTCTTTACAGGTTAAAATCATTTGCCCAAAGTGACAGAAGTAGGAAGTGACAGTGTTGTTGATGTGAGGTGCCTTCAGGTCAGGTCCAGCTCATGGTGCCCTCATCTACTGACGTCGGCAGGAAACGCTGCTGGTCTGGCATCTTCCTCACAATCATTGGTATTGGGAACCATCGCTGCGGCCATTGTGCCACTCCAGCGATGAGCTGTGAGCTCAGGTATCTCTGGTTTCAAACTATGAGCACCCACCAGCAATATTACCACCTTCAGAACTCCTTACGGCTGGAAAGACGAGTGGCTTTAAGGTGATCATATGAGCTGCTATCTTCGTAGCCATCAGACCACAGGGTTCATACAGACCCCCTGAAACAGCGAGGCCACAAGGCTGGACTCCGTGCAGAGCTCAGACAATCTTCCTGGCTTGTCTAAGTTTACTGCTCTGTGGGCACCTTTCTCAGAGATATATTAGAAGACTGGAAAGGGGGGGAATATCCCACACCCCCCAACGTGTTATTTAGTTAACAGTCTTAACTTTGTCATAAATAAAGACTGCAAATGGGACGAAAATGCATAAAATGAAAATAAGACGCATGAATCATGGCTCGTGGTAGGTACGGTGTATAAATATTCATGCTAAATTACCTTTAACTTCCGCTCCACGGTTCTCCTGTGTGCACTTAGGGTTGAGTGGCTTCTGTAGGCCTTAGTTACCGATCCGCTCGTGTGAGACTTCAGTCAGAGCACGAGGGGTAACTAAGGACTATTAGCACAGGCCTGAATCGTGTCTAATCCCACTGCGGGCCCCCGAAGCTCAAGCACCTCTCTGTCTTTTGGCAAGGGAACAGGAATCCATCTCTCGGCCTCGCCTAATCAACAGAAACTGAGCCCAGGAGAACAGAGGGGTGAAAACTCTTAATCTTAGCAACAGCAGGATCTGGTATTTTTAGCTGTGGAGCTTAAAGGAGAGAAGGAAACAAAAAGCCTTGGAAAGTTCGAGTTGAGGTAAGCCATTTCTCAAAGACGCTATTGTGTGGAGGAGGAGATGTCTGTGCCTGGGCCTGGGGGATGAAGGCCAGAGCAGGGAGTGGACCCGGCCTTCCCTGCCAGGAGAAGGACCAGTTCCTTCCTTTGAGGGGGAAGGCGGTGGAGAGATAGGGGCTGGTACAGGCTGTCACCGCACAGCAGAAGGGAAGGCCCATTAGAGAAGTGAGCAGGCTGGAGGTTCTGACCGGCTCAGGGGCCAACATTCCCTCACCTGCTCTCCTTTGGCCTCTCCATGACCTTGGAGTTGAACCACAGTCAAGTGTAATGATGATAATAGTATTCACCTCCCTCCTCTGTACAAGCTCTAGTTCCTTCCCACACAAGGCAGCCTTCTAAATGTGAACCACTGGAATTCCCTTCCAGTGACACACTGTGTTAGAATCTAACCCCCCAAGTTTATCTCAGCTGAGCCCCACCTAGGAAAGGGAGCAGGCTGCAAGTGGGTAGTGTGTGTGTGTGGGGAAGATAGAGTGTGTGTGTGTGGGGGGGGGGGGGTGTTTGTGTGTGTACTATGCTAGGTAATTTGCTACATACCAAAAAGGACATTGTGCAATTTGTTTTATATTTAAATATCTTTCACTCACAGGGTCACTATGAGTCAGCTATGACTAGACGGCACTTCACAACAACAATAACAACAGCATAAAGGTAGATCAGCTAGCCTAGTGCACAGAAAGTGATGCTACCAAGCCAAAGGTGGGTGACTTAATTCGCGGCCCTCAGGCCTGTTTTTAATTATTTTTGGTCAAACATTCTTCTAGGTCCTATAACCCTGGTCTGCCCACTTGCCGAACAGAGTTAACTCGTGGTTGCTGTGATGCTAAACACTGTGACACTAATGTGTCAAATGCAATAATGGTGACCCATGATGGACAATGTTTGGTGGAGCTCTCCGATTAAAATAAGCTTGGAAGCAGGTGTGGCATCCACTTCCAAAATAGTTAGCCTCCGGAAACCCTATGAACCTGGAGGAAGGATGAAAGTTATACAAGTGTCCAGGTCTTTCATCCATAGGGTCACTGTGAGTTGCCTACGACTCGACAGCACTTAGCAACAATAACAACATTTAAATGGAGAATGACTTTAAAATGATATACTGGCTTTTCCAATGGTTCGTAGATGCCAATTTATCACATCACTATTTCCTTAGAACATGGCTGCTAACCTAAAGGTCAAGAGCTTGAACTTGACCGCTCCACAGGAGGAAGGTGAAGCCTTCTGCTTCCGTAAAGGCTACATGTTGTCGTTAAGTGCCGTAGAGTCATAGACAGCACATAGTGAGTGACACTAGGAATGAAAGTCTTGAACACAAAACTTTCATCTTTTCTCCAAGTTCATAGAATTTCCAGAGGCAAGCTTTTTTTTGGAAGTGGATGCCACTCCTGCTTCATACAGCCTTGGTGATTCTGTGGGGACGTCCGACTCTACCTGATCGGTTCACTGTGAGTTGGAACAGACTCGTTGGCAATGGGCTTAGATCTTGAGTACGTGAAGTTAACAGTTCTAGAAAGAACTATCGGGGATTCATTCCAATTAGTTCAATACCATTTGCCACTGCATCAATTGCAACTCACAGAGACCCCATTTGTTTTAGGAGAGAACTTCTGGGTCATATAGTAGAGCGTGTAATCATTTGTCATCAGGGACTTCTAAAGTCTGTAATAGACAAAATCTAAGCATGTACATCAGGTAAAAGGTGAACTTGGAACTAGTAACGGCAACATGCGTGACTGAGTGTGGAGATGATGATGTGACCTCTGGAGTCAGAGTTCAAACCCTGGCTCTAACACCTGCACCTCTGAGTCCTTGGTTAGAAAGTTTACGTTTTTCATGCCTCAGTTTCTTCACCAGGAAGGGGAATAACAAGGCCTCACGTGTAGATGTGAGAATTAAATGAGAACGTCAGGCAACACCGAGTCTGTAGTATATCATGTTACTCAGTAAGCAAGATACACAAAGGCTGATGGGGGGTGCTTATTTACTAATTTGGAATGAACAGCTTCATGTTTGTTTTTTTCCAAAGATTCTGCTAATGAGTATGGCTGGCTTCTGTGTCTCTCCAAGCCTCATAGCATCTTCCCAAAGAATCAAATCCTCTTTTCAAACCGAGAGTCCCTGGCAGGGACAGAGCACCCAGGAAGCATGGTAAATGTGGCGTGTACATGAGCTTACCTACTAATCGGAAGTGAACAGGTCACTTGTTAAAGGATATGTTAAAACTCACGTGAAGTTGTTCATTACTGATTAGTCGCTAAAGTTCACATCGATGCTCATCTTGCTTCCTGGGTAGTCGGCCGCAGGGGGTCTGGCTCACTGTATCAGACTCTGCACAGAGTTAGCTGTTACTATTGCATGTCAGCTGCTGTCTGCAGAGAGATCACAGCCCAGTAGAGAACCCACGGGCAGACCCCATGGCATTGACGTGTGCTGAGGTCTTGGACAGCACGTGGATGGAGTTTATGGGAAGATAGACACGGGGCAAAGAAGGAAAACACCGCAAGGTCGGGGTCTGAAAGGGTAGTTTCCCATGTGTTGATGGGCAGAAGACAAAGGAGGGGACCTGCCTGGTCCTGAGCTGTGTTCAGTCACAGCACCTGCAAATAGGTAAACTGTCAAATATCTGTGCTTCTTGCTCGTTTAGCTTCTTTAATGAATCATTCTAATCTAGCCCTGGTTTATAATTACTGACACAAATGAAAGAACCTTCATGGGCCAATGGCTATGCCCCTGGTTTCTCACTAACAGGTTAATGCCTTGAATCTAACAGTCCTGCTGCAGGATAAAGATGAGGGAGTAGTGGTAAGAAGCTGTGCTGCGATCCCAAAGGCAAGTGGTTGAAATGCACCAGCTGCTCCGTGGGTGAAGGATGCTCAGTCTCCTGCCTAGGGATTCAGTGCCTCTGAAAACCCGCTAGACAGTCAGCTATGGGTCAGTTCGACTTGATGGCACATGACGACAACAACAACTCCGATAAAGGCTAACGTCTTGGAAATTCTGTGGGGCAGTTGTGCCCTGTTCTATAGGGCTGCTAAGAGTCAGAATCTATTCTAAACAATTGGTTTGGGTTTTGTAAAATTAAGTAACAAAACCACATCAAGTATCTTTTATGTCAAAAAGAGCCATTTCCTGAATACCCACAGACTTGTTGCATATGTGATTTCCTTTTCCGTCCTCCAAATAAGCATGTAAGAAAGACATTCTTATGCTAGCTTACCATACAGAGGAAAAACCCTGCAGCTCAGAGAGTTATCCTAACAAGGTCAAGTTTCCTGCATCTGGAGTGGGGCGGCTAGGATGCATACCCTCTGCTGATGAATGAACGCCAAGGTTCTGCTTGTGCCCTTTGCCAGGTTGCCTCGCACCTCGGCCTTTTGTCTCTGAGTGCCCTGCCGTGTTCTGTCCCCTCCTGCAGCATCTTCCATGTCCCTCACCTTGAGGACGATGGTGTCATCGATTAAAAAAAGCTTGCTGCCTCCCGACCCTTTCCTGTCTTCCATTACATACAAATCCCACTCGGAGAGTAGAGGTTACACAGAAGGTACACAGGTCGTCTTCATCCAAAATAATTAACCTGTTTCCTGCATTCTTCTTAAGCCTATGAGCAAGACTAGAAATTTACAGAAAACCAAGTAGTGTGACTCGTTTGGGGTCACACACAATGTGTGACCGAGAGGACAGAGAGGAACGAGGTAGATGTTCTATTAATAACACTATTAGGGAACAGCCCCTTTCACCAGTGGGTGATAGTGATGACATATGGTTTCGGCCACTCAGGTCATCTTCACTCCCTCCACATCCTGGACTTGCTGCATCTTGGCAAGTCCCATTTCCTTCCTCTCTAATCACTCAAAGTCCTTGGATCCCTAGTAACTACTTGTTACTTTAGTAACAAGTAACCCTTCATTGCAGGGAGTCCACGGCTAATGAAATGGAAAAAGAGGAAGAAAAGGAGGTGGAGCACAGGATCTGGGAAGGATTGGAAGGACCATTTTAACCCTCATCGTGAGAAGGGAAACACGGTGTATCCACCCGTGTAACAGGAAACGAATCATCATGTTGGCTTGTAGGAGGGCAGCACAATTACTTAAGCTTAAGACTTGCTTATTACTAAGACCTTTATTACTAAAACCTCGACCACTCTTTGCCAGTTGGTCTTACAAGCATAACAGTAATATAGTCACAGCTGTTATTGGTGGATGCCCTCGCGTCAATTTTCACTCACAGCAACTCCTCGTCATCAAACACAACAACTTCCCCATGGGGGTTTCGTGGTTTTGATTTTTACAAAAGCAGTTTTCCAAGTCTTTTCCCCACAGAACTCCTGGGAAGGTTTGAACCACCAACCTTTCAGTCAGCAGCTAAACACTTAACTGTCTTTAATACCATCAGGAACTGTCCTATGCCCTTAACATCATTACATCACTTAATTAGTTTAAAGATGTTGCCAATTAGCTTGTGCTGAATCATCATCTATCCTTCACAGCTATATCCATCCTTTTCTACTTTGTCCTCTGTCCTGGGAAATTGGTCTATAGAGATTATATCTCTTGCTTTCACTGCCTCCAGGTATCTCTGGTAACATAGTGAGTAAGGGGTTATGCTGTCACCCCAAAGGAATGTGTTCAAATTCACCAGCTGTTCCAAAGGAGAATGATAGGTAATCTCCTCCCACGTGATTTGTAGCTTCTGAAAAACCTGCTGGAAGATCAGCTATGAGTCAGTTCAGACCAAAGGCATGTAACATAACGTGTCCTATAGTTTCTCCTTTGGTTGAACCAAAAGGGAGCCTCAGGGAAACAGGATTTAAGAAAGAGTGAAAGTAAGATCAGATTCCTTCTTTAAAAGGTCTTTGCTGGAGGCTTGTACCCTAAAGGTACAGTAGATAAGGACCAGGCTGCTAACCCAAAGGTCAATTGTTTGAATCCACCAGTTGATCCATGAGACAAAGATTGGCAGGCTGCTTCCATAAGAATTTACAATCTTGGACACGCTAGGGGCAGCTCTACTCTGGAATATAGGATTGCTAGAAATTGGAATAAAAATTGACTAGAACAGTACATTGACAGAGAATTGCTGAGCTGGATTTAGAAGAGGCCACAGCACTAGGGATATCATTGCTGATGATTTGGTTTGCTTGATTGGCAATGCAAAGGCATTTGATTGTGTGGATCATAACAAATTATGTCTAACATTAAGAGTGGAAACTCCAGACACTTAATTGTGCTCATGAGAAATCTATACCTAGGTCAAGAATCTATTGTCCAAATGGAGCAGGGGAACACTGCACGGTTTAAAATCAGGAAGGGTGTGCGTCAGGGTTGTACCTTTCTTCATACCTATTCAATCTGTATGCTGACCAACTAATTTGAAAAGCTTGACTATATGAAGAGGAATGTGGCACCAGGATAGTTGGAAAGCTCATAAATAACCTGCATTATGCAGATGGAGCTCTGGTGGCCTAGAGGCAAGAAGCTACACTGCAATCCCAAAGGCACACAGTTCAAATCCACCAGCTGATCCTTTGGAGAAGGATGGACAACCTCCTTGAGTGTGATTAACTACCTCTGAAAACTCAGCAGAGGATCAGTTATGGGTCAGTTCTGACTCAATGATACACAACAACAACATTATGGAGATGATACAACTTTGCTTGCTGAAAATGAGGAAGCTATAAAACGCTTGCTACAGAAGATCAAAAGCTGCAGCCTTCAGTATAGATTGCATCTCAGCATCATGAAAACAAAGATCCTCACCACTGGGCACACAGTCAACATTATGAAAGACGGAGAAGCGATTGAAGCTGTCAGTAATTTTCTCTTGCTTGGATCAACTATCAACATCCTTGGTACCAGCAGTCAGCAGACCAGGAAATATATTGCATTGGGAAAGTACACTGTCAGAGACCTCTCCTAAATGCTGAAAAGCAATGTCCGTTTGAAGACTAAGCCACACTTGATCCAGGCCGTGGACTTCTCCATCACTGGGAGGCTCAGTGAAGGGGAGAAAGCCCCTCAACGAGGTGGACTGACACAGTGATTGTATCAATGGACTCACGTGTGTCAGAGGTTGTGAGGACAGCGCAGGATAAGACGGGGTTCAGGTTGTGTTCATAGAGTGACAGGAATAAGAACTGACTTGACAGCAATGGATTTGGGTTTTATAAACAACTAAGTTATGGTTTTTCTCAAAGATACCTTTTCTAAGTAACTCTTCCTTACTTCTGGATTTCTACTACTCTTTCCTCATTCGCTATTGTCTGAGGGGTGTTAAAACCCTTCTGCCATGCACACTGGGGCACTCTTGTGGCTTTTGTGGTGTCCTAAACACTTTTAGAATTTATTCTTTTAAATAAGTTCTGGTGAATGATTCTAAGCGTGGCCTCCATTTCCTATTAGAATTCTGATACATGGGTTCTATTACCATACCATTTACATATGAGATAGAGAGCTGCAGTAGTCTGTGGGTCACCCCAGTTAGAATGGCTGGGCAGGGAATTTAAAGTTGGATCTGTCTCAGTCTAGAGCCCAGGTTTGGAACTGCTGTGCTGTATGAGCTCTGGCGCCTTAGTGGTAAGAAAGTATGCTGCCAATGCAAAACAAAGGTACACGGTTCAAATTCATCAGCTGCCCTGCAGGAGAATGATGGGCAGTCTCTTCCCAGGTGATTGACCACAAGTCGGTTCTGACTTGATAGTACACAACAACAACAACAACAACAGGGGAGATAGAGCATTTCTGCCAGTGCGAGCAGACCCAGACGTGGTAACCTCCTGATGTAATCACGCAATGCTCCCTGTCTACCTCTTTATTAGGCCAGAGGTTCATGCAACTCACAGGTGCCTGAAGGATAGGCATCCTCACTGAGCCAGCTGGCTAGTCCCTCCTCTTAAGTATCAGTCAGTGCTATTGGGGCGATTAGCATCTGATAGACCAAGGAGCTGACTGCATAGGTGTACCCCAGAAAATAACACCTTGGCAATTACCTTTAACTACTGAATATCTCCCACAGCTGCTGGTACAAGCTGTGATGGCAAATAGTAGCTACCCATTAGTATCTGGGGAGGGGTCATGGATTAGGGTTGTGCCCCCAACCCAAATGCAAGCAACTTGAATTCACCAGCTGCTCCATTGGAGAAAGATGGGCAGTATCCTCTCTCGTGATTTATAGCTTAGGAAAACCCTCGGGTGGGTCAGTTATGAGTTGGTTCTGACTCGATGGCAATGATTCAGTCACCAGTGACTCCCTTCAAGTGGTGCCAAGGGCAGGTGCCAATCTCCCATCCCCTACCTGGAAAGCCTTTGGCTGTCAGATCTCAACCAAGTCAAAGCCAGTGGAAGCTCCTAGTCCACACACCGAACGCCTTTACCATTCTAGTTGCTGTTGTTAATTGCACCAAGATAGCATGGCGATCCCAGTGTGTAAAGCATAATTGTCCTATGAGGTTTGTTTTGAAGGCTGTGAATTATTGGAAAGAAGTCACTAGCCTGTTTTCTGAGGTATTGCTGGGCAGGTTGAACCCCCAATCTTTTGTCTGGTAGTTGAGCACTTAAACCTTTGTACAACTGAGTGTCTACGGTGCTTGAAGCCCATAACATTTTTTTTATTTTATAAAAGCCTTATTTCAAGCAACCAGGGCAGGGACTGACACCTGCATAGTGGCTTCCAGCTCCAGATCCAGGAAGACCGATGACCTTTATCTAAGGTGGGCCATGCTGGAGTTTCCTCTCCAGAGCAAACATCTTCCCTTCCTTAGCCTCAGACTCAAGTGGAGGGATATTTTGGTTATATACTTTCCTGTTGATGTGATGATAGAAGGAGAGGGGATGCCTGTGAGCGGTGGTGCTGAAGAAGAGTATTGAACACATGATAACAAGAGATAACAAGGCCTGTTTTGAAATCCTTGATGTGAATGCTAAATAAAAAAGCACATAAGAACACATTTAGCACTCTGGTGCTAAATGGTAAGATATTTCAGGAAATGTTTCCTTTGAAAATGTTTTGTTCTGTTCTAAGGGTGGTAGTAATTATCAACTATTTGAAGCATTTTGTAAAAAAGTATGTGGTTGCCAGGAAGTCGGTGGGTCTTACAAGTTGCTCCATGCTTGCTGGTAATTTTAAGTCAAAGCTGGATGATGACTAGGGAGGATAAAAGGAGAATTGATGCCTTTGTGCTGTGGTGTTGGAGAAGAGTACTGAATATACCATGGACTGCTAGGAAAACAAATAGGTTCATCCTGGAGAAGGTGAAGCCAGCCTGCTCCTTGGATGCAAGGATTCTGAAGCTTCGTCTGCCATACTTTGGACACACCTACCCCATTACCCCAGTTACTGTGTCAATCCATCTCATCCAGGGTCTTCCTCTCCCACACTGACCCTCCACCCTTCCAAGCATAATGTTCTTCTTCAAGGACTGGTCCCTCCTGTCTGTCCACTTGCCCAAAATATGTGAGATGGAGCTTCAAAATGCTAGCATTCAAGGGGTAATTTGGTTTTACCCTCTCCAAGACAGACCTATTTGTTTTCTTGGCAGTCCATGGTATGTTCAAGACTCTTCTCCAGCACCACAACTCGAAGACATCAGTTCTTCTTCTACCATACTTAGTCATTGTCAAGCTCTCTGATGCAAAGCAAGTTATGGTGTAGACCATGGCCTGAGTTGCCATTACTATGACCCTGTCCACAAGCAAACAAAGCACTGCCTGGTCCTGGTCCAGTCACGCCACTGGAACCCAGAGGGTTTCACTGGCTCATTTCAGAAGACAGACATCAGGCCTTCCATTCGAATCTGCCTCTCTCCCTCCAGAAGCTCCGATGAAGTCTGTTCAGCATCATGTCAACGTTCAAACCTCCACAAACAGATGGGATATGCAGGGGGTGGACTGTCCAGAAATTCACCTGGATCTCTTACGTGGAAGCTGAGAAATCTGCCCTGAACCACCAATGCCTCTGTGATTCAACGTGCCTCTTCTAACTTTTGCTTGTCTATTGTATTACATGAGAAATCTCAGCTCAGGTCTAACCGTCATCTCCTACCACATCCCCCCAAAATGACTGCCATTGGGTCAGTTCCAATTGAGAATGATCCTCCATGGGGTTTCTGAGGCTATAAACCTCAATGGGATTAAGTTTGCTTAATGAGAAAGATTGCTTATCTTTTTCCCATGGAGTGTCCTTAGAGTTGAACCACTGACCATTCAATTAGCACCGTACCACAACCCATTGCATGACCAGTGTCCAACCATCTCCTGTGAATTTATCCATCAACCAGTACGATGAGGTTGGGGAGGGGAGGAGACGAAGGATGGAGCAGTGTGAAGCTTGAACTGGGCTTATGTGAAGTCAGGTTGTTTTCATATTCCAAAGTCACAGCCGAGACTCCTCAGCAGTCCTGCTGATCAACACACAATAATTGCCAACAAAGAATCAGAGGAGAACTCAACAGTCCCTTGAAAGCCAACCAGAACTGCTAACCACAAGTGGTGACACCACAATTATGTGCAAACTCGGGCTGGGCAGAAACAGTGCCTGTCAGGAACCACAGGGCGCCAATGCAGGCCCAGCGGTTCATGAAGTGTTTCTGAGCTGTAGCTGTGCTTGGGAGAGTTTCTGAAATCTGCCTGCTGACCAGCTGAGGCCCCTGGGAGGGGAGCGGAGAGGCCTTTCTCCAGCAACCAGAGCAGCAAAAAGCACGCCATCGCCATGACTACCTCGCAGCGCCTGCCTCAAAGTCTTTCAGGAATCTCTGCTATTTGTGGAAACTGGGTAGCGTTCCCCAAAGGTTGGCATTCCTACGCTCTCCATGTATTTTCAGCAGCTGCCTCTCTGTGTTCTCCCTCATCCCAATTAAAAAGGGGAAGGGGACGCGAATGGGGGAAGGGACCCTCCATTCACATGGGGGCCTCAGTGGTGCTGAGCTTGAATGCCTTCACCAGAGGCTGGCCCCAGCAGAGGTGACCCCAGCACCGTCCTTTGCCACAACTCCCTTCTATTCACTGATTACAATATGAAACGTGGTGGGAATGCTCTTAAATTCCTAATTGGATTGGAGGGGGAAATAGGACTCACTGATGTGACTGATGAGCCAATTAGGGCTCCAGGTTTTTCTCCCTGTGCTTTTCTATGCTAGGTCTTCCCCACACAATCCCAGGGGGCAGCGAAAGACAAGATAATGTAATCGCTATTGTGTATTTGCCACAAAGAACTCCCCATTAGAGACCCTGTCCTCTGGTCAGCAGTGAATGCCAGTCTACCTTTTTTTGTCAAACAATGAAGGAAACGTGTGGAATTTGTTCAGTAAGGGAATGGTTTGAAAATGACAGAAATTCAAGGTAAACTTATCGTAAACAGACCCACCTCCCAAAATACACTCCAGGATCAATCTCTTGGCTTTTGTGTTCAAATGGTTCCCAATATCGTCTTTTCTTAAAGATCTGTTTGTCTTTTCTGGCTAGTGTGTCTCTGTTATCTTAGCCTTGATAGTGTGATAGTTAAGTATTTTAGTTCCAACCAAAACATTGGTGGTTCAAACCCACTCAGAGGCTCTGCAAGAACAAGCCCTGGCAGTCTGATCCCAAGACGATTTCAGCCTAGGAGGGGTAGGGAGTGGGGTGGGGGTGGAGGCGCAGGGAAAGTGTTCAGGGTAAGATGCAAAGCTGATTGTTGTGATGTCTGTCAGTAAATGACACACTAGCAATGACAGCAATTTTTTTAAAAAAGAGTAACTGCTGAGTCTGCTGATATGCCATTAAACACCTCACTGGGTTTCCTTCCTTCGTTTGGAGATTTAGGATCATGGTTGCACGGGATAAGCTAGTTCATTGGCCTAACAATGTGCTTAGTGTTTCTGCTCTACATCCTAGTTCATTTTATAGCGTCTGGGCTCTTAAAAGGGGCCTTGGTGATTCAGTAGGTATTTGGCCACTAAACAAATGGTCAGCAGTTCAAATCTGCCATATCCTTCAAAGAAGAAAAATGAACAGTCTCCTCCCCTGAAAATCTACAGCCTCAGAAACCTGAGGGCTGCTCTGAGCCAGAATCGATAGGGTGCCAGGGAGTTGAGTATTTTGAGTTTGAGGGTCTTGCAGCTTGAAAGAGGGCATTCAAAGCACAGAAGTAGTCCCTATTCACCTGGAACATGAGAAGGAAGGGTGGCAAAAGAAGAAAACCAAAGAATAAAGGTGTGGCTAATTTCCTCCATGAACAAACTCCCTCCTTTGGAATGACACTAGAAGAACTGCATGATGCTACTATTACTGAACATTTTGATTAAAGATTATAAGAAGAATCCTGATCAAAAGAGGGGAAATGCAGAGCAGAATTTCAAATTATCATGCACTCTAGGTTTTTTGAAGCTGTAGAAGATGAATAAGTTCCCCGATGTTATTGCTGGGTTAGTCTTTAAACTTTAAACCAGAAATAGCCTTTGAAATCATCCTAAAACTGAACACTACAAAATACCTCATGTACTGTCCAGAAAACAAATGTGTCTTGGAGAGGGTGCAGCCAGGATGCTCCTTAGAGAGAAATATGGTGAAACCTTTGTTTCATACTTTGGGTGTATTGTTAAGAGGGACCAGTCCTTGGGAAAGGATGTCATGCTTGAAAAAGCGGAGGGTTAACAAAGGAGGAGAAGACCCTCAACAAGATGGATTGATGCGGTGACTCTAACAGTGGGCTGCAGTGTGGCAAAGGTGATGAGGGCGGCATAGACGAGGCCAGGATACAGATCCATTGTTGAGGGTTTCTAGGAATTACAGTTGACTTGAAAGCACCTAGTAACCATTTAGCTTAAATAGTGAAAAGGGTTTAGTAAAAAATAGCTTAGCTTAGCTCAGCCATGAATTGTAGTCAACGCGACTGCACCTAACAACAATGGAAAGTCTTCATATTGAGAATGGATTCTTTTAAGAACTAGCTATTGGGGTAAAGTTGACAAGCGTAAACTTGAAAGATTAGACTGTAGGAGGCAAAAGAATTCATGTTAATGAGGAATGACAAACAGAAAATAAGAGTAAAATTCATTTCAGTAAGTAAATAATATATGAAGTAACTCTGAATTAGTATATATCATCCTGTATGTCCTAAAGTTTTTAAAATTAAAGTATAAAAAGAGAAGACGAATAGAGCTTGGAAAACACTATGAGGCAATACTTCTCTACCACGTAGGGTTGTTGTAAGTTGAAGTTGACTCAGTGACACCACCAACAACAATAACATGTCTTCCTTATTCCGCAGGAGACACAATTTCACTTTCAGAGTTCTGGAACTGAAAAAGAAGCTCCTTCAGCAATTGCTGTTCACACATAAAGTGCTAGTTGTTGTTCTTGTTAAGGGTCATCAAGTCAACCACAATTCATGGCAACTAACTCTATAAACAACAGGAACCTTGCTATATCCCACACTATCAACACCATCTCTGACATGCTCAAGCCAGTTGGTTTTTGTTTGTTTGTTTGTTTAAATTAGTGATTTTTTTCATTAACTAACTTATTAACATTGATAATTGAACCTGACAAGGTTGCTGAATATAAGATCAGTAAACAAAAACCACTTCTATTTCTCTTTTTGAGGGGGTAGGGAGAGAAACTTCAGTTTCTTTTTGTAAAATAAAATATCTTCTTTTAATTATGATTTTAATGAAAGTTTATAGAAAAGTTAGATTTTCCTTCATTCATTGTTGCACATTTTATCCCCTCTCCCTCCCTTCTCCCATTTCCCCCTTTTTTCCAATATGCATAGCAGATTTATTTATAAGAGCCCAAAATAATAAACAATCCATATTTGAGTATGGATTATAAGAATAGCTCTTCATCTGGTTAATGTGTAAAGAGATGGTAGAAAGAGATTGATATGGTGAAATACCACTCCACTGGTTTCATAGGACTTCCATAACAAAACACCACAAATGGAATCAGTTCTAAGGAACAGAAATGCATTGTCTCACAATTCTGGCACGGAGATATCTGATAACAGGAGGTCAGTCTTATTAAATCTTTCATCTCCCACCCCCCTTTTTTTAGCATTCGTTCATTGTTGCACAATTACCACCTTCACACCCCTCCACCCAGTCGTCTGTGAAATGGGCTGTTATCATTCACATGGAATGCTGTTGTCACATGTATGGAGCACTTCACGAATTTATGCGTGTCATCGCTGCACAGGAGCCATGCTCATCTTCTCTGTATTGTTCCAATTTTAGTATACATGCTGCCGAAATGAGCACTCAAGTCCACTGTCACAGTCACTGTGTCAGTCCATCTTGTTGGGATCTTCCTCCTTTTCTCTGACCTTCCATTGTCCCCAGCATAATGTCTCTTTCCAAAGACTGACCCCAACTGGGGACATGCTGAAAGTATGTGATACGAAAATCCATCACCTTTGCCTCTAAGGAGCTCTCTGGCTGCACTTCCTCCATGAAAGACTTTTGACAGCCTGTGGTACTTTTATCCAAGACCATAATTCAAAGGCATTAACTCTTAGCCTGTCCAACTCTTAGTCATTGTCCTACTTTCAAATGCACAGGAAGTAATTGAAAAGATCATGGCTTATGTCAGGTTCACCTTAGTCTTTACAGTGATGTCCTTGTTCTTCAGAACTTGGAGTGGTTCTTTTAAACAGATTTTCACAGTGCAGCAGATCTGTTGATTTCTTGACTGCTGCTACCATGGGTGTTATTATGAATTTGAGAAAAATCAAATCATTGACAACTTCAATCTTTTGTCCATCTATCGTGATGTTGCCTCTTGGTTCAGCAGTGATCATTTTTTGCTTTCTCAATGTTGAGGTGTGAACCATATTGAAGGCTGTAGTCTTTGATTGCCTGAAGCAAGTTTCAAGTCCTTCTCACTTCCAGCAAGGAAGGTTTGTGAATCTGAATAACACAGGTTGTTAAGTCTTCCTCCAATCCTAATGCCACATTCTTCTTCATAGAATCTAACTTCTCAAATGATTTGATCAGCACACACATTGAATGGGTGTGGTGAGAGATAACAACCCTGACACACACCTTTCCTGATGTTAAATCCCACTGTGCTCTGCTTAGACAACAGCTTCCTGGTCTAGGTTTAAGTTTCACATGTGCACAAGTTAGTCTTCTAGATTTCGATTCTTCTCAATGTTAGCCAACATTTATGATGATCCAAACAGCCAAATGCCTTTTCATAGTCAATAAAATACAGGCATTCTTCTGGTGTTCTCTGAAGTCTAATCTAGCAGCAGCAATGACATCATTTGTTCCACAACCTTTTCTGAATCCCATTTGCATTTTTGGTTGTTCCTTGACCATGTGTTCTTCAGACATTTTTCAATAATCTTAAGCAAGATTTCACTTGGATGTGATATTTTTTCAATTTTCCTGTTGAATTACCCTTTTTTTGGAATGGAACAAATGTGGATCTCTTCCAGTCTGTTGGTAAGGAAGCTATCTTCCAGATTTCTAGTAGTTGTAGTTGGTTTTGTTGTTGTGAACCGTTGAGTCAGAATCCACTCACAGCTCATTCTCTAGTGGGCTTTCAGAGGCAGTAAATTGCATGAAAGGAGATTTTTTTTCCCTTTCTCCTGTGAAGTAGATGATGCTAAACTGTGTACTTCAGTTGCTGCAGGAGGAGAATCAGCAATATCCTCCCATGAGATTAACTGTCTCTGAAAACCTGCCAGAGGTTCAGCTATGACTGGGTTCCGAATCAATGGTACACAACAAAAAAAAAAATTCAACTGCTAGTTGTTATTATGTGGCATTGAGTCACCTGTGACTCATAGTGATCCTATATACAACAGCTCTGAATCCTGTTCTACCCTGAGCCAACCTTATTGTCTCTGACACACTTACACTCATTACCCCAGTCATTGAGTCATTCCAACTCATTGAAGGTCTTCCCCTCCTGCACTGTCCCTCCGCCCTCCCAACCTTCATGTCCCTCTCCAAAGACTGATCTTTTCTCTCAACGTGCCCAAAGTATGTCAGACAGAGCTTTAGAATCTTCACCTCCAAGAAGGAGCCTAGTTTCACCCTCTTCAATGAATCTATTTGTTCTCCCAGCAGTCAATGGTATATTCAATACTCTTCTCCAACACAACTGCTCAAAGGAACCAATTTTCCTTCTATTATCCCTCAAAATTGTCCAGCTTTCACATGCATAGCATGTAATTGTGAAGACCCTGGCCTGGATCAGACACACCTTAGTCTTCACATGGACATCATTGCTCTTCAGTATTCTAAAAAGGTCACTGACAGCAGATTTCCCCAATGCAATTAGTCTTCTGATTTCCTGGTTGCTAGTACCAAGAGTGTTGATTTTGGAGCCAAGCAAACTAAAGCTGTTAACAATTTCAATCTCTTCACCATCTATCATGATGCTGCTAATCGGCCCAGTGGTGAGAATCTTTGTTTTCTTGATGTTGAGGTTCAATCCATATTGAACTTCTGCAGCAAGTGCTTCAGATCCTCCTCAGTTTCAGCAAGCAGGGTTGTGTCATCTACATAATGCAGGTTGTAGATAGGACACATCCTGGTGTACATCTTGCCTGATTTTAAACCATGCAGCGTTTTCTTACTCTGTTCTGATGACTGCCTCCTGGTCCAAACATGTTGTTGTTGTTAAATGCCATTGAGTCATAGACAACTTATAGTAATCCTATGAACCAAAGACCTGAGTACTTTTATAACTTTCATCTTTTTCTCCAAGTTCATAGGGTTTCCAGAGGCAAACTATTTTCGAAGTGGATACCACTCCTGCTTCCAAGCTTGTTTTAACCGAGGAGTCCCAAGAAACACTGTCCATCATGTGTGACCACTATTACATTTGACACATCAGTGTCACAGTGCTCAGTATAATAGCAATCTTGCGTTTTCTCTACAGCAAATGGACAGACCAGAGCTATACCACCTAGAAGAATGTTTGATCAAAAACAGTTAAAACCAGGCCTGAGAAACACAGATTAAAATCACCCATGCTTGGCTTGGTAGGCCAACTGAGCTCGCTTCATGTTGTTGTGGCTGTTAAGTGTCATAAAGTCGTAGACGACTCATAGCGACCCTTTGAATGAAAGATCTGAACACTTGCATAGCTTTTGTCTTTTCTCCAAGTTCATAGAGTCCAAGTATAAGTTTAGCATAAACTGAAAATAACAGTATCCCAACTGCTTAGCCTCAGGATACACATCTGACCCTATAACAGACAAATCAGATGTTGTTAAAACCTTCAGAATACAACTGGGGGGGGGGGGTGTCCAGAAAGCACAATTTTTGTTTTTAAACCTGAGAAAGTGACTTCTAGAAATATAGAACATGTGGTCTGGATGAGGTAGGTCTAAAGGAATGCACATTGCATACAGAGAAAATCAGACTGAAGTCCTTAGTTTTAAATTTTGAGTAGATTACAGTTGTTAGAGTAATAGTTTGCAATAGATCATGCTTACTTGGATAAAAGCCTTCCATCATCCTTTCCCACATTAAGTCTAGGCAGAGTCATGTCATTTGCTTTGGCTAGCGTTGTTTGGTTATGTGCCTTTGAGCTTTCTATGATTCATGAAGACTCATAAACAATGGCTCTGAAACTTCCTTTGTCTTAAACTAAATGCACGGTCTTTGACACACCTGACCTCATTGCCATCATCACTGTGTCAATCCATCTCACCCAGGGTCCTCCTCTCCTGCACTGACCCTCCACCCTTCCAAGCATGATGTCCTTCTCCAAGCACTGGCCCCTCCTGACAACATGCGCAAACTATGTGTGATAGCGTTTGAAAATCTTTGCCTCCAAGGAGCAACCTGGTTTTACCCTCTTCCAGGGTAAACCTATTTGTTCTCTCGGCAGTCCAGAATTTGTTCAATACTCTTCCCCAACACCACAACTCAAAGGCATCATTTCTTCTACTGTCCTTAGTCACTCTCTAACTTTTTGATGCATAGCAAGCAAATGAGAAGACCATGGCCTGGATCAGGCATGTCTTAGTCTCTAGACTTTTTAGCACTCTAGAGAGGTTCTCAACAGCAGATTTTTCCCATGCATCTTGTCTTTTGGTTTCTTGACTGCTGGTGCCAAGAGTGTTGACTGTGGGTCTGAGCAAGATAAAATTGTTAGCAACCTCGATCTTTTCTCCATCTATCATGGTACTGTCTATTGGCCTGATGGTGAGGATATTTGTTTTCTTGATGTTGAGATGGAGTCCGTATTGAAAGCTGCAACCTTCAATTGAAGGTTGAACTGAAGAACTTGAATTGAGCGACCAGGTTGTTCCTTGGAGGCAAAGGTTTTGAAACTATCTCACATACTTTGGGCATGTTGCCAGGAGGGGCCAGTGCTTGAAGAAGGACATCATGCTTGGAAGGGTGGAGGGTCAGTGCAGGAGAGGAATATGACGCAAGCAGAGGCTGCAGAGGCACTTAGGTACCGGAATTTATCCTCTCCCCTGTTTTAAAATTCAATCACCATTTGAAAAAGCCTCGGCTAGCCAGCCTGCTGGAACCACATGACCTACCCTACAGTGATCGCCAGCTGCTAGGTTCGTGATGCCTCTCCCTCTAATCCTGATTACTGCTGGCTATGAGTACTCAAGCAAGGTTGTTTTCTAAAGGCTTACTATATTTGAATTATTACATTATTAGTTACAATATTGCTAGCAACTAAATAGAAACCTCTTTTATGTGTGTTCTCCTTTCTCTTTAATTAGCACTTCATTCCCAAGAAAGTTATACAGATTCTACAGATTCATAAATACTACTTACCACAATATGGTAGCTAAAACATCAGAAAGTTTGCAACAGGCAGCAACAAAAACAACTGCAAGTGATTGTAGAAAATAATTTCACTGGGACTGGAATTTAGTAATGATGACAGCTTTCCCCAGAATGTATTCGATGGTTCAAAGCAAATTAATGTAGTGATTTTGCCTTGGAGGTATATTGACATTTATAGGTTTATTGTAGATGGGGTTTACAGGAAATGCTTTGTTGTAGTTAACTATGGGAATATCGTTTTTAGAAAAAGTAACACATTTTTGTAGAAACATTGAACAACATTTGCATAGACCGTGGTTTTGGTGTGACCTCCTTAACAGTGTCACTTGCTGTTGTCTTCTCCCCTTCTGCAACACAACCCTAGTGAGAGATGGACTGTCCATTTCTGCATTCTTCTGACCCCCACAGGTTGTCTACTCAGCCACTTCCTTCCCTTGAACTGTGAAACATTTCCCCATTCCACACTTAAACTAGGGCTTGAATCACATCTAGATTATAATCCTTTTCTCAGAGGGTCCTGTCTGAAACACTTAAGTATGTCACAGACACTTGACATCATTTGCTCGTTTTTTTTTCTTCCTTTCTATTATTCTTTTTCAGTTTACTGTTTTAAGTATGAACTTTATATCCATTATGAAATTATTCAACTCTTAGGACTGAATAAAAATCCAAATGATTTGTAAAATGTTCTCACTCATAATTTTTTTTTAAAGATTCAATCATTGTAAAAGAATATGCATATAACTGTGGGATTTCCCTGCCACCACCATCACCACCACTTCTGATTCTTAGATTCTGACAGAGAAATCACTATTTTTGTTGTTTTGGATAAACTTCTGGAAATATAGGAAAAAGTCTGAAAAAAATATATAGATGATCAAAGAATACAGCTTTTAATATAGATTTCATCCCAATGTTAAGAAAACAAAAATGCTCACCATTGGACAGATAGACAACATCATGATAGAGAAAAGATTGAAAGTCTCAATTGCTTAATCTTATTCGGATCCACAATCAACACCCTTTCTGCCAGCAGGCAGGAGATCAGGAGATGCATTGTGCTGAGAAAGTCCATAGTTACGGACCTCTCCAAATTATCACTGAGCAATGATGTCCGTTTGAGGACTAAGGTGCATCTGATTCAGGTCATAGTCTTTTCAATAATTTGCTATGCTGCTGAAAGTGGGACAATTAATAAGGAAGACAGAAGAAGAATCAAAGCCTTTGATGTGTGGTGTTGGAGAAGAGTACTAAATGTCCTATGAACTGCCAAAAAACCCAAACAGATATGCCTTGGAGAAAGTGCAGCCAGAGTGCTCCTTGGGGGCAAAGGGGGTAAAGATTTGTCTCACATACTTGAGGCATGTTCCTAGGAAAAGCTGTTCCTCAGAGAGGGACATCATACTTGGAAATGTACAGTCAGTGAAAGAGAAAAAGACCCTCAACTCTGTGGACTGACACAGTGATTACAGCAACGGGCTCGAGGATTTTGAGGATAGTGCAGGGCAGGACAGGGTTCAGATCTGCTCTTCGTAGAATTGCTGTAAGTTGTACTCAGCTTGATGGCACCTAAGGAAAACAGCATAGATATAGACACATACATATATACATATGGAACTACATGTTGTTGGGAGTCGAGTACAACTCACAGTGACCCTACTGCCAGAGGATGTGTAGCCTGCTCTGTCCTGTGCCATACTCAACATCTCTGGTATAGTTGAGCCATTCTTAACAGCACCTAACAAAAACAATATGTATATGTTATACACACACACATTACGATTCCCTGGGTGGTGCAAATGGTTAAGTGCTTGACTACTTACTGAATCCACTCTGAGACACCTCAGAAGACAGGGCTGGGCATCTACTTCTGAACAGCCGCAGCTCTGAGACATCTATGAAGCAGTTCTGTTCTGCATCATGGGTTACTGCTAGTTGGAATAGACTCAATGACAACCAACAACAGCATACATGTAACTCTGTCTCTTTTCTTCCTGCAAAATGCAGTGTCTGCACCAAGAATATGGAAACCAGTGGGACAGGAAACTAATGAAAGAGTAACCTTCAAAGATCTGTGGAAAGGATGCCTGAAGGTGTTAATGACATTGTTTCCTGTACAAAACCCGTATCCTACATCTGCGGTTGCCCATGATGGATACTCTTTTGATAATGGTTCCCACATGACTGATGGGGCATGTGCCTCACTCTGCAGCTGAGTGTGTCACACATAATCTATTGATCATACCACCCCGGCTGCCGCTCCTCCTTCTGGTTGAATTGCTTCTGGAAGGACCTTGTTTAATGGCTGAATCCCTGTTCACTTCCCTCATGCCTCAGTCTGTGTATGGACTTCCCACTTTTGATGTGCTTGCTTTTGCATCTGTTTAGTCTGAACATCCAGGTTCCGTGGCTGTGGGCCTCTTCCAGCACTTCTAGTGTTCATCAACAATTAACATTCTAACCCACACCTTTTCCCAGCACTTCTAGCACTTCCTGACAACTAACACTCACACCAACTTCTAACACTCACCAACAAGCCTTTGGGATCCTAAGTCAGCCCTTCTCCCTCCTGTTTTATTGATTGGGGGTGGGGACTGATGTAGATATAAAAACCCCACTGCTGTCCAAACTGTTTTGACTCCTGGTGACCCTCCTTTGGGTGCCCAAGGCCGTAACAATCTATAGGAGGATACTGCCTCATCCAGCTCCTGCAGCTGGTGGGTTTGAACTACTAACTGTCCAATTAATAGTCAGAATTTTAACCTCCTGTACCACAAGAGCTCCTTAGTCCAGGTATAGGTTCCATCTCTGAGCATCCAGATGTGCCCACCCACCCACCTGCCAAGTATGCGTTGATTCCAACTCCGGCCAACCCTCCATCAATCTTAACAGAAACATACTACCTCGTTTTTCTCCTGTAGAAAGGCTGGTGGGCTCGAACTGCTGACTTTTCAGTTAGGATCCCAACTCTTAACCTACTGAGGTAGCCAAGGGCTCTTTTCCAGGTGCAGAGAACACAAAATCCCCCCTCCTTTACACTCAGGCACGCTCCTCCACCTTTGACACTCGGACCCCAGCATGAACACTAGATGAATTTACCAAGAGACCGGAACCTGAGGATAATTTGTCAAGCCAGCAGCAAGCAGCCGGGCAGGGGAGCTTCCCTGACTTGTGCAGATAGAGCTGCCATCTCAGCATGGGATTTGTTTACCCTTATCTTAGCACCAAGAACAAACTGTCCGGTCCTTCTTATAAATCCCCCAGCCCTGCATCTGGGGGGCAGATTTCCCCGGAAATCTCTGCAAACTTCTCCTTGGTGACTCTTCACGTTTGTTTGCTTCCTTTCCTGGCCCCAGGCTCAAGGAATCATCTGTCTCACACTAGAGGACACACCCGCTCTCTTAGGCAGAGGAGGAGAGAAAGGAGGAATGACCCAAATTGCTGTTACTAGTGAAATCTCACCATGCAGCATGTGTCTTCTCTCCCAGCTCAGCTGCAGCATCTCCATCTGCCAGGAGCAGGGAGCCAGCATGAAAACGACTCAGTGGCCTGAAAACCTTGTCTATCTCCTTCCACGGCCTCTTGGAGACACACCCTTTCCGAGATGGTTAGCTTTGAATCCAGGATCTTGAGTTGCACCTGCCCAAGTGTGTTATATTTTTTTTATTTACCTTTTCGCTTTTTTGTTCTAATTTGAATGAAAGTTGACAGAACCGGTCGGGTTTCCCTGCAACCACTCACTCACACTGTGCCCTATAATACTGATTGTGATCTGGACATATTAACCACACCCTCCTCCACTTTCTCCCTGTGAGTCTAATCAGCCAGCCTTTCCGTCTCTTCTTTCTCGCCTTCTAAGCGTTACCTGGGTACATGCTGCCCTTTCGATTGGATGCTTGATTGATCTGAGGATGGAGGCCTCCCTCGTGTTACTGTTGACTTTATGTCTATTGTTCACCTGGAAGTTGTGCCACGGAGCAGACTTCAGTTCCATGCTCTCAGGGCAGCTAGCAGCCATGGTCTTGGAGTGGGCGGGTGGGTCCACAGGTCTCCCTCAGGTCAATAAGCCTGGTCATTGTGATGGTTTTGACTTTTGATCCCCATTTATCTCCCACACCATCCAGAACTCTCTGTTATGACCCTATCAGGCTCCTCAACAGTGGTCATGGGGGGCCATCCAGTTCTGACATCAGTGCGGTGGAATGTCAGGTTTGTGAGGCCCATTAATAACATGCGTCTTTTCTTCACCCTTCTTTACAATGACCAATAAAAGACAAATAGTTCTGACAGCCCCTTTCTGGTAACGTAGCCTTCTGAGAGTGGTACTAACACAAAGGCCACACCCCTCTAATAGTTCAAATCTACCAGTAGCTTCTCAGGACAAAGTCAGGCAGTCTCCTCCCATGCAAATGACAGCCCAGGACAGGGTTAACCAGAAGTTGATTCCACCTTAACAGCAATACAATGGTGATGATCAGAAAAACCTTTTAAGATCTGAGTCCATGTCCAGCAAAGCAGCGTAAAGAACATTGCCATTTGGACTCTGTTATGCCAATTGGGTTTTAAATTGAACAAGGCTTGGGAACATTTTGTTCTGTTAAACTTAATGTTCCTTTGAGTTGGAGACAACTCAAAAGGAATCAAGAGTAACATCAAGCCCTGCTGCCCACAGAAGTTAAGTGATTTGCTGATGATCAGATGTAAGAGATCGAGCTGGCACAAAGTAGGTGATCAGACCTCAGAGGCAATGCTTCACTCATGGCTTCCCAAGCACCAAGATGCACTTGAATCAGTCGGTGATCTCTTTAAGCGAGATTCAGATTGAGTGAGTCATGAACCAGGCTTGAGGTTCTGCATTTCCAAGGAGCCCTGAGGTGGGGCCAGTGTTGAGCCTGGGGACTGTGCTTGAGGAAGTGTGGCTCAGTCTAAGCCCTGCTGAACATAATATGTAATTCCAAGCCTTATTGTTAACGCTCCACAAAAAAGTAACTGCAGAAATTGGGAGTAAATTTCTAAAAAATTTACAGCAAATGGACAAGTTGTTTTATACCTGCTTAATCCAACTGAAACGCAACCAAACTCAATGCCAACCGATTCATGATGGCCCTCTAAAACCAAGTAGAACTGCACCGCCACAAGATTTCCAAGATCGTAAATCTTTACAGAAGCAAATATCTTACCTCTTCCCAAGGAGTGACAGAGAGACTGATGAATCCAAGCTTCTAATCTTTTGATTCACTGTATCTCTAGATTGCAATTACATTTAAATTTTAAAATTTGGATTCATGGGCTTTTTTGTGGGAAGCTCTGGTGGCCTAGTGACAAGAAGCTGCGCTACAGTCCTGAAGGCACGTTGTTCAAGGCCAACAGCTACTCTGTGGGAGAAGGATGGGCAGTCTCCTCCCACGCAATCAACTGCCTCTGAAAACCTGCCAGAGGGTCAGCTGTGGGTTAGTTCCAGCTCTGTGGTGCACAACAACAACATGCCTTTTTAATTTCATTCTTCTAATAATTGAAACTTAATGAGGATTTAAAAAAAACCAATCCATATAAAGTTAGAAATTACAAACAAAACAATTTCAAAGACCTAGTTCTTTCCTCCAAATAATTTGAAAAATACTCCTTCAATGGTGTCTCTCTGGAGACTAAGGTGTGTCTCATAAAGGCCATGATCTTTGAAATCACTTGTTATGCATCAGAGAGTTGGACAATGGCTAGGGAGGATAGAAGGAGAATTGATGCCTTTGTGCTGTGGTGTTGGAGAAGAGTACTGAATATACCATGGACTGCTAGGAAAACAAATAGGTTCATCCTGGAGAAGGTGAAGCCAGCCTGCTCCTTGGATGCAAGGATTCTGAAGCTTCGTCTGCCATACTTTGGACACACCTACCCCATTACCCCAGTTACTGTGTCAATCCATCTCATCCAGGGTCTTCCTCTCCCACACTGACCCTCCACCCTTCCAAGCATAATGTTCTTCTTCAAGGACTGGTCCCTCCTGTCTGTCCACTTGCCCAAAATATGTGAGATGGAGCTTCAAAATGCTAGCATTCAAGGGGTAATTTGGTTTTACCCTCTCCAAGACAGACCTATTTGTTTTCTTGGCAGTCCATGGTATGTTCAAGACTCTTCTCCAGCACCACAACTCGAAGACATCAGTTCTTCTTCTACCATACTTAGTCATTGTCAAGCTCTCTGATGCAAAGCAAGTTATGGTGTAGACCATGGCCTGAGTTGCCATTACTATGACCCTGTCCACAAGCAAACAAAGCACTGCCTGGTCCTGGTCCAGTCACGCCACTGGAACCCAGAGGGTTTCACTGGCTCATTTCAGAAGACAGACATCAGGCCTTCCATTCGAATCTGCCTCTCTCCCTCCAGAAGCTCCGATGAAGTCTGTTCAGCATCATGTCAACGTTCAAACCTCCACAAACAGATGGGATATGCAGGGGGTGGACTGTCCAGAAATTCACCTGGATCTCTTACGTGGAAGCTGAGAAATCTGCCCTGAACCACCAATGCCTCTGTGATTCAACGTGCCTCTTCTAACTTTTGCTTGTCTATTGTATTACATGAGAAATCTCAGCTCAGGTCTAACCGTCATCTCCTACCACATCCCCCCAAAATGACTGCCATTGGGTCAGTTCCAATTGAGAATGATCCTCCATGGGGTTTCTGAGGCTATAAACCTCAATGGGATTAAGTTTGCTTAATGAGAAAGATTGCTTATCTTTTTCCCATGGAGTGTCCTTAGAGTTGAACCACTGACCATTCAATTAGCACCGTACCACAACCCATTGCATGACCAGTGTCCAACCATCTCCTGTGAATTTATCCATCAACCAGTACGATGAGGTTGGGGAGGGGAGGAGACGAAGGATGGAGCAGTGTGAAGCTTGAACTGGGCTTATGTGAAGTCAGGTTGTTTTCATATTCCAAAGTCACAGCCGAGACTCCTCAGCAGTCCTGCTGATCAACACACAATAATTGCCAACAAAGAATCAGAGGAGAACTCAACAGTCCCTTGAAAGCCAACCAGAACTGCTAACCACAAGTGGTGACACCACAATTATGTGCAAACTCGGGCTGGGCAGAAACAGTGCCTGTCAGGAACCACAGGGCGCCAATGCAGGCCCAGCGGTTCATGAAGTGTTTCTGAGCTGTAGCTGTGCTTGGGAGAGTTTCTGAAATCTGCCTGCTGACCAGCTGAGGCCCCTGGGAGGGGAGCGGAGAGGCCTTTCTCCAGCAACCAGAGCAGCAAAAAGCACGCCATCGCCATGACTACCTCGCAGCGCCTGCCTCAAAGTCTTTCAGGAATCTCTGCTATTTGTGGAAACTGGGTAGCGTTCCCCAAAGGTTGGCATTCCTACGCTCTCCATGTATTTTCAGCAGCTGCCTCTCTGTGTTCTCCCTCATCCCAATTAAAAAGGGGAAGGGGACGCGAATGGGGGAAGGGACCCTCCATTCACATGGGGGCCTCAGTGGTGCTGAGCTTGAATGCCTTCACCAGAGGCTGGCCCCAGCAGAGGTGACCCCAGCACCGTCCTTTGCCACAACTCCCTTCTATTCACTGATTACAATATGAAACGTGGTGGGAATGCTCTTAAATTCCTAATTGGATTGGAGGGGGAAATAGGACTCACTGATGTGACTGATGAGCCAATTAGGGCTCCAGGTTTTTCTCCCTGTGCTTTTCTATGCTAGGTCTTCCCCACACAATCCCAGGGGGCAGCGAAAGACAAGATAATGTAATCGCTATTGTGTATTTGCCACAAAGAACTCCCCATTAGAGACCCTGTCCTCTGGTCAGCAGTGAATGCCAGTCTACCTTTTTTTGTCAAACAATGAAGGAAACGTGTGGAATTTGTTCAGTAAGGGAATGGTTTGAAAATGACAGAAATTCAAGGTAAACTTATCGTAAACAGACCCACCTCCCAAAATACACTCCAGGATCAATCTCTTGGCTTTTGTGTTCAAATGGTTCCCAATATCGTCTTTTCTTAAAGATCTGTTTGTCTTTTCTGGCTAGTGTGTCTCTGTTATCTTAGCCTTGATAGTGTGATAGTTAAGTATTTTAGTTCCAACCAAAACATTGGTGGTTCAAACCCACTCAGAGGCTCTGCAAGAACAAGCCCTGGCAGTCTGATCCCAAGACGATTTCAGCCTAGGAGGGGTAGGGAGTGGGGTGGGGGTGGAGGCGCAGGGAAAGTGTTCAGGGTAAGATGCAAAGCTGATTGTTGTGATGTCTGTCAGTAAATGACACACTAGCAATGACAGCAATTTTTTTAAAAAAGAGTAACTGCTGAGTCTGCTGATATGCCATTAAACACCTCACTGGGTTTCCTTCCTTCGTTTGGAGATTTAGGATCATGGTTGCACGGGATAAGCTAGTTCATTGGCCTAACAATGTGCTTAGTGTTTCTGCTCTACATCCTAGTTCATTTTATAGCGTCTGGGCTCTTAAAAGGGGCCTTGGTGATTCAGTAGGTATTTGGCCACTAAACAAATGGTCAGCAGTTCAAATCTGCCATATCCTTCAAAGAAGAAAAATGAACAGTCTCCTCCCCTGAAAATCTACAGCCTCAGAAACCTGAGGGCTGCTCTGAGCCAGAATCGATAGGGTGCCAGGGAGTTGAGTATTTTGAGTTTGAGGGTCTTGCAGCTTGAAAGAGGGCATTCAAAGCACAGAAGTAGTCCCTATTCACCTGGAACATGAGAAGGAAGGGTGGCAAAAGAAGAAAACCAAAGAATAAAGGTGTGGCTAATTTCCTCCATGAACAAACTCCCTCCTTTGGAATGACACTAGAAGAACTGCATGATGCTACTATTACTGAACATTTTGATTAAAGATTATAAGAAGAATCCTGATCAAAAGAGGGGAAATGCAGAGCAGAATTTCAAATTATCATGCACTCTAGGTTTTTTGAAGCTGTAGAAGATGAATAAGTTCCCCGATGTTATTGCTGGGTTAGTCTTTAAACTTTAAACCAGAAATAGCCTTTGAAATCATCCTAAAACTGAACACTACAAAATACCTCATGTACTGTCCAGAAAACAAATGTGTCTTGGAGAGGGTGCAGCCAGGATGCTCCTTAGAGAGAAATATGGTGAAACCTTTGTTTCATACTTTGGGTGTATTGTTAAGAGGGACCAGTCCTTGGGAAAGGATGTCATGCTTGAAAAAGCGGAGGGTTAACAAAGGAGGAGAAGACCCTCAACAAGATGGATTGATGCGGTGACTCTAACAGTGGGCTGCAGTGTGGCAAAGGTGATGAGGGCGGCATAGACGAGGCCAGGATACAGATCCATTGTTGAGGGTTTCTAGGAATTACAGTTGACTTGAAAGCACCTAGTAACCATTTAGCTTAAATAGTGAAAAGGGTTTAGTAAAAAATAGCTTAGCTTAGCTCAGCCATGAATTGTAGTCAACGCGACTGCACCTAACAACAATGGAAAGTCTTCATATTGAGAATGGATTCTTTTAAGAACTAGCTATTGGGGTAAAGTTGACAAGCGTAAACTTGAAAGATTAGACTGTAGGAGGCAAAAGAATTCATGTTAATGAGGAATGACAAACAGAAAATAAGAGTAAAATTCATTTCAGTAAGTAAATAATATATGAAGTAACTCTGAATTAGTATATATCATCCTGTATGTCCTAAAGTTTTTAAAATTAAAGTATAAAAAGAGAAGACGAATAGAGCTTGGAAAACACTATGAGGCAATACTTCTCTACCACGTAGGGTTGTTGTAAGTTGAAGTTGACTCAGTGACACCACCAACAACAATAACATGTCTTCCTTATTCCGCAGGAGACACAATTTCACTTTCAGAGTTCTGGAACTGAAAAAGAAGCTCCTTCAGCAATTGCTGTTCACACATAAAGTGCTAGTTGTTGTTCTTGTTAAGGGTCATCAAGTCAACCACAATTCATGGCAACTAACTCTATAAACAACAGGAACCTTGCTATATCCCACACTATCAACACCATCTCTGACATGCTCAAGCCAGTTGGTTTTTGTTTGTTTGTTTGTTTAAATTAGTGATTTTTTTCATTAACTAACTTATTAACATTGATAATTGAACCTGACAAGGTTGCTGAATATAAGATCAGTAAACAAAAACCACTTCTATTTCTCTTTTTGAGGGGGTAGGGAGAGAAACTTCAGTTTCTTTTTGTAAAATAAAATATCTTCTTTTAATTATGATTTTAATGAAAGTTTATAGAAAAGTTAGATTTTCCTTCATTCATTGTT
>NW_006399753.1:14912686-14993268 GCF_000299155.1 Elephantulus edwardii
GTCCTTGGAGAGGGACATCATGCTTGGGAGGGTGGAGGGACAGCGCAGGAGAGGAAGGCCCTCTATGAGGTAGATTGATTCAGTGACTGGGGTAATTGGGATGGGTATATGAGAGACAGTGCGATTGGGATAGGACAGAGCAGGGTTTAGGACTGTAGTACATAGGGCCGCTATGAGTCTCAAGCGACTCGACAACACATAACAACACCACCAACAACTCCTTTGCACTTCTTTACAAAGTAAAGTAAAAGTGTTCAAGAAGCTGAACTCTGTGACAAAGAATGTGACATCAGATTTGGAAGAAAACTGATCAATAACCATTATGTAGATGACATAACCTTGCTTGCTGAAAATGAGGAAGACTTACGGAGATTGCTGCAGAAGATCAAAGACTGCAGCCTTCAATATGGATTGAATCTCAACATCAAGAAAACAAAAAAATTCTCACTACTGAACCAACAGGCAGCATCATGAAACATGGAGAAAAGATTGAAATGTCAATGACTTTATCTCACTGGGATCCACAATCAATACACTTGGCACCAGCAATTAGGTGATCAGAAGACATACTGTACTCAGAAAAGTCTGCTGTCAAGAGCCTTTCCAAATTACTTATTCAGTCCATGATCTTTTCAATTGCTTGATATGAGTCTAAGAGCTGAACAATGAATAAAGATAACAAAAGAAGAACTGATCTCTTTGAACTGTGGTGTTGAAGAAGAGTACTGAATATCCCATGAACTGCTGCAAGAACAAATAGATATGTCTTGGAGAAGGTGCAACCAGAGTGCTCCTTGGAGCCAAACACGACAAAACTTGGTCTCACATACTTTGGGCATGTTGCTAGGGGAGGCTATTCCTCAGAGAGGGATATCATGCTTGGAAGAGTGGAGGGATCGTAAAAGAGAGGAAGACCCTCAACTAGGTAAATTAACACAGTAACTACAACAATGGGCTCAAATGTGTCAGAAATTGTGAGAATAGTACAGGATAGGATAGGTTTCAGATCTACTTTTCAGTCTTACTCAACCTGAAGGCACCTAACAACAACAAAATGAAGATAAAACTCACCCACTGTTAGATAAGAGAATGAACCCACACAACACAAGTGCTTTTGTACAACACCTAGAGCAATCTTCTAAAACCTGTGAAAAAGGGACACAATTATTAATAGAAAAAGAAAACCTGCAAGAAAATAAAATTCTCTCTAATATTCATTGACTAGAGTAGGTTATAAGTGTTCATGGAAATGAGAATTAAAGGGAAGAAGTAGGAAAAATACAATTACATGTTGGGATGTTGTTAGGTGCCATAAAGTCAACTATGACTCATAGCAACTCTGTGCACAACAGCTCTGACCCCTGCCCTATCCTGAGCCAGCCTGTCTCTGAAACACCACCTTCATTGCCCCAGTCATCGTGTCAATGCATTTTTTCCAAGATCTACTGCTCCTGTACAGACCCTCCACCCTCCCAAGCATGATGTCCTTCTCCAAGGACTATTATCTCCTGACAACATGCCCAAAGAATGTGAGATGGAGTTTCGACATCTTACCTCCAAGGAGCAACTAGGATTCACCCTCTCCAGGACAGAACTGTTTGTTCTCTTGGAAGTCTATGGTATGTCTATTGTAATTAATTACATGAAACAAAATCTGTGTGAATGGTTGAATGGAAAACCAATTTATTTTGTAAACTTTCAAATGACAATAAAAAAAATCATAATAATAATAATGCATTGACTCTTCTGTGCAGTTTGGGGAACCAAATCTTGACATTCTCCTAAACTCTGAGAAGGCGAGAAGCTGCACTCCCATGCACAAACAGTAACCTACATTAATATCTTTTCATCGAGAACAGGCTGAGCCCACTTTCTCACGAAGTTTACAAACACAGGGAACCTGCAGTGCTAACTGCTGCGAGGAGAGATGCCCCAACGCACTCGCTGTAAGATGCCTGATCACTACGCAAAAATGTAATGATTGTCATTCTGTCCCAGGAACTTAGGTGAGTGAACGAACACAGTTTCGAAAGATGTCCAATAAAAAAGGCTACGAAAAGCTGGGTTTTGTTTAACCTTCAGTTAGACAGAAATCATGTTAACCAGATCCCTCCAGAGCTGAAGTATGTTGAACTAATCCTGATATCCTTCTACCACTGTTGTTGTTGTTGTTGTTTGGTATCGTGGAGTTGTAGACGACTCATAGCGACCCTATGAACGAACAGCCTGAGCACTGTTTGTACATAGAGTTTCCGGAGGCAAGCCATTTCGGAAGTGGATGCCGCTCCTGCTTCCAGCCTTTTACCACTAAGTAATTTAAATAATGACACAGGAGGGCCTAGAATGTGGAAGAAGGAAGGCTGTGGACAGCCCTGGTTAATAAATGTTGCTAATTTGGGCAGGAATTTGTAGAATAACAATAAGCAAGTCCTTGGACAAAGACATCATGCTTGGAAAGGTAGAGAGTCAACAAAAGAGAGGAAGACCCTCAGTGTGTCCGATCGACACAGTGACTTCAACAATGGGCTTGAGGACAGTGGAGGTCATGATGATAGATGACACATCTGACCTGTTGTCCACGGGGGTCGCTAGGAGCCATCGTCTACTCCACAGCATAGAACTGAACAGCCGGAGGAACAATCAACAGTTTCTGCCAAGATATTAGAAAGCCCACCTGACTTGTACCCATTCCAAAAAAAACGTGACCAACAGAGTGTGGAAATTACCAGACAACATCATTAATATCAGCCTTGACACATACATTCTCTGGTTTTAAGTCATGCAGTATTCCCTTGTTATGTTTAGATAAGTCTCTTGGTATAGGTATAGATTTTGCATAAGCTCTAGGATCCCCATGCTCCTTATGTTAGCCATAAATGTATAATATATATATGATGCAATATATATAATGTTATATATATAATGTTGAGATATAGATAGATAGATAGATAGATAGATAGATAGATAGATAGATGATAGATAGATAGATAGATAGATAGATAGATAGATAGATAGATAGATGATAGATAGATAGATAGATAGATAGATAGATAGATAGATAGAGACAAGCTCATTACTCATTTTCATAGGAAAAACCCCACATAAACACCTTTCTGGTATTTTTTGCTTTTGGTCAATATCCATCTGACATCAGCAACATTATCCTTCATTTCAAGGTCTTCTCATAATCCAGCTTGAATTTCTAGAAGTTCCATCATTTTAAAATAATCTTCAGCAAGATTGTGCTTGCATGTGCTATCACTGATATCGTCTGATAATTCCACATTCTGCTAGATCACTTTTTGTTGGAATATAAACAAATATGAATTTCCTCTAGTTTATTGGCCAAATTTCTTGTTACAGGCTAGTGAACAGACCCAGATCTGTATTTGTTTGTTGAAACATGTCAACTGATATTCCATCAATTCCTGAGGCTATATCAGGTTAGGATGTGCCATAAACCTAATTACTTCTAAAAGATCCACAGATGATGATTAATTTTATAAAACATAAAGAATGGGAATGATTGTATGAAACACAATGTGAACAAAAGATAGGGTGAAACACAACATATACAAACTTTGTAAGCAAACTAATACAAAAGAAAAAATTTAAAAAATATGTAATAGATCCACAATGCAGGTCAGACAAAGATACAAGCAGATATTGAGGAAGACAGATGCCTTATGAAGATCATCAAGAACCAAAGAAGATCAAAGGTTGTTGACCAGGAAGAAATTAACACTATCAAGTGGGATTTTAGCCTCTGGAACTTGAGACAATACATGCTTTTTTAAATCCACCTATATGTGGTATTGGGAAGAGTGTGCATCAAGGATGTGTCTTGTCTCCATACCCTTTCAATCTGTATGAGGAACAGATTATCTGGGAAGCTGGGCTCTATATGAGGAGATGTATAGCATCAGGATTGGAGGTAGATTCATCAACAATTTGCATTATGCAGATGGCACAACCCTGCTTGCTGAAACTGAGGAGGACCTGAAGTGCTTGTTGAAGAAGGTCAAGGACCGTAGCCTTCAATACGGATTGAAGTTCAACATCAAGAAAACAAAGAGTCTCACCACTGGATCAATTGGCAGCATCATGATAGATGATGAAAAGATTGAGATTATTGACAGCTTCAGTTTTCTTGGCTCTACAATCAACACTCTTGGTACCAGCAGCCAGGAAATTAAAAGATTAATTACATTGGGAATGTCTGCTGTTAGAGACCTTTCCAAAGTACTGAAGAGCAACAATGTCAGTGTGGAGACTAAGGCCTGATACATGTCATGGTCTTTTGCCATTTCTTGCTATACATCGGAGAGCTAGCCAATGACTAGGGATGATAGAAGGAGAGTTGATGCCCTTGAGCTGTGGTGCTGGAGAACAGTATTGAATATACCATGGACTGCTGGGAGAACAAACAAGTTCATCCTGGAGAGGATGAAGCCAGGCTGCTCCTTGGAGGCAAGGATTCTGAAGCTTCGTCTGACGTACTTTGAACATGTTGCAAGGCAGGACCAGTCCTTGGAGAAGGACATCATGCTTGGGAGGGTGGAGGGACAGCACAGGAGAGGAAGACCCTCGATGAGATGGATTGATTCAATCACTGGGATAATGGGGGTAGGTGGGTCAGAGACAATAAGATTGGCAAGGGATAGAGCAGGGTTTAGGGCTGTTGTGCATAGGGTCGCTATGGGTCACAGGTGACTCAGCAGCACATAACAACAATATATTTGGTATTTGTGTTACAGCATCACTAGGAAATCTAGACACAAAGTAGTGCTAGATCAAAGGTTGTCCTCTCCATGCAAAAGGAAAAATGGTCTTCTTATCATTCAGTCTTCATTTATGGCATTAATTTGGATAATTCATTCTACAATCTGGGCAACACACCCCCGTGCAAAAAGACAGTGAAATCTCTTCTTTATAAAACCAAATCAATTGCCATTGAACAGATGTGGATCTTATAGCACAGAGTAGAACCCCCTAGTTTCTGAAGTGGCAAATCTTCACCATAGTAGACTGTCACATCTCTCTCCCAGTGATCAGCTGGTGCGCTTGAACCACTGACCTTGGTTTACCCAATGAAACACTTAACTAATGTGCATTCGACCTTCTTGTCAGAGGTCCTTATTTTCCTCTTCCTCATTTTCCTTTTTTTTATTCCCCCCACATATCCTTTTCTATTATAGAGATGTTGTTGTTGTTATTGCTGTTGAGTACTGTTGAGTTGGAACCGCCCCATAGCTGACCCTCTGGTGAGTTTTCAGATGGAGTAAATTGCATGAGAGAAGATTACCCACCTTCCTCCCATAAAGTAGCTGCTGCATTCAAACCAGGCACCTTAGGGATTGCAGTGCAACTTCTTACCACTAAGCCACCAGAGCTCCCTATTAGATATACAAGTTTATTATATTTATAATGATGAGAAGGTCAGTTGTTCTTGTGGTTCTACTACTTTTCCTTGGCTTCCTGGTATCATTTTCTCCATCAGTTTCCTTTGGTGCCATTTTGCCACTTTCTATCCTGTGAAACTGAGGATATACTTGAAACTCAAAATCACTTTTTGAAGAGGTGCTTCTCCTAACCTTCCCAAATGAGAATGTCAGGCTAATCCAAAGAAGGATTCATTTACAAAGCACTTATGTGTTAAGTGTCTACTCCATACTCCGTGCACTGGGCCACACACAGGCCAACCAGGGAAAACGATGACACGTCGGAGAGAGCTGCCCTGGAGAGACAGGCCGTGACGAGCAAATGAGGAAATAGAAGCTCTACAGTGACAGGCATCATGTTGAAAACAAGTGTGGGCTGAGGAAGCGGCCAGAGGACTGGCTACTCAGCAAAGACCCCTTGAAGGATTTCATCTTAGCAGAAAGGCCAGAAACGGTGACACCCTGCTGGCAGTTGAAATCCCCCAGAGGCTCTGAAGGGGAAAGATACCCAGTCTCCTTCCCTGTGATTTATGGCCTCAGAAACCTAGCATCCAGCTATAAGTGAGTTCCAACTCCATGGCAAGGGTTAGAGTAGTGTTGGAATGCACAACAAATATGTGTTCCTGTGGCGTCCACTTCCTAAACAACATGCATCTGGAAACCCTATGAACTTTGATAAATGTTGATAGTTGTAGAGAGGCTTCAAGGCTTTTGTTCACAGGGTCGCTATGAGTTGTGCTCTACTCGAAGGCAATCAACAACAACAACATTTCTTTAATATTGCTTCTTTTTTTTTTATTATCACCTATGTAAATTCTTCACCATCTGAGATGTGATCTTCAAGTTTACAATCCAGAAATCCAAAGCAGACCTCAGCCCACGCAAAGTGGGTGTTCTCATTCACTTGGCCATAAGGAATCAGATTCGCAAAAGCAGACCACCAGCTTACTGATTTACACATAAAAAGAAAGATAATGGTTAGGTTAATTTATCTTTGCTGCCAGCAGCCAAATGTTGGTGTAAAGGCTGCTCAGGGGACAGAGAGTCAAAGAATGTTGGGTCATGTTAATCTAAATGGTGGGTTTTCTGTCTCTGGCTGCCAGCCACAAGCTAACCCCTCTTCACACTCTCAACTGTCAATTTCCTACTTCACTAAACCAACTGTCTTTGAATCAGTTCCAACTCAGGTTGACCTTACGTGGATGGAAGCTAAACCATGTTTCATAGAGTTTCAACTGCTGAGCAAACAACATTACCAGAAATCCTCAGTTCTGCCACCCGCCACCAGAAGAAAACATCCTGGAGGGGGGTTGGGAAGAGAAAACAGAAGTTTTATTATATACTTTGTATAAGAGAGGTTATGAACTTCCAAATCTTTCTCCACATCTTGAACACTGTGGGGACTTAGAAAGGGCAGGCGGGAGACAGCAGAATGTGCCAGAACTTCTGTGGTATCTCCCCTCAACCAGCTGTTCAGGCCCCTCGATTGTTAAAGTCCTCAGACTAATTGGCCTGGCCCTGTTAAAGTTCCGGAGATGGCTCCGAGCTATCCAAAAGGGAGCAATTCTTGGCTCTGGATTGCAGGGCTTAAGGGGAGTAAATCTCAGCTAAAGATTGCAGAGTAGACAAGCAAACATCATCAAAGGGCTTTAGTTTGATCAGGAAGCCTCTTAGTTACTCTGCAAGACAAAGAGGAAAAGCTTTTCTGTTTCAAATGCTACAGAAGGATTTTTAGTCTTAGATTAGCATAGGGTGTTTCGAAAAGCTGGTATCCATTCATCAAGATGTTGGGCTTCTAGTCTGTCCACTAGTTACAAAAGACAGCGCTTTTGCTAAAGGTATTGTAAAGCATTTGTTTCAAACTATTGCCATTTTCTGGCCTCTCCATTGTTTACCTTGGGGAAGGCCAACAAGGAGCCATTGAGTCTGGAGGTAGGAGGAAGGTGACAGCCGCGTCAGAGATGTGAGAGGAGGTAGACCAGCAGGGCCATGGTGGTTTCTGGGGGGAATTTTAACTTCCCTGAGGAATGACAGGGCTCAGCTTGGCCAACACACACACACACACACACACACACACACACACACACACACACACACACACACAGAGTCTATTGACAGTTGCTGGATTATAAAACCATGGTGAAAAATGTTTCTGGTGAGCTGGGTCTCAGACTGAGAAGTGATTTGGAGAAAGCAGATACAAATCCTTCATACCCACTGAGATCCCTGGTTGGGGCAAACCTGGCTGCTAGCTGATAGGCTGGAGGTTTGAATCCACCCAGTGGTGCCTCAGACAAAAAGCCTGGCTGTCAACGAGATGGCCTGACATGGCAACTACAATGGCAGGCTTGAGCATGGCAGAGTTTGTGAGGGTGGCACAGGATAGGGCGAAGTCAATTCTCTGGCACCTGACAGCAGCATCTCCCAAGAAATAAGTCACCAAAAATCCCTCATAGGACAGTCCCACTGGTAAAGGTCATGTCGTCATGTACTGGCCTCAACTCAGTGGTAACTGGTAAACACCCCAAATACTGCCTGGGAGGCCCCTTCACCTATCTTTCGGAAAGTTATGCTCATCAGTTCTGTTGTCCCCACTTCTGTGGAGCACTACTTCCCCAGAAGCAGGAGGAGCATCTGGAGAAAGAGGAGGGGGCCCTGCTGACGCCACTCTCAATATTATTGACAGCCTCGTTCCCCGGAATCCTCCCCTTCTCACACAAGAAATAGGAAACAGGACTCTTGGAATTTGGACTTCTTTTTACAATCCCCACCTTTGGGTTTGCACATAGCCTAGTATTTGGATTTGCAGATAGCCTAGTATTTGGGTTTGTAGATAGCCTAGAGTTTGGGCTTGCACATAGCCTAGTATTTGGGTTTGCAGAGCTGTAACTTAAACCAGCCTCTCCCCTGGGACCGCCTGGCCACATGCACCTTTTATGAGGCTCCTGGAGCACAGCTACCAGCTCAGACTCCAAGCACCAACCACCAGCTCCTCCAGCGGATGGCAGGGGTTCTAGCGCTGCAGGCCAGGGAGGGATGGGCTCAGACCCCCACTGCTCACCTCTTCCAGAAAAGTGTTAAATGTGTCCTGATAGACAATTTACCGGCAGGTTTAAAAGATGGGAGCTGAGGGCTTGGGGTGGCCTTCCAGGATAGACCCCTTCTCGTCACCCCCACGTAGGTGGCTCTGGTCCAGTCTAGCTGGGCAAGACTACTCTGGTCATCTGTGGGAGAAAGCTGATAAAAAATGGAAGCCAGGGAAGGGGACCTGCTGTTCTTCTGGAGTCTGAAAGCCCAGTAATAATTCAGCCAAAATATGACCCTTTGTGAAGGTTTTCAAGCCAAAGAAAGTCAAGCATTTCTTAGAAGTCCAGACTGAGCCAGCCCTAAGGTCCTGCATAGGCAGGTCCAGCCTTGGCCCCAGGTGAGGGCAGGCCCAGGTCTCATCTATTAGGAAGAATCTGATAGAAAAAAAAATAAGCAAATAAAAAACAATAATGACAAACATGAGTGAATAAATTGCCTGTAGCTGACGTCACCTGTATCGCTGGCCCCATCTGTGCAGCTACTGTAAACATGTATGAACATGAACATGAAGATGAGGGTGTCCTCCTGCCCAAGTCTCCCCTCCCTCCCTGCCACCATCCCCAGTTTCGTCCTCAGAATAGTCCTGCTTCACCGAGGACAACGATCAGAACAGAAGGCACTCAGCCAGGGTGGCCCCTGACTCCACTGCTGACACTGGGAATAAACTTTGAAAAACTTGTTGCTGCTGAGTCTGAACTGACTCACTATTGATCTTCTAGAGACTTTTCTGGAAGCTGTAGAAGTCACATGGGAAGAGTTTGTTCATCTTTCTCCTGAGGCACTAAGGAAAGCTAAGCAAGGACCATAGGCACCTGTTTCAGCTGGCCTACAAATTCTGAAGGATATAGATAAGAATAAATCCTGTCTATAACCTGGGGAGGCAGGGAAACTGCTTGTAATCCTGTGTGGTAAATAAAATATCTTAAGGAGCCCTGATGGTATAGTGTGTAACATATGGGAATATCAACCAAAAGATTGGCAGTTCGAACTTACCAGCCACTTGGGAGAAAGGTGAGCAGAAGAGACTTCTTCCTATAAAGATGTTGTTGTTGTACCATCAAGTGGGAACCAACCGACACATAGCTGACCCTCCAGTGGGTTTTCGGAGGCAGTTAATCACGCTGGAGGAGATCGCCCATCCTTCTCCCATGAAGCAGCTCATGAATTTGAACAGCATGCCTTTGACATTGCAGTGTAACTTCTCGCCTCTAAGCCACCAGAGCTTCCTATAAAGACAGAGAGCCCTGGAAACTGATGGGGGATCACAGAGTCAAAGTTGACTTACTTACAGTGGGTTTGGTTTTTGTTTACATTGAAGAGGCCAAATCAGTATATGGTGTGTCTTTAATCACTCTTGAGACATTAAAAAAAAAAAAAAAAAGCAAATTAGACACAGAGGGAAGCAAGCACCAATGGAGGAGAGACAGGTGCCACCAAGGACCCCCCAGGAATGTTGGGGTTACAGAAGCTGAGCCAAGGATCTGTGTCCTGGAGTGGAAAGAAAGAACCTTTCCCTAGAACTGCGGCCCTGGACGCGGCCTCCTAGGGAGCCCTGGTGCTTTAATGATAAAGAATTGCAGTGTCTGTCACATGGTTCAAATCCACGAGCTGCCCCTCAAAGGGAGAAACGCACGTTCTCTCCTCCCATGTGATTTACAGCCTCTGAAAACGCTGAAGGGTCAGCGATGAGGCCGTTCCGACAGAACAACAAGAAGCAGCCTTCTGAACTCTGAGACCGTCTGTTATGCGTCAGGTTTTTGTACGGTGTGATAGCTTTCATGCTGAAGCCCACTAGATTTGGATTTGAATCCAACCTTTCCCATTTACAGTGGGTAAGCAGGACGCCCCTTAGAGACACGGATGGGGACACCTGGGGCAAATGGTCAGGGGGCACTTACTTGTCTTTGGAAAAGGAAATCATAGTGGGAAAGGAGAGGGTCAGAGAAGAGAGAGGAAGACCCTCAACAAGATGGATTAACACGAGGACTGCAACACCAGGTTAGGGAGTGGGACAGAATGTGACGATACTGTGTATAGTGCTGCTTTTATACTTGGACGATACAGCTTGAGACATTTGCTGCAGAAGATCAACACTGCAGCCTTCAACACGGACTGCATCTCAACATCAAGAAGCCAAAAGTTCTCACCACTGGACCAAAAGATGATGATAAATGGAGAAACGATTGAAATGGTCAACAACTTCCCCTTACATGGATCCACAACCTCTAGACACTTAGTACCAGCTGTCAGGAGATCAAGAGACATATCGCACTAAGAAAGTCACATACCTCTCCAAATTACTGAGAAGCATTGATGTAAGTTTGAGGATGAAGGTGCATCTGATTCAGACCATGGTCTTTTCAATCATTTGTTCTGCATCTGAGAGCTGGACAATGAATAAGGATGACAGAAGAAAAACTGATGCTTTTGAGTTGTAGTGTTGGAAGAGAGACTATCCCATTGACTGTTAAAAGAACAAACAGGTGTCTCGGAGAAGATGAAGCCATGGTGCTCACTGGAGGCAAGGATGGCGAAGCTTCATTTCCCATACTTTGGGCATATGGCTACGGGAGGCTATTTTTGGAGAAGGATATCATACTTGGAAAGTTGGCAGGACAGCAAAAGAGAGAAAGACCCTCAAGCAGGTGGATTGGCACAGTGAGATTGTGAGGTTGGCACAGGACAAGGTTCACATCTGTTGTTCATAGGGTCACTGTGAGTTATAACTGACGACACCTAACAACAACATTAATCTTGGAAAGAACCACAACATGCCCAAGGTATGTGTGAGAGGAAGCATGTTGTTAGGAGGGGCTAGTCCTTGTGGAAGGGCATCCTACATGGAAAGGTGGCAGGTCATACATGGGAAGTGTGTGTGAGAGAGAGACAAGATGGATTGACAGAGTGACTTTATCAATGGGCTCAAAGATTTCAAAGACGGCAAGGCTGATACAAGACAGGCAAGGTTCAGACCTGTTGTTCATAAGGTCACCAGGAGTCACAGATGACTTGAACAACAATCAGGAGGAGAGTCAGAGGAAGGAAGGAAAAACCTCAGCAAGCTAGATTGACACAGTGACTCTAACAATGGGCTCGAGCAGATTAGAGGTTGTGACCAGGGCTAAGGATCTGTCGTTCCTAAGATTGCTACGAGTCATGGTTGACCCAATGGTATCTAACAATAACATGAGTTATAGTCAACTTGAGAACAACAATGGGCGAAAGGGATACTGACCCCTCTGGGTCTTTGTATAATTCTGTGAGAAATGCAAATAACAAGGACAATGTGGAGTTCTAGTAAGATAATACCTAGCACGTCCTATATTGAAATCATCTGACTTTTTCATTCAGTAAATAAAACCTACTGTCTTGTATTGTCGACTGATTCGCTTCATAACAACCCTCCAAATGGGTTGGATCGTGGTGGTTCTTAGGGGTTTTCTTGCTTGATTTTCAGATCTAGATAACCAGGCCTTTCCTCTTCACCTATCTTAGTCTGGAAGCTCTGCTGAAAGCTATGCAGAATCTAGCAACATGCAAACTTCCACTGACAGACAGGGGTGGGAGGACTGTGCATGAGGGTGAGGTGCATGTTAGGAACTGAAGCCAGGTGTTCAACACTGGAGGCAAGCACTCTTACTACTAAGCCCCCACGGCCTCACAACATCTACGTAGCCTTTACAATTTACAAGGTGCCTCAAACCTGGGTCCCTGGATGATTCACAAGAGACAAAGGTTGTCATCAGTCTCTCTTTAAAAGGTCCTAAGAGGAGAGTTCTCTGAGATCACACAGGTGGCAAATGGGACAGGCTCAAACCCAGGTGACCCGGGCTGTTGTCAAATACCATTCAACCCGGAAATCACAGTAAAACCCCAGCAGTGAGGGGCAGGTACAGGTGAACCTGGGAGGATCCCAGCATAAGGGAGATCTGGAGAAATCTGTTTTCCAACACTCACTCAGCTGCCTGTTGCCATGAGCCTGGTGCCCTGCCCCCAGAACAGACCACGTTCCAGATTGCCTAATCAGAGAAGTCTGTCCTCGCGTGTCTGTTTTGTACATTCTTGGTGAGAACTGTTTATTACCACACCTGCCCAGTCAGTGTTGATGTCTTGCTGGGTAGAAATGTCAATTCTCAATTATTTGTAAGGAATACTTGTGAGAGTGACTAACTGGTTTTCGGCACTTGTATTTATTTAGTGCTTCTTCCTAGGAAGTGTGTAGGACATGACACTTGGCTCACTGCTCAGGAAAGGAAGACTATTGTGGAGAATTCAAATCCAACTCACAGTTCTGGCAAGAAGCTGCACTGCAACCCCGAAGACATGTGGTTCGAGGCTATCAGCTGCTCTGCCGAAGAAGGATGGGCTATCTCTTCCCAAGCACTTAACTGCCTCTGAAAACTCCTCTGGAGGGTCAGCTATGGGTCAGTTCTAACTATGGTACACACCACCACCACCACCACTACCACCACCACCATTCTTAGGAAAATGCTTTCACTAGCCCTCTGCCTCCAGTACCTGGCCTCCCCATAGCCCATCCCTCCAGGCCGCCTCTTCTTGTTTCACTGTGCACGTTTTGTCCCAGGGCCACTATTCTGACCACCTTCAAACCCCTCAGTGTGCCCACCACCCTAATCTCCTCTCTCATCATCGTCTTGTGCTCTTATCTGCTTGTGCTCAAGTCAGCTGTCTTTTTACCATTTTTCCAAATACCCTTGCTTCCTTCCCCTCTCAAGCTTTTAACCTAGATGTGCCCTGATCAAAGAAGGCCAAAGCTGGACCCTTCTCATGCTCTGAGTCTTCTTCCTTGGGAGTCCCTCCCTGGCCGTCTTATCTAAAGTAGGCTCTCCAGCATTTTCTCCACAGTGCAAGTTCAAGAAAACCAGCTACCATTGGTTTGATACTGACTTACGACAGCTCCAAATGTGTTAGAGTAGAACTAAGCAGAAAATAGTTTTAAGCATCTAATTTTTTTTATTTATTTACTTATTGAGGCAGATTACTTCATCTCTTTTCTGAGGTACCTCTAGGTGGACTTGAACCTCCAACCTTTGGGTTGAATGTGCTAATCATTTACACCACCCAGAGACTCCTAGTGCCAGTGACACAATCACATGACCCTATTTATTTCACTTTGGCTCTTATCACTCTTAGACATTCTTATTTACTTACCTGCCATTGATCCAATCCCATCAACCCACAAGCACCAGAAGAGCTGGACCTTGTCAGCTGTATCCACAGCTGTATCCCTGAAGCCAGGTGGGTTCTGGCAACCTAATGGAAAGAAACTGTGCTGCAATCCCAAAGGTGCATTGTTTGAGGCCATCCAGCCCCTCTGTGAAGAAGGATGGGTAATCTCCTCCCATTCTTTTAACTGCCTCTGAAAACCCACCAGAGGGTCCGCTATGGGTTAGTTCCAACTCCACAGTCCACAACAACAATAACAAGAGTTTCTACTTAAAACACAGTGGTTAAGAAGCTAGGCCTTGAAGGAATACAGACCTTTGTAATCTTCCCATTTAACTAGCTGGTAGAAATCCCTTAACCTCCTTAAATGTAATTCTCTTTGAACATGCTCTCTAAATGAGAGTTGTCTTTATTCATGTTAGAGTTGTGTGCCATCCCCAGCAGACCAAGAGTGCTGAAGGCAACTGTTTTGTCATTCATCAATACATCCCATCTATGCACCCATCCTTCTCCTTCCCAGCTTCCATGCAACTAGTGGGTTTGAACTGCTTGTCCCTGGGATTGCAGTACAACTTCTTACTGTGAGGCCACCCATGTGATTTACCACCTCTGACAACCAGGGCCAGCTATGGGTTGGTCCTGCTTGACAGTAAACAAAAACAATGCAATTGCACTGGCCCCACTTGCTCCCTGTAATTCTCCTTTTCTTTGATTCTTCTGTCTTACCTCTTCCCATCTTTTGGGTTTTATCCTTGAGTAGATGCTGCTCTTTTGACCTCCAGTTATTCTAAGAAGCTCATGTGGTAGTTGTCAGATGTTGTCAAGTATACTCTGACTAAGAATAGGCCCTGTGTAAGACAAAGCAAAATCCTGACCGGTTCTGTACCATCTCACAATCTTGACTTAACCCCATTGTTACAGTTACTGACTGTGCCAATCCATCTATCTGAGTTTCCTTCTCTCTTTCACCCACCCTTTACTTTTTGAAGGATGTCCTCCAAAGACTAGGCCTTCCTGCTAATTAATATGCCCGAAGTACGTAAGATAAAGTCTCACTGTCCATGCTTCGAATGAGTACTCTCGCTGTCCTTCTTCCAAGTCAGATTTGTTATCCTTTTGCCAGTCTGTGATATCGTCAATAGTGTGAAAACAGTGCATGAGATGACATTCCTAAAGCAGCAGCAGCCCCCAGAACATGCTTTATCACAAGGACAGTAGAGAGGAACTCATCTACTCATAGGTCCCTACAATTGGACAGAAACTATGTTAATTTCATCTTCCTGGTCGCTGTGGACAGAAGGCTCTTTTCTGTACAACTTATGCTGTGATCTTGGACTCGCTGAAGGACCAACTTCCATCAAAGCTCTGTCAGTATTGATTGCCTCAACCTCAAAAGTGCCTAAGCAGACTGCTTCCACACACAGTAACCCAAGTAAAAAGGTCCACAGAGGTGGTAGCATATTCCTGTTTCCACTAATTGGAAACACAGTAAATAAATAATAGTGTTACCTGGAATAACCTACCTAAATGAAACAGTGATGGAAAACTGGGCTAAAGGGGCTTGGGCTGCATTCTCAGTTCCTCCCTGGACTCTCCTTTGTGCCTGTAGTTAGTGCGAAGTTTGCACATTATAAATCAGACAGGTACCCTAACCTCTGCTATTGAAAACGCCCACTTTGATCGCCTACCTTTCAGGAAAAACCGAAACCAGTGGGGGAGGGAAATGTCTCTTCTTACATAAGCGGTTAACAGGCAATCCTAGTTGACTGTCATTTCCTTCCTAAAGTCACAGGAAGGAAACACATCCACCAGGGGCCTCTGGTTTGTTTCTAATTTAAGGGGAGTTAGGCAATCCACTGCACCCCATCCTTGAGAAAAGCAGCCAGACCTGCATGTTTTCTCTTCTACCTAACGAATTGATAACTGTGCAAACCACAGAGGTTATGAAATCCACTTTGGCGAACTTCGAGGGGCATTGAGTAAAGGGAGCGTTGATCTTGGAAGCCAACCAGCAATTAAGTTTTTGCCGTCTTCTAGGGGTTCATCCTCCTTTCTCTGAACTTCACGACCCCACGCTAACATGTGCTTCAGGAAACACTTCTAAGCTGAAACATTCCTCCAACTGTTTCTATAAAAAAAGAGTCTTTTGTGTCTTTCCGGGGACGAAATACGTTCTAGGAAACTGGGAAGGAAAAAAGAAGATAGAAACGTCCCCAGTGGATACTTCCTCCCAGGTACTCTGGGAAAGAAAAAGGGGAGGAAAAAAGGAACAGCAAACTCATATTCCCTTTAGGTGCTTTAGGCTGGCAGGTGGCGTTTGCCTTTCAATTTCTTAAAGCCACAGCTCGGGAAGATGCGGACCTTGCAAGGAGGCCTGTCCAAAGATAGTCAGCCCTTGGAAAGCAGGGAGCGGGACGGTCACAAAAGACAGAAAACCAGCCGGGTCCCCAGCGCCAGGGAGGCCCCACGTCGATTATTTACCAGCGGGATTTAAACCGGCTGGGGCGTGGGCGTGGCCAGGGAGGGGGCGTGCCCTGGCGCAGCCTCGCGAACCTGGGTGGGCGGGGCAGGGGCGGGGATCCCGGCGGCTCCGCGCCGAGTGGGAAAGACCCGGGCTCGGGGAGCGAGCGCATGTCTCTTTAAATGCCAGGGGCTGCGCTCCCGCCCGGGGAACCCGGAGCCGGATTTACAATCCCGTCCCTCCCGCTCCGGAGCTTGTTGCTCGCCGGGCTCGAGGGGAGCGGCCGCCGCCGGGCTACCAGGCGCCCGCCTTCTCCGCCTCCTCGCGCCCCACCTCCCCGGGGAACTGGAGAGGGGGAGCGGCAGCCCAGACGGAGGGAGGCGGCGCGGCGCGCGTAGACCTTGCCCCCCACCTTCCAAGTCTTGGGGCGCCACGCAGCCGCGGGGAGAAGACATGCGTCGCCGCCCCCAGCTCAGCCTCGCTGCCGCCCGCGCCGGGAGAGGAGGGACCGCGGCTCCCGCACCGGCAAACTCGCCCTAGAAGTCTCGGGGTGCGGCGGGGGGGGGGCCCTGTCCTCGTTCCCCGGGGCCTACACCTCTGCGGGTGAGTTGGCGCAGGTAACCCGAGCCGCGGGCGGGGGAGGGGTGGCTGGGCGGCAGCAGGAAGCTCCGCAGGTGAGCCAGGTGGGGTGGCTCACCTGGCGGGGCCGCGCGCCCGGGAATCCCGCCCGCTCCCCCGGGAGTGAAGGAACGGGGCGCGTGCCAACGGCTAGCTGGGACCCGGGGGCGGGCGGGGGAATTGGGAAAGGGGGATCAGAGTGAACTTTGCCTACCCTTCCTCGAGTGTCCTGTCCGCCTGGGCTGGGCAGGTAGGGCGCGCCGGCGGAAGTGGCTGGAGCTCCCGGTGGCATGGGCCTTTTGCCCCGGCGAGGGGAAGGATTGGAGGTGGGAGCGACCTGAAGTTGCCGGGTCTCTTGCTTGGTGATAGAGACCCCGCAGGTGGAGAAATGGAAGGCTGGGTCCCCCCGAGACTCCCGCTAAAATGGCTCCAGGTGCCAGCCCCAGCTCCAACTGCCAACCACCACCCCCACCTTCCCCCCGCCAGGCCGAGGGGCTCCTGCATGGCTACCTTGCCTCCCTCTCCCAACAGGTGGCCCAGCCCCTGTCCGAGAACCGGTGCCAATGACCCTAGCGGTGGTTTCGCTTTCTCCCTTCTCGGCGGCGTGAACTTGGCGTTTGCATCGTGATGGGCAACCAGGTGGAGAAACTGACCCACCTAAGTTACAAGGAAGTTCCCACTGCCGACCCGACCGGCGTGGACCGGGACGACGGGCCGCGCATCGGGGTCTCCTACATATTCTCCAACGACGACGAGGACGTGGAGCCGCAGTCGCCGCCCCAGGCCCCGGATGGCAGCGGCTTGCCGGATGGCGGGGACGGGCAGCCGCTGCCTCCGCCGCAGCCCTACGACCCGCGGCTGCACGAGGTGGAGTGCTCCGTCTTCTACCGCGACGAGTGCATCTACCAGAAGAGCTTCGCGCCGGGCTCGGCGGCGCTGAGCACCTACACGCCCGAGAACCTGCTCAACAAGTGCAAGCCGGGCGACCTGGTGGAGTTCGTGTCGCAGGCCCAGTACCCGCACTGGGCCGTGTACGTGGGCAACTTCCAGGTGGTGCACCTACACCGGCTGGAGGTGAGCAACAGCTTCCTGACGGACGCCAGCCAGGGCCGGCGCGGCCGCGTGGTCAACGAGCTGTACCGCTACAAGCCGCTGAGCCCCGGCGCCGTGGTGCGCAATGCGCTGGCGCACGTGGGCGCCAAGGAGCGCGAGCTGAGCTGGCGCAACTCGGAGAGCTTCGCCGCCTGGTGCCGCTATGGCAAGCGCGAGTTCAAGATCGGCGGCGAGCTGCGCATCGGCAAGCAGCCCTACCGACTGCAGATCCAGCTCTCGGCGCAGCGCAGCCACACGCTGGAGTTCCAGAGCCTGGAGGACCTGATCATGGAGAAGCGGCGCAACGACCAGATCGGGCGCGCGGCGGTGCTGCAGGAGCTCGCCACGCACCTGCACCCGGCTGAGCCCGACGAGGGCGACGGCGACGCGGCGCGGACTCCGCCGTCCCCCGAGCGCCCTCCTGCGCCGGTCTCGGACACGGGGGCTCACTGACCGGCCAGGGGCGCCCAGAGCTGCAAAAGGGAGCTGTCTGCAGCCTCCTCGCCCCCTCTCGCTCCCTTCTCCACCTCCCTGCGCCCAGCTGGGCTCCTGCGCCTGCTGGGGAGAGGGGAGAATGGGGAGCTCTGCAGCCAGCTGAGGCTTGAGCTGGCCCCCTTGGATGGGGTAGGAGGAGGGGGGCAGGGGGCACAGGTAGGAGCATCTCTGGCTGGGGGCACTTCCTTTTCACTCCTTGATCTGCCTGCCTTTGCTTGTGGTGCGGACTGTGGATTTGACCTGGCGTGTAATCTATGCTGCACCTGGGTCTGAAATCGACCCGCTTTAGCCATGACAGGATGGAGAAAAGTTCCTCCCACTGCAGCCTGCCTCTGCCTCCCACCTCCAGCTGCCAGGTGCAGAGTACAAAGGCCAGAGTGGGTTGGTAGGGGCGGCTTATCTGGGTTGCCTGCGGAGCTATGTGTGGGATCCGGATACCTTAGGTAATTTATGAGATTCCTGGGGTGCAGGTTGAGGAAGCAACGGCAGACTCAGTAGCAGACCAAGACCAGGCCCCCTCTGTCAAGTGTAACAAATAGTTAAGTAAACTCGGGCTACAGACAGACTTTGCTACCTCCCTCCCCTCCCCCTCCAAATCGCTGGGTTTCTGTAGCTGAGTTTCTTATTCCACCCCTCCCCCTTTCCAGGTTACAAGTAAATCATTGTCATGGGCCGGCCTGGGGACTGAGTCAATTAAAGGTTTGGTCTTCCGCCTTTGTTTCTTGCCTGCTATTGTAGGCATTTACAGCTGCGTTTTATTTGTTGTCAAAGGAGGGCCTAGTCCTTTGTGCCACTGATGTCATTAAACCTGAGTGGTGTGTTCCTGGGTTGACTGATGCCACCTCATAAAGTGTCCTGGCCAGAGGCAGCCAAGCAGGACCGCTGGGGCCCGAAGGAATCCCTTAATCCCCACCCTCTCTCCAGAATGTTGAAGCAGAGTCTTAAGCTTAAGGTTGTGTTTTGATCCTGTGGACTGCCCTCCACTGCCCTCCCCATTTTCACTTTGAGTTTTTTGTTGGTTTTTGGGGTTTTTTTTGCTGGAGGTGAAATTTGGGGCTGAAGGTTGTATTCAGTGGTGAAATTCTGAGGATGCTAGTAGCCACAGTTGGTGAATTGAATTGAGAATGCAAAGTCCTCTTGATCTGGGGCATTCCCTAGGGCATTGGCTAGGGAACACCCTTTTCCAATGCTTTCTCCCTGAGAGGAGTGACCTCTGTCACTGGTCAGTGCTTCCAGTACAGTCCACTCCCAAAGCACAGATCTGTGCGGGTGAGATATGTCATCTGTCTGAGCTGCCCTTGAGCTTGGCTAAGCTGTCCCATGGACTTGGGGGAGCTGTTAATGCCCTGGATTCCTGAGTGCTGCTGTACTGCCCGTTCTTACTGAGACAGCAACTCAAACACTCGTAACCATGGCGTCTTAAAGTCATCATGTGACTTGATTCTTAAAGTTGAAATGGAATCTGCACAGGCATCCCGGAGCCAGAGAGCCATCTGTCCATATGCCTTCCTGGACCTCCCCAAGTCAGGATTACTAGCAGACTTGATTTGTATGTTGTGTGTCTTCAAGCCTGAAGTTGAGACTACAGTTCTAAAAATCCTCCACATTTATGAAGGTGGGAGAACCTCCATGAAGACTTTTCATTACTGATAGTAATGCATATTCTTGTTTGCATATTTATCCCGGAATAGGTCCCTGCCTCTATCGACTTTAACCTCAGCCCCTTTTCAAGTTCTGCTCTGGGACTTCTGAGGAAAAGTAAGTCTCTTGTGAGAAGCATAGATTCCTTGATCAGTCTAGTTTTTATGTTTAATAATCTCATGGCTTTGTGGTTCTTTCCTCAGGCTCATGGGGAAAAGGACAAGATAGATGTGGGTAACGACATTTAGATAAACCGATAATCCCCCTCAGGAGGCCCTGGTGGCACTGGGTTAAGCTCTAGGCTGCTGCCGGGGCAGATCCATCAGCTGCTGTGAGAGAGATCTGAGGCGGTCTGCTGCTGTCGAGATTTATAGCTCTGGAAACCCTTGAGGAGAGATCTGCTCCTAGACGGTCACTAGGTATCCACAAATTCAATAGCAGAGACTTTGGGTATTAAAGCTAGAAGTGGATGGTGTGAAGAGTGCACTTATTTGCTAAGGAAAAGGCTGGAAATTTATAGGTACCTCAGAAGAAAGGCCTGGTGATCTGTTGTGGGGTTTTTTTTGCAAAAAAACTCAGCCTCTGGAAAGTGCATAGAAAACAGTTACGTGTTCTGTGTAACACAGATGGGGTCACCGTGGCTTGGAATCGACTGGACAGTAATTGACTTGGGTATTTGATTTGGTTTTACTTTTTAATTACCATGCCTGACCAACTTTTCTGTTTAACATAGCAGTGAAATTCAAATAAATGGACAGTGTTCAGGCATTAAGAAGGACAGTGCTGCCCCAAAGCTCTGGGCTAGTCAGCTGTTTGGTTTTGTTGTTTGTTCTTTTTTTTTTTCTCTGCTCCTCCCCTGCCCCTTCAAATTGGGACTTCCTGTCTTGTCTGTCACCCTGATGTATATTATTGTAAGTCTCCATTAAGTCAGCTTTGACTCACAATGCCCCCACCTCATGGTGTTTGTCCAAGGCTACATTCTTCACAGAAGCAGATGGCCAAGTCTTTCTCCCCTGGAGCAGCTGGTGGATTCAAACCACTAACCCTTTTAGGTGGCTGCCAAGCACTTGGCCTTTGAGTCACCAGGGCTCCTTACAGTGAGATAGAGTAGTGGCTTACTTGTCACAGGTGAGCTGTTCTTCTCAGAGCTCTCAGCATTGTCTGCTCTGTACCTGCAGAATAGCTCAGTTGCATGAGAGGAGGGTTTGGGCAGCCGAGCTGGGAGATGGAGGATGGTCAGGAGTAGAGACATGTCCCAAAGCCGTCTCTCCCATGTACCTGGAGCATTTTCACAGAGTACCAGTGAGGTGAGGTGAGGTGTACATAATTATTATGTACATAATAACATTCAGTATCAGTGACTCCATCAGAAATATTGGGATTGTGGTCCCCTAATCCACTGAAGAAAAGGGAAATCGTGGCTGCCTCTTCCAGATGGCATGCTGTGGAACAGTGACTTTTGAATGCCCTGGCAATGGTGACCCCTGGCACTTTAAAAAAGGTATATGTAATACTTTTTATTTCTCCTTAGGAATAACTTTTAGAGATGTTTTGTACTGTGAATTACTGATGTTCTTTGAAGGAAAGAAACAATGATTCTCTTGTTCAGCTGTGCTCGCAATTTTGAATAAGAAGGAAGCCCCACTGGAACATATTCTAAGTGAGATCAGACAAATTCTATTTTCTTACCTGAGCAAATATTTTATTGAGACTGCGTATATGTACTTCTAAGGAGCCCAAGACTTTAGCTACACAACTTTTTGTATCAAGAAAACTCATACTTTTTTCTAAGTTTTATTCCACCTTCAATTTAAAGAAATGATGCTGTAGCACTAAAATGCCTTGTGAGCAGAAGACTTTAACTCTGGGCTTTAAAGAAGTTTTTAGTTTTTATGAAGAGTTGACACTTCAGTGGATAACCTTTTCATGTGTTGGTCTCCTGGCCCCAACCACACCGCTACTACATGGAAACATATTTTTGGAAGCAAAACTTTAATTTTATATGACATATGCTATGGAGAGCTAAGAAAATTTAAGGACTACTTGTTTTCTAATTTTTTTTAAATGATGAAATTCACTGTGTCAGAGACGTACTATGTGCTTGTCTAACCATTATTTTTTTATGAATTAGAATATAATCTAGTGTGATCATTATCAGATGGATTCCTTTGGAAAGTTCAGTTTTATTTCTAAAAAGAAAAATCAGGGTAACTGTAAACTTGACTGGTTTATTCAGCTCCACATGGTGTCATTTTGTTTTTGTCTTTAATACTTGTGACCTATGGAGAATTTTATTAACTCGCAGAATAAATACCACTTGCATTTTATTTCCCCATGAATTGTGTAAACTTTATTTTTGTTGTTTCTGAAGGTTGTATGTTAAATCAATGTAATGTTTTTCTTCTTGAGAGGAAGTTATGATTGAAAAATTGTATCATTTCCTTCAAAATGAAGGGCTGTGCTTAGTTAAATAAAAGATTGATGATATCTTTTAAACTATTTCCTCCTCAGTGTTTGCCTTATTAAGATAAAACCTGTCAGGTTCTGTAAGCTCTGAGCATTTCCAATAAGCAATGAAATTAAACTACACTTTTTAATTTTCTACATTTCTATCTACATACCTTTTTCTGGTTTTCACCATCCCCATGCCCCAAGTTAAATTCTTTTTTAAAAAAAAAATATTTTTGAGCTCTCTGTGGATAATTCTTGTGTGTCATCTTCGTGTTACCCTGTAACCATGTTGAGGAATTAGTGGTCCCATAGGGGACTCTGGTGGCTTAATGTGTAAAGAGTTGCACAGCCAGCCCTCAGGCAGGTAGTTCAAATCCACCAGATGCTCCGTGGGAGAAAGCTGGATGGTTTTCTCCTGTGCCATTTACAGTGTCTGAAAACCCACCAGAAGTTCAGCTGTGAGTCGATTCTGACCGGATGTCACATAACCTTTAATCTATTGTGTTTGGAGTAATTGCTCATTGTTACCAGCTTATCAGTGAAAAGTGCAAATACATAACAAGTTTTCGACACTTGATTTTTTTTCCAGGACCAATGCAAGAATTGCTGGACATGTGTTTTGAAACCTGCCAGGGGAATTTTGGCATCAAGATGAGTAACCCCTGTTATTTATTAGGTCGTTGGAGAGACACAGAACAATGGGTGCTACTTAATTCCGTTATGCGAAGGGCATCCTCACTTCTCAGTTCCATCCATCATTCAGGTGAACACAAGTATGTGGCACTGTTGGAGTGAATTTGGGGTGGTGGTTGTTATGTGCCGTCGAGTCACTTGTGACTCAGAGCGACCCTATGTGCAACAGCCCTAAACTCTGCCGTGTGCCAGTCGCACTGTCTCTGATACACCCATCTCAGTTACCCCAGTCACTGAATCAATCCACCTCATAAAGGGCCTTCCCCTCCTGCGCTGTCCCTCCACCCTCCCAAGCATGATGTCCTTCTCCAAGGTCTGGTCCCTCCTTACAACATGTCCAAAGTATGTTAGACGAAGCCTCAGAATCCTTGTCTCCAAGGAGCTTCCCGGTTTAACCCTCTCTAGGATGAATGTTTTCCTAGAAGTCTATGGTAACCTCAGTACTCTTCTCCAGAACCACAGCTCAAAGGCATCAACTCTCCTATCCTCCATAGTCATTGTCCAACTCTCCGATGCATAACAAGTGATTGCGAAGACCATGGCCTGTATCAGACGCACCTTAGTCTCCAGAGAGACACCATTGCTCTTCAGTACTTTTGAGAGGTCCCTAACAGCAGACTTTCCGATGGCAATACGTCTTTTAATTTCCTGGCTACTGGTGCCAAGAGTGTTGACTGTGGAGCCAAGCAAACTAAAGCTGTGAACAATCTCAATCTCTTCACCATCCATCCTGATGCTGCCAATTGGCCCAGTGGTGGGAATCTTTGTCTTCTTGACATTGAGCCTTAATCCATATTGAAGGCTGCAGCTCCTGACCCTCTGCCCAAAAACTGGAAAAGGACCGGGAGAGAGGTGATACTTGCGATCTGGGGATGAGAAGTCACATATTCTGCAGGCCTGTGTTGGGAGTCGTTGTCAGTAGCCCAGGGGGTTTGAAAGCCTGGGCTTTGTCCACTGGCTTCTGTGAGGATTTCAACTGTGTAGAAGGTTAAAGGGGCCCAGGTGCCCAGGAACCTATCTGGAGGGGTGCAGTCTTACTCAGAAAATGCATCTCGATATTCCTGGGTGTTTGGTGGAACCCACCGCTGCTGTTTCCTCTAAGATGCAGGGAAATGATAGACTTGAAGGTGTTTAAGAGAACTTCCAAAATGCATAGGCAGAGAATATTTCCTTTCGTCAAATTTACTGGGAAAACTGCCGCTTATTAAACACAGCAATTATATCTACAGAGTAAATGTGAAAATGGTTAGTGTCTGCATTTGCAGTTTGCACAAGAAAATGAAGCATTCGTGAAGGGCTGGGCGATGCTGAGGGAGCCCTGGAAGCAGAGGGGGTTAAGTGCGGGGCTGCTAACCAGAAGGCCGGAAGTTCAGATCCACCACTGCCAGAGAAAGGTGAGGCTCCCTGCAGGGTTTCTCTGAGTTGAAAGAGACTGGATGGCGGTGACTTTGGCTTTTGGATGAGTATGTCTAAGGAGGCTTGGTGGTGCAGAAGGTGAAGCACTGGACTGCCAATCCCAGGATCCATTCCAGCCAGCTTACTCCTTGTCAGAAAGATGCTCCCATGAAGCTTTCCTCTCAGAAGCCCTATGAGGCATCGTTCTCTGGCCTGTGGGTAGAGTCAGTGGTGTTAGATTTTATGTTGGTTTCGAGAATGCATAGTTCAGTGACTTGCACTACTATTCCAAAGGCTGTGAGTGTCTGCCAGTTCAAATACACTAGGGGCTCCTTGGGAGAAAGGAGGGCAGCCTCCTCCCATTGGGATTTACAGCTTTGGAGACCCAGGGAAGGGTCACTATTAAGGAATGACTCGACCACAGTGAGTTTTGGGGGGTTCTTTTGAGCCCGAGCCCTAGATGCTATCACATAAATTCAAAACAAAAGTGGTTTAGAGATATTCCTGCCCCATGCTTGTTTGGGGAATGCTGGTGGCACTGTGTTAAAAGAGGCCTGCTAATCAGAAAGTCACCTAAAGGCTTCAAATCCACCAGCTGCTCTGCAGAAGATGGGCATTCTCCTCCTGTGCAATTTACTGCCTCTGAAAATCAGCTGGAGGGTCAGGTGTGACTTGATTCTGACTCGATGGTACACAGCAACAATAACAACTGGAAAGATGGTTGTTTGAAATTACCAGCAGCTCCCCAGGAGAAAGACCAGATACCCCCATAAAGATTGCATCCCGGGAAACCCAGTAACCCCATGATGTAGGATCTAGATGGATCAGACCCTACTCAACGGCAGTGGCTTTGTAGCTTGTTTTAGGGGGAAATCTATTCCAATCTCACACGAAGTAGAGATTGTAATACAACGTGAATAGTTGGTAGGTGTTCAAATAAAGTGAGATGTGTGTAGATTCAATTAGATATTGAAAGCTGGTCTGAGATGGAAATGTGAAGTGCATACTCCCACTGGGGAACTTAGATAAACTTGAAGCATGACGTTACAAATGATCGTGGAAGAATGATGTAACCAACAATCGCTGGGTGCTTAATTGGGAACCTCCTCAGTCCCTACCACCTAACATACAAGAGCCACAGATTCTGTCCTCTACCTTCAGAGGTGAAGCTGACAAATCCAGAAAAGGGAATTTATCTGAGGTGCGGATTCGAACTGGAGGATGCTGTGGAGAACAGGCCCAGGGGCTGGGGAGGAAAGAGGAACTCTGTGCGTTGCCGGGCCAGTGAAGGCTTCCCTAACATGTAGCGTTTATGCTGGGATGAGGAAGAGAAAAAAGTATGGTGGCCGTAAAGTGGGCAATGATTAAAGGGAGAAAGGTGAAACTTGCCTAACTCAATAGCTTTATGAACCTTACACCCCCCAAAATCCCAAGCCCATTGCCATCTGCCCTGCAGAACGGAGTAGAACCACACCGTGGGATCTCCTGCTTTCATGGAGGAAGAGCAACCAGCGTGCTGCTTAGAGGTAAGGAAGGTGGAAGTTTCTCATAGCTTGGGCGTGTTGTCAGAAGAGACCAAAATGCTTGTAAAGAGACATCATACTGGGTAATGCAGGGAAGAAGAGGAAGACCCTCAACATGAGGGATTAACTGTAATTTAACAACAGGATGGAGCGTCTCAGGACGGTTGCAGGACAGGTCAGTGTTGTCATCTGTTGTTCACAGGGTTGCTATGAGTTACATTCTGCTCAATGGCACATAATAACCACAGCAAATCTTTATGAAAGCAAACTGCCACATCTTTCTGGTGGATTCAAACTGTCCTTTGATAACCTGCCGAATGAGGAACCCCTGCTTCTCCAGGTCTCCAGAATGTCTTCCTGCTCCTGGTGTTCATGTTCTCAACTGGCCGCTGAGTGTGCCTGATGTCATACACATGCACACACACACACACACTCACACACTCTCTCACACCGCACACACACTAACGCATACACAAAACTAAGCCAGTTACTGCTGCGTCAGTTGTCCAAGTAAAGTTGTACTTCATCGGGTTTAGAAGCAATCGCCAGGCCCTTCTTCCTCAGCACTTCTGGGTGGATTTGAACCACCAATCTATTGGTTACAAGTCAGTGGTTATCTGTTGGTGCCTGCCAGGACTCTGGTCCACAGAACCAGGCAAAGACACACCCTTGCGGGAAGGTTCCACGGAGAGAATGAATATTGAGGTTCAGGTCAGCTAAGTAGGAAGCTCTTGTATAACCTCAAGCAAGGGCTTGGTGTCCTGACTCTGGCTCGGGGAGGGTGACGGGACAGAGACGGAAGTAATGACTGCCATCATCCCCCAACCCCCATCCCTGAGTTACAGTCATGTTTCTGATGCAATTGGCCACTTTTGCTGCCACCCAGGGCAGGAAGTGGAGCGAGTATCCAGGCCATTTTAAATGAGCCAGGCTGATGGAACAGCAGTAAAACAGAGCCACTGTTATAATGCCCTCTCTAGAGCCGAGTGGAGCTTGGTCGTGAATAACCCAAAAGTTGAGTTTTGGTGACAACAGAGTGTCTCAAAAGATTTGAACCTTCCAGAGGTGAAGATGGTCAGTGAGTTTATGTCAGTGGAGGAGGGACAGGTCAGAAGAGGAGGGGAAGAGTGTTTAAACAACTTGAACACAATCGATGCCATTGAACTGTGCATGCGGCGACAGTTCAATTGATGTGTGCTTTACTGTCTCCACAAAAGAATGTGTGTGTTTTTTGTTTTATATATGTATGTATATAAACAACTATAAATGGTCAGGTCTGAACCGACTCATAGCTGACCCTCCAGCAGCCGGTTTCGTAGTTAATCGCATGGGAGGAGATTGTCCATCCTTCATCCTTCACCCGCAGAGCAGCTGGTCAATTCAAAACGCGTGCCTTCAAGATTGCAGCACAGCTTCTTACTACGAGGCCACCAGAGCTATAGGTCTATATGTTGTTGTTGTTGTGTGCCATCGTGTCAGAACCAGCCCACAGCTGACCTTCCTGTGGGTTTTTTAGAGGCAGTAAGTCACATAGGAAGAGATTACCCATCTTTCTCCCACAGAGCAGCTGGTGGATTTGAACCACATGCCTTCGGGGTTGCAGCACAGTTTCTTCCCAGTAGGCCTCCAGAGTGCCATATAGTAAACTTGTACTATGTCGTTCACTCCAAGGCCTGTTGTCTTGGTGTTTTCAGATATTCCCTAAGCTGTAGGTGAAGGGTCTGATCTGGGCACACAGTATCAAACTATATAGGTTGACGGTCTGACCTGGGCATAGAGTTATCAGACTATGTAGGTGAGTCTCTCTGTCCATCAACCTGGTTCCATGGCCTACGGTCTGCCAGTTGTGAGGTTGATAACCATGTGAGGAATCCCTGGGTGAACACACTTTGTTAGTGAAATCTCTGGATTACAGTCTTCCCTAAGGAGCTACTTCCAAAAAAACAGCCATTGAAAACCAAAGGGGCACAGCTGTGGGGGCACACGTGGATCCCTGCAAATTGGAGTCAGCTCCGGGACGACCGGCCTTTTCATCTTGGCAGGAGTTACGCACGCTCTTGGAAACCTCTATGCAAGGCTCACCATCCTTAGTGATTTGCTTCACTCTCTAAACTTCAGTTTTTGTTTGCAAACTGAGCATTATTATAGTTGTTTCTGTATACCACTGAGTCAGAACTGACCCGTAGCTGACCCTTCAGTGAGTTTTCAAAGGCAGTAATCACATGGGACTCATAGCGACCCTATGAACAAAATACCTGAAGCCTTTCTATAACTATTGTCGTTTCTCCAAGTTCTTTGAGTTTTCAGAGCCACGTTGTTTAGGAAGTGGATGCCACTCTTGCTTCAAAAAAGAAACGGTATAGCATGTTCTAAATACAAAACTAGAAAAAATATACAGTAAAGCCTGTGAAAGCCAAGTCCTGTGTGAAGATCTCAACCTTGGCATCTCTACAGTCGGTTCTACACTATTTTACAAATCCTGCTCACACACACCCACATACACAGACACACACAATGGCAGTCAGGTCAGGGGTCTTCTGGATTGTTGGGGACACTTCTGAGTTCAGAAGCCTGGTGAGTCCTCACATGGTGATGGAATGTGGAGAACGGGCAGGAACATTTTCACAAACAGAGCACACGTGAGGCTTGTCTCCTGTGTGGATCCACTCGTGAGGCAGCCAGTCAGTTCTGTGGCTGAAAGCTTGGCCGCAGAAGCTGCATTTGAAGGGTTTCTCACTCCCGTGAGTCTCCAAGTATACCAGCAGGTCTGATTTCTGGAAGAAGCTTTGGGGGCACATGGTACAGACATAAGGCCTCTCATTCTTGTGTTGTCTTTTGTGGTATTTTAACTGAGAAAGAGATGAGAAGATCTGGGACTTGCTCACATTTGCATGATTTTGAGGATTTTGGAAATCTTTCTTGGTGTTCCCTAGATGGAGGTTGTCCCTGATCGTTCTGAGGGGCAGAGGGAGGCTCAGGACTTGCTGAGTCTTGTCTGGAGATAGATCCTTGTTCAACTTGTATTTGAGTATCTGGAGAGCCTTCTCCTAGAAGCTGTCCCAGAGCTGTATGGGTGCCTGGGTCAGCTCTTTTGGCGCTTTCTGGATTGTCCACAACAGGACCTCCCTCTTCAGGTGTGGGCCAGCTTTCTTCTGGGATTATATATAGAACAAGTTCTTGGTTGCCTTTATTGGTAGTACTGATGTTTTCTTGGGTAGTTTGCTGAGAAAGTGTGTCATTGTCATCGTCTTCTCCTTGTCTTGTTTGTACAGGAAGATCTTCAGGAGTCTGGAAGGGAATCCATGAGTTCTTTTCTCTTGGAGTCTCTGGAGATTGTTTCTTTTTGAGGGCAGCAATGACATGTAAAGTTGTACCTTCTGAAAATGGGAATTTCTGTCCCTGCATCCTGGTATGGACATAACTAGCTGGCTGTGTGCAATCATTGTTTAGGTCTTCCATGAATTTGCTCAAGTTTCTACCATTTGAATTCCTTTTCTCCCTTAAAGCAGCTTGTCTTGGCAGTGCCCTTCCCTCGCTATAAGTCGTGCTTGACTCGACAGCAATCAACACAACAGCAGTCACACAGGAAGAGATTGCACATCCTTCTCCTGGAGAGCAGCTGGCAGATTTGAACTACAACCCTTTGGGATTGCAGCATAGATTCTTACCACTAGGCCATGAGAGCAGTTGGTGTGAGAACAAACTTAGACAATATGTGCGAACAAAACTTCCTGGTGATTAGATTCTGACCCACAGTTCAGAGGGTCGCTATGAATCGTGGTCAACTCGAAGGCAATCAACAACACAGGCACTCTGTCTTAATTATCTAGTTGCTACGACAGAAATATCACAAGCAGTTGGTTTTAAGAGAGTTATTCTTTCATGGTTTAGGGAATCAGAAGTATGAATGTACAGTGCCCGTTCTAAAGGAGAAGGTTTCCCCTCGGTGGGAACTGAAGGGAGGGTCTTATTGTCTTTCAGTCTCTGCAGATTGAAACCACACTGTGTGGCTTCCATGACTGTTAACCTTGATGGACTCAGACTTCCATATTGTTCTCCCATGAGGCGGATGGTGGGTTTGAACTGATGTACTTAACTGTTTCAATACTGGGATGTGTTGTGGTTTTTGTTTTATTTTGTTTTTCTTTGTTTTGGGGTTTGTTGTTGTTTTTGCCATTCAGTCAGAATGGACTCAATTGACCCTGTTTGTTTGTTTTTGGGTTTTTTTTGGTTTTGTTTTTGTTTTGTTTTGGGTTTTTTTGCTATTCAGTCAGAATGAACTCATAGCTGACCCTCTAATACGTTTTTAGAGACTGTAAATCACATGGGAGGAATTTGATAATCTTTTTCTTTCAGAATAGCTGGTGGATTTGAACAGCTTATCTTTGGATTGCCAGAGCAACCCTTTATACTGGGCCACCAGAGCTCCCTAGGGTGCTGCACCACTGTTGTTGTTAAGTGCCATTGAGTCAACTACAACTCTTAGCAACCCTATGAAAAATGTCCAAGCAATTGAACCTGAGAATTGAGGAAGCTCTTTGTGTTTTCAGGTGCTGAGGGCATTGTGTTAGCCAGTGTCTGAGCCAGGCTGGTCTTTAACCTAGATGTTACATCCTCTCTCCCTCTGAGTGATCTATGCCATCAGGGCATATGACCTCACCTGGCTGTGGAGGCCACAGTGTAATTGTTGGTAAAGCAGAAAGAATACCTCACCTATTGCAGCACTGTTGTAAGGCTATGGTAAAACACAAAACCCCTCAGACCTTGTCCTGACTGAGTGTGTGTTTAGGGAATGGTAGCTCTTCCTACTTGTTTTCTTAGATTTGTCCAGAGTTCATGACTCAATGCCAGAAATATCAGTGCATTACAGATGGTAGCAGGTACGCTCAGCTTGACTGGAAAAAGTTGTCAGAGATGGTACAATATTTTCCTTCACAGAAACTCAGCATCTATTGCTGTCAGGTTGAAACCAACTCCTAGTTCACCCTTCATGGTGTTTCCAAGACTTTACATTACCTGAGAGGAGGTTGTCCACCTTCACCTCTAGGAGATGCTGGTGGATGTGAAACACCAGAGAGGTACAGCCTTTGGGTTAGGAGCTCAACCTCCTGCAGACTGGACCTCAAGGGCTCAGCTGAGAAAGCACCTGGGCAAGACGGCTTACCATCAAGGTCAAAGCCAAGGCCAAATTGGCAGCTAAATTTTATTTAGCTTTCATCTTCAAATAGTTATAAACATTGTCTAAGATTTTCATTTTCCAATTGAAGTAACTAAAGAAACTTCTAAGCCTCAAAACTGTACTGTTTTAAATTATTACTTTATTTATATTAGAGTGAAGAGTTACAAATCATATTGGGGTTTTTTTGTTGGTTTTTTTCATGTTAGTTTTTCATACAATCATTCATAGACATTTTGTTTATTAATTGCCATTGATTAATGAATTAATTCATGATATTGCTTAATCAATCCAAAATTGCATATTGCCCATTTCTTCACCCAGTTAACCTGGGTATTGTTTTGTTGTTTTTTTCCCAGAAGTCAAGCTGGCTTGTGGGTATTGTTTTTATCCCTCATCCCTGGTAACCATCTAAGGAGTTTGCATTTTATTTTAAGTGAGATGGGAAGCCATTGAAAAGCGTTAAGCAAAAGGTGTGAAATAATCGGATTCGTGATTTTTAAACCCTCATTCTACTTGTTACATGTAGAATCTATTTTATTATTATTATTATTATTATTATTATTATTATTATTATTGGAAAGAAGGCAGGAAGGGGAAGAAGAGTGTGCTGTGTGTGAAATATTGTTCATGAATCCTGTTTTGATTTGTCCCAGCTGGGCGGGGCCACTATTCCCTCTGTTTGGCAGTTATATGATGTGGTAACACCCCTCACCCCTCCACACAAGGCTGGAATCTAACATTAGGGATTTGGGTGGGATATAATAACACCTTGACTTGGGTCACAGCTCTCATCTGGGGTAAGGAGAGTTTATGTAAGATTTGACCTGGTTTACTTTTTATCTTACAAAAGCTAAAAGGAGAGAAAAGCATGCAGAAAGAAAAGGATCTCCCTACCAGCAAGAAAGAAGAGCTGGGAGTAGAGTGTGTCCTTTGGAATCAGCGCACCAGTGCTGTGAACACCATAGACCCTGGAGAAGGTTGGTGCCAGGACACATGTGCATCTCCACATGTCACTCAGGGCCTGCAGAGATTGAAAGAAGGTAAGACCCTCCCTTCAGGGCTTGCAGAGAGAGAACCTTCCCCTCTAGAGCTGGCACTCTGCATTCCTGATTCTCTAAACCATGAAAAAATGTTGCTATTGTTGTTATGTGCCGTCGAGTTGCTTGCGACTCATGGTGACCCAATGTACAACAACTCTAAACTCTGCTCTGTCCTGTGCCAATCTCATTGTCTCCAACACACTCATCCCGATTGCCCCAGTCACTGAATCAATCCACCTCCCAGAGGGCCTTCCCCTCCTGCGCCTGCCCTCCACCCTCCCAAGCATGATGTCCTTCTCCAAGGACTGCTCCTTCCTTACAACATGGCCAAAGTATGTCAGACGAAGTCTCAGAATCCTTGCCTCCAAGGAGCAGCCTAGTTTAACCCTCTCAAGGATGAATCTGTTTGTTTTCTTAGCAGTCTGTGGTACCCTCAGCACTCTTTTCCAACACCAAAGCTCAAAAGCATCAATTCTCCTTCTATCCTCCCTGGTCATTGTCTAACTTTCTGACACATAACAAGTGATTGCAAAGACCATGGCCTGTATCAGACGCAACTTAGTCTCCAGAGACATACCACGTTGCTCTTCAGTATTTTAGAGAGGTCCCTAACAACAGACTTTCCAATTGCAATATGTCTTTTAATTTCCTGGCTGCTGGTGCCAAGAGTGTTGATTGTGGAGCCAAGCAAACTAAAGCTGTGAACAATCTCAATCTCTTCACCATTCATCCTGATGCTGCCAATTGGTCCAGTGGTGAGAATCTTTATCTTCTTGACATTGAGCCTCAATAACTCTCTTAAAACCAACTACTTGTGGTATTTCTGTTGTGGCAACTAGATAATTAAGACAGAGTACAGTTGTTGATTGCCTTTGAGTTGAGCATGACTCATAGTGACCCTATCAATGATGGATCTAAACCCTGCCCTGTCCTGTGCCATCCTCACAAACTCTGACACCCTCAAGCCCACTGCAACAGTCACTGTATCGACCCACCTGGTTGAGAGTCTTTTTTTCTCTTTCTCCACCCCTCCACCTTCCAAGCATGATGTCCATCTCCAAGCATGGAAGGACTTTTAACTAATATTTGTTTTGTTAGAATGGAGAATATACAGAGTGAACGTACCAATTATAATGTTTCTATATACGCAATGCTGTAGCATTGATTAAATTCAGGTTTATGTCCACTGCACTCTCCTTTTCTGAGTTGTCTGTCTCCACTAACAAAAAGTCACTGCTCTTAAAGGTTCTTATCTAATCTTTTGAGGTGCTGTTGTCACTTTGATCTTTGGAGGGCTTTTTTAGGAGCTTTGGTATAAAGGATGCTATCTTGAAGTTTGCTAATAACAGAGAAATGACGTAGAATAATTTGAGATGTATTTTTGAGGTACACTTACTGATGGATTGTGGAATAGGGAAGGAAGGACTTGGAATGAAGAGAATGAAAGACCCAAGAATAATTGTTTACTTAAGGAAGTAAACAATGAGGAAGAAGTTACCTTGATGGAGAAGAGGGTAATATTGTGGAGAAGTGGAAGGAATGAGTAGTCTCACCAACAGACTTTTCTAAGTATTTCATGTATTCACAGCCCTGGTATAACTACATTTGAGAGGTATAAGCTGTGTTTCAAGTTATGAATAATGCTTGCATAGTTGTAAGCTTGTTGACAAAATTAGGTTAAAGAGCTAGAAGTAGCTTGAGAGGTAATAAGATAGTGTGATTCATTTATCTGTGGGATGTGATATGTGGTATATTAGGTACAAGAGGTTGTTCTGTCCACGCTGGTCATCTGTAACAGTAATAACACTCATTGTGGTATGATGCATTTCCAAAACACATTTCACAAGTATTGCATTTGATGTTTGACCCCTTCTTTAAGGTATAATTGTTGTTGTTAGGTGCCATCAAGTCGTAGACAACTCATAGCGACACTATGAACTAAAGGCCTGAGCACTGTTCATACATAGAGTTTCTGGAGGCAAGCCATTCTGGAAGTGGATGTCGCTCCTGCTTCTAGGCTTGATTTAGTCGGGAAGCTCCAGCCAACACTGTCCACCATGGGTAACCATTACCATGTTTGGCACATCAGTGTCACAGTGTTCAGCATCACAGCAACCACGAGTTACCTCTGTACAGCAATGCACAGACTAGTGCTATACCTCCTAGAAGAATGTTTGACAGGAAAACTGAACTTGGCCTGAGGGCCGCAGATTAAAATCACCCACCTTCGGCTTGGTATAGTTATTCTCCTGTTTAATAATTTGGACACTGAGCTTCTACAAAGGGGAATTATTGAACCCACTATATGTGTGTGTGTGTGTGTGTGTGCTCAGAACCTTGCAGATAACATTTCATCTAATCTTCAGCATCATCATGGAGGTTCCTACTATTATTTTCATTTTACAGTTGAAGTGATGATTTGCCAGAAAACCGAGATAAACTGCTAACCACACAAAGTATACGTCAAAAACAGCCTCTGATTCTCTTTCTATTACTTGATAGTCACTTCTAGCAGTTATAACTATTCCCATCTCAAGTCCCAATTCTTCTCTATTTCTGTTGTGTTGCTAAAAGATTGGAGCAGTAAACATAAGGATCTTTTTCAGCGGCCCTTATGTCTCATGTTTACTCAGCTCTGGTGGCTTAGTGGCAAGAAGCTGCGTTGCCATCTCAAAGGAACATAGTTCAATTCCACCAAGCTGTTCTCCGAGAGAAAGATAGGCAATCTGACAGGTGATTAACTGTCTCTGAAAACCCTCTAGAGGGTCAGCTGTGAGTCAGTTTCAACTCAGTGGTACACAAAAACACAACAACAATGTGCTTCCAACAGTATGAATTTATCAGAGCAAGAAGTGGAACTATCCAACACCAAGAGATAGCAGGGACCTAGTGACCATGGGCAAAAGGCTTTTATTTTATTTATTTAATTTTTTTTATCTTTTAAATTGCCTTTTAAACTGTATTTTGATTTTAAAATTGCCTTTTAGATTTTAAATTTACACAGCATGCCTCTGGAAATTCTATGAACGCTGAGAAACAACAATAGTTATAGAAAGGCTTCAGGTCGTTTGTTCAGAGGGTTGCTATGAGTCGTGCTCAACTCCATGGCAATCAACATCAACAACAACAAAAATGTGCTTAATTTGGACTTAATTTCAAACTTGCATGAATAAGAGTGTGAAGAACTTGTCTTTGCCTCTAACACTAAACCTCCATGATGTTAACATTCAATTCTATTTATAAAGTGCAATTATTTGATGTGTCTTACCACCCAGCACTCTAGTGCAACCTTCCTCACTCATGGTCTCCATTCCAGTTTTACATTGTGTCCCTGATTCCCTCCCATTTCTCTTGCATTGTGATGATGAACTACTACTTGAAATCTGATAACCACCCACCAGTTACTGTTGTAACTTCTGGATACACAGTTTCCTTATCTAAAAAAAAAAAGAGAGACTGAAAATAGTGGCTTCCTAAGCAAGTGTGAAGTTGTGTGCAATCGTGTGAGAATGAGGTTAGCCAAAATAGCAAGCATAGTGTAAGTTCCCCTAGGACAAACTCACGTTGGAAATGATTCGGGTATAGTCCTTTGGTTAGCAGTGCAAGGTGTTACAGAGGATGCCATCAGAACTCCGGAGTGTAGTCATGTCAACTTTGTTTCTAAAATAGCAATCTGGTCATGTTTCCTGTCAGGCTAATTTGTTCATTCTTTTGGCAATCCTGTGTACTTCAACACCTCAGTTCAAGTGTATCCATTCTTCTTCTGTCTTCCTTTTTCCACTGTCCACCTTTCGTGTGAATATGAGGAGATTGAAAAGACCATGGGTTGAGTCAGATGTACCTCAGGCGTATTTGTTGATAAATAACTGCTTGCCCCATCACCATCTTCCTGCACTCTGGGTCTCTTAGCTGGACCCCTGAGAAGAACTATACAAACTAACAGATACATGCCCAGCAGAGGCGGGGCTCTAGCACCCCACTGCTGCTTCATGCAGAGTGTTTCAATTGTTCGGTCATTAATGGAGAATGTTAATGTCATGGCTGAGTATTAATCTGTTGCCTGTGAATACTATCATCTCTACTTATAGATAAGGAAGGAAGTCTATGGAAGGAATTGGGTAACTTCCCCCCAAGGTCACAGAGCTAATAAGGACTTAAACCTGGGACGATTCTATTGCTAAAACCACTGCCAATCTCCTTATTTACACATCAGCATCCTTTGTTCCCAAATCTGAACCAAACATGTGACCTTGTACCTTACACCCTTTCAGAAGGGGAACAGTGAGTGAGTAAGGAATGACCATCAGGTTCCCCTACCTATTCAAACATTTGTAAGTATTTTTGTAGGGACGTATTCTCTGTAATTTTTCTCTGTCCAGGGTGAATAATCAAGGTCATGGGTCAATGGTAGGCCAGAGATCAAACTCAACTTGTTAATCATTCACAGAGTCAAAAACTCTGCTCTTTTCAAGGAGTATTGTAGTCATTGTGACAGATCTAGCAAGTTAGTAAAAACAACTTTTTTGAGAACAACTTTTTGAAATACTGTATAGACATTTTGAGAGAAAATGTGGGTCCATAGAAGTCATGGAGGAACAGGAACTTGGCCTTGGGAACTTTTGTTATTGGCAACTCATATAACCAGTTGTCTCACTTTTATCATTTGAGAAATGGGCATACTGATAAGTACCCGGAAGAATAATTCAGACTCAGATATGGTTCATGATCTCAGTGCCTGACATCAGGGGTGAGAGTTAAAATACTTACTGGCCTAGACTACAGGACATGGGACCATCCAGAGTCACTGTCAAACAGCATCTCACAGGCCTCGACAGACCAGAATGTAACCTTTCCCTTGTTTGATCCTGGGCAAATCTTGGATTATTAACCAACCAATATAGGAATATTTAGCTGCTGTGTTCACATGCCCTGGCTGGGAGCGGTCCTGACTGGCGACTAGAAGGTGCTCAAGCATCAAAAAGGCCACCTTCATTATGTAAGAAAATGAGAAGGCATAGATCAATGGTGATTAATTTTATAAGACATCATATATAAGGATGATAATAAAAAACATGATGTGAATGAAAAAAGAAAACAAGAAGGAAAAAACAGCTCATTATTAGCAGTCTGTTCCTTTCCAGTATCATCCTTGAATTGTGCAAATGGTTTATGTGCTCAGCTTCTGACCAGAAGGTTGTAGGTTTGAATCTATAAAAAGATAACTCAGAAGAAAGCCCTAGGGGAGCTCCGGTGATCTAGTGGCAAGAAACTGCACTGCAATCCCAGAGGTGCGCGGTTCGAATCTACCAGATACTCTGCTGGAGAAGGAGGGACAATCTTCTCCTGTACCAATCAGATCTGATCTGATGGTACACACACAAAAAATAATAAAATAAAAACTTAAAAAAAAAAAACCCAAAAAAAACTTAAAAAAAAAAAAACAAACCCAAGAAAGCCCTAGTAGTCTACAGAAAAACTGGCCATTGCAAACTCAGTGGGCCTACCTTGCCACATGAGTCATTATAAGTCAGAACCGGCTCTAAGGTTGTTAGTTGGCTTTTGTTTGTTTGGTTGGTTGGTTGGTTGGCTTTGATAGTACAGAAAGTACAAAGGAGAAACAGAAGCCCCTCTTCCTCCCATTTTTCATTCTTATTCCCCAGAGTTAACCATTAGTAATAGCTTGCCCACCCACCTGCCTGCCTGCCCGTCCATGCCTACCTTCCCACCTGCCTGCCTGCCTGCTGCCTGCCCACCTGCATGCCCGCCCACCCGCCTACCCACCTCCCTGCCCGCCCACCTGCCTGCCTTCTTTCCCTTCTTGCATTCTCATTTCTGCTCTTCCTCTTTCCCATCTTCCTTCCTTCTCTCTTTCTGTTCATACAAATGGGATCATACGTTGGTTGATGTTTATCAGAATGCTCTTAGAAGCAAGGAATGCAAGATTTGGTCTCACATACTTTAGACATGTTATCAGAAGGAATTAATACTGAAGAAAGACATCAAGCTGGGTGAAGTAAAGGGTCAATGGAAAAGAGGAAAGCCATCAACAAGATGGGTTGACACAGTGGCATCAATGATGGGCTCAAGTGTAGCCAAGATTATGAATATGGTGCAGATCTGGGCCCTGTCTCACTCAAAGTACATAGCGTCTTTATAAATCAGAACTCACTTGACAGCCCCTAATATTTATCATGGGCTTGCTCAATGCTGAAGAGTATTTTAAACATCTTTCATGCACTGTTTACTCCTCATGACAAGGTGAAATAGGCACAGATTTTATTTCTACTTTTCAGATGAAAAAATAGAGGGCCAGAGAGGCTAAGTCACCATCCTTCTCCCATAGAGCAGCTGGTGGATTCAAACAGCGTGCCTTTGAGATTGCAGTGGAGAGTCTAGCATCACTTGGTATGAAGGTGGGTTAGCGGTGAGGAGCTGTACTGGCTTAGGAGAAAGACGAGCAATTTCCTTCCCTGTGATTTACAGCCTCTGCAAACCTGCTGGAGGGTCAATTGTGAACTGGTTCTGACTCAATGATACACAACAGCAACAGTATGAATTAATCATAACTTATTCTACTTCACATTGAAGATATCCCAGTCTCTTGTTCTAACACTTAATGACTGGATTGAACATTTAAAAATCTCTGCCTTTGTTATTCTTGTTTTTATTTGATATCTGTTTTGTGACATCACACTTATGGGTTGATGTCAGTATTTTGCCATTTAACCCTCATAACCATTCTATTAGGTTACGAATCACACATTTTGCAGGATATTGAGATTCAAAGATATTAAGTAACTTGATCAATGACTTAGTGAGGGGTAAACCCACTGAAGTAAAATTGGCCCTCACTTAGAAAGATGCTCCACAAGGTTGCAGATCTTTATGAGAAAAGATTATTTGTCTTTCTTTTGAGAAGTTAATGGTAGATTCAAACTGCTGATCTTTTGGTTAGCGATGAAACACACTATGCGCTATGCCACCAGGGCTCCTTTCCAGTGAGTGGCAGAAGGTGGAACTGAACTCGGGAGCTCCAACTTCAGGACCCCTGAGGTACAATGAATGAATCAATAGATAAATAATCTGGAGATCAGTAGTTTGAGCTCACTAACTCCTCTAAAGGAAAAAGGTGATAGAATTAGCTTCTGTAAAGATTCACAGCTTAGGAAACCCTATGGGGCAATTTTCCTATACCCTCTAGGGTTCTTTTAGTTGGAAATGACTTGATGACAGTGCACTTTTCTAGGTTTTTGTGTGACTCCAGAGCCGACAGGAAGCTCTGGTGAGTTAGGGGTAAAGAATTGTGCCACCAACACAAAGGTATGTGGTTTGAATCCACCTGCTGCTCTGTGGGAGAAAGATGGAACACTCTCCTCCAGTCCCTCTAAAAACCCGCTGGAGTCAGTTCTGACTTGACCATACATAACAACAACCACAACCGCAACCAGAGCCCATAGTACTGCTTTCTGTCTGGAACATTCCTGGGTCTGTGGAAAAGAATGCTCACATCTCCAGGAGTCTTTTAATACTGTTACCTTTTTATTTTTATCTTGTGCGTTAATCCTGTTGATACTCAATTTCCTTACCTGTAAAACAATTACACTAATACACGCCTTTAGAGCTATTATAAAAATTAACAGCAATAACAAGGTAAAAACATCCAGAATAATTGCTAACATTATAAATTTGTTACATATCAAGCATCATTTTAAGAGCTTCACATTGATTACCTCATTCATGTATTTTGATAACCCAATGGAGAAGATAGTATTACTCTTCCAATTTAGAGAGGAGGACACTGAGGCCCAGCGAGTTCACATAACTTTCCAAGGTCAATATGCCTCTGCCCATATGCTTTATTATTTTCTTTGCTAGAAGAATCGGGAGTTCAGTAAACACTCAGAAAAGAAAAACAAAACAAAACAAAATACCCAACTCAATAAAACAACAAGCCCATACAGCCTAAACTATATATAGAAATATTTTTCTTTTATTTTGAGATGCTTTACAAATAAACTATTTTCCCTAAAGCAATCAGAGGTTGGAAAACTTCTGAAATGGAGCAGAAAATAAATATTTTAGGTTTTGCAACTATTCAACAATGGCACACCAACATGAAAGCAGTCAGAGACAATTATGCCAGTGAATAGGGGTGACTGGGCTCCCATGAAACAGTAAATAGAAGCCGCTGTGTTTGCTCTGCTGGCCTGGATGGAGTTAGTTTACCTTTGCGCTCGAGTCTTCCGATTTTGAAAGAACCTAAAAAACTTTGTGTTTACCTGAGTGTTTGAGTTTGTTCTCCAGAGAGAAGGTCACTCAGGGTTTGTGTTCATCAACAGGCCAAGAAACTGACCCAGAGACAGACTGAAAGACACTGATTCTAGTTTATTGGGGCAGGAAGCTCACTGACCAGGAGGAAGCACTGCGGCTGGGTTCCGCTGGCAGCAGACCAGATGTTTTCTGCTGAAGGCAAGGGAAGCAGCTAACTCACTATTTGATACCCCGACATAAACAACCCTCAATATGTAGAAAAGGTAAGAATCACCTAGGCTGATGGGAAATGCTAACAATACACAATGCTTCTTTTAAGGGAAAAACTGTCGCCTGCTTGATGTGTGTCTAGTTCTGAAAGCGTGGCTAAAAACAATAGGGAGGATGGTCAATTAGGCCTCTTTCAGGAAGAAACTAGCACAACAAGTCTAAGAACTCAGCTAATTCAGTATAAATGTTGTCATTTTGGGGTACTTACACGATTTCCCATACACTGGGTGACTGCGCTTGCTTGATTTTTCTTCATTCCTCTCCTCTGCCTTGTGATTCCACAGTGCAGTAAAGTAGGCCAAGTGTATTTTTCCAACCCATTGATGATGCCTCATCCAAATTACATGCTTCAGTCAATAGAATTCTAGTAAATGGAATGTAAGACTTAAATATGCTTGCCGGTTTTGAGTTAAATCTTTCTCTCCCATGATAACCCACTTCCGCTGAGTTAATTCCGACACACAGGATATCCTCCATCGAATTTCTGAGACTACAATCTTTACAGGGATAGTTTGTCCATTTTTCTCCTAGAACAGTGAGTTGCTTCAAACCATTCACTTTTCAGTTAGTAGAACAACATGTCAACACTATGTCAATAGAGCTCCTCTCACCCACGATATTGTCATCGTTGTTGTTGTTGTTGTTGCTAAATACCATCAAGTTGAGTATGACTCAGCAATCTTATGAGCAGATCTGAACCCTGTCTACTCCCGTGGCATCTTCATCATCTCTGACACATCTGAGCCCAAGTGACTTGAGTCACTGTGTCAGTCCATCTTGTTGACGGTCTTCCTCTCTTTTCACTGAACTTCTACCATTCTCAGAATGTCTTTTTCCAAAAACTAGCATCTCCTAATGACATATCCAAAATATATGAGATGAAGTTTCACCATCCTTGCCTCTAAGGAGCACCATGGTTGCACTCTTTCCAAAACACATTTTACTTTTTTTTGGTTCTTTTTGACAGCCCATTGGAGAGACTCTGAAAATTGCACTAGAGCATTGAGAAGCTGAAACAAAGAGAAAAGATGCTGAAGTAAAAGTGCTTCACAGAAGATTTCAAAGGGCAGCTTGAGACGAAAATAAAAGTATTATAATGGAATGTGTGGAGAGCAATGAGAAATAGATCTGAATATTGGCCAATTCTGTACTATTCTCACAATTTCCAACATGCATGAGCCCATAGTCACTGTGTTAACCCATATTTTGGGGGGCTTTCTTCTCTTTTTCTGACCATCAACCTTACTCAGCATGATGTCTCCGCATCCACCCCACATCCCCTCCCAGGACTAGTCCCTCCTGACAACATGTCCAAAGCATATGACACAAAGTCTCAACATCCTTGCCACAAAGGACCACCCTTGTTGAGCTTTCTCCAAGATAGATGTGTTTACTCTCTTGTCAGTTCATGGGATATTCAGTACTTCTCTCTACCACCACAATTCAACAGCATTACTTGTTCTTCTGTCATCCTTGTTCATTGTTCAACTTTCAGATGCATAGGAAGCAACTAAAAACATCACGGTTTGGATCAGGCACACCTTACTCTTTAAACTAACATCATTGCTTTCCCCCACCCTCACTAGTTTATTACATCATTGCTTTCTAACACTCTGGAGAGATCTTTGACAAAAGATTTTCCCAGTGCAATATGACTTTTTATATCTTGATTACTGCTACCTTGGGTGTTCATTGTGAATTCCAAGTAAAATGAAATCATTGACAGCATCAACCTTTCTTTACTTACCATGATGTCACCTGTTGGTCCAGTGGTGAAGATTTTTGTTTTCTTGATGCTACGATGTAATCTCTCTTACCTGTGTTATCTATTTTTCCCCCCAAATCTGCTGCCAAGCACTTCTTTAAAGAAACAAAGAAGCTGGAAATAGAAATACCATTTGACCCAGCAATTCCACTACTGGGAATATACCCTAAAGAAATCAGAACTGTCACCCAAACAGATATATGCACACCCATCTTTATTGATGCATTGTTCACAATAGCAAAGAGATGGAAACAACCCAAGTGCCCATCAACAAGTGAATGGATAGAGAAACTGTGATATATTCACACAAAGGAATACTATGCAGCACTGAAAAACAAGGAACTCATGAAGTATTATACAAAAAGGATGACCCTGGAGGAAATTATGCTGAGTGAAATATCTCAGTCACAAAATGATAAATACTGCACAATGCCACTGTTATAAACAGGACTGACGGAGGGTTTGGGAGGCAACTAAGAAAGAGGGGATAAATAATGTATACTGCATTGAAACAGATGAGGAATAGAACTGCTTAAAAGGAATATATGATTAGGTATTATGTGCATGACAACAGTCCAGAATAAGAGCTGCATAGTAAATGAACTATTTTTTTTTAAAGAGAAAAGTGAATTGGGGGAGGTGGGCAGGGAAGAAAATGTGCAACAATGAATGAATGGAAATACAAGTTCTCTGTAAACTTTCATTAAAATATCAATTAAAAAAAATTAACAACAAAGAAAGTATCAGAGAATAAGCTTGCCACTTTGAGGACTAAGTACCTGACCTTAGTCATAAGATTTTCAAACAAGAGAGGGCAATGTTCAGATCCATTATTCACTGAGTTGTTTGAAGTTGTAGAGTACTTAATGCTACCTACCCAAACAGCCAAAATGCAACAATGGCTAAGGGAGGATGAAGGAGAGTAGGTACCACTGAATTGTGGTGTTGAGAAGAAATACTGAATATACCATGGACTGTCGAAAGGATAAATACATCTGTCTTGGGAGCAGTATAGACAGAATATTGTTTGGCAGCAAGAATGGTGGAACTTTACCTCACATGTTTTGGGCATGTTGTCAGGAGTCGATGCCTCTGGGAAATGACATCATGCCAGATATGTAGAAGATCAGCAAAGGAGAGGAAGCCCCTAAACAAGACACACTGACACAGTGACGACAGCTACAGCCATGGGCTTGAGCAACGCAGAGAATGTGAAGACCATGCAGGACCAGCCAGGAGTTTGCTCTGTTGTGTGTGACGTTGAGATGAGTTGGAGTCAACTCAAGGACACCTAAAAACAACATCCACATATAACTTGTTATACAATTCTTCAAAGTATTCCCTTGAAATTTTGTAACATCAGTCATAACGTCCTTTCGTTTATTTCTGGTTGTAGTTACTTGAGTTTTCTCTCTTTTTCTATTGACAGTCTTGCTAAAAGGTCAATTTTGTTGACCTTTTTTTTAAGCCCATTTTTAGTAGTGCTAATTTTCTCTATTGTTTTCCTACTCTGTTTCACTTCTTTTCACTTTGTTGTTGTTGTTATGTGCTGAGTCACTTGTGACTCATAGCAACCCTATGTACAACAGCTCTAAACTCTGCTCTGTCCTATGCCAATTTCATTGTCTCCAACACACTCACCCCGATTGCCCCAGTCACCAAATCAATCCACCTCCCAGAGGGCCTTCCCCTCCTGCACCTGCCCTCCCCCCTCCAAGCATGATGTCTTTCTCCAAGGACCGGTCTCTCCTCACAACACGTCCAAAGTATGTTAGACGGAGCCTCAGAATCCTTGCCTCCAAGGAGCAGCCTAGTTTAACCCTCTCAAGGATGAATCTGTTTGTTTTCTTAGCAGTCCATGGCACTCTCAGCACTCTTCTCCAACACCAAAGATCAAAAGCATCAATTCTCTTTCTATCCTCCCTGGTCATTGTCCAGCTCTCTGATGCATAACAAGTGATTGCAAAGACCATGGCCTGTATCAGACGCAACTTAGTCTCCAGAGACACACCGCGTTGCTCTTCAGTACTTTAGAGAGGTTCCTAACAGCAGACTTTCCCACTGCAATACGCCTTTTAATTTCCTGGCTGCTGGTGCCAAGAGTGTTGATTGTGCGGCCAAGCAAACTAAAGCTGTGAATAATTTCAGTCTCTTCACCATCCATCCTGATGCTGCCAATTGGTCCAGTGGTGAAAATCTTTGTCTTCTTGACATTGAGGCTCAATCCATATTGAAGGCTGCAGTCCTTGACCCTCAACAGCAAACGCTTCAGGTCCTCCTCAGTTTCAGCAAGCAGGGTTGTGTCAGCTGCATAACACAGATTGTTGATAGATCTTCCACCAATCCTGATGCCGCATTTCTCTTCATAGAGCCCAGCCTCCTGGATGATCTGTTCTGCATAGAGGTTGAAAAGGTATGGAGACAGGACACATCCCTGGCGTATGCCCTTTTTCTAATTATTTTTAGCTTTAGTTTGTTTTGCTTTTCCTAATGCCTAAAGTGAAATATGGACCTTAATGTCAAGAAAACAAAAATTCTTATCACTGGACCAATAGATACCATCATGATAAATGGAGTAAAGAGTGAAATGTCAATGACTTCACCTTACTTGGATCTAGCAATACACTTGGTACTAGCAGTCAGGAAATTAGGAGACATATTACATTGAGAAAGTCTGTAGCAGGAACCTCCTCTAATTAGTTAGGAGCAATGATGCCAGTTGGAGGACCAATTCTGATATAGACCATGATCTTTTCAATCATGTGCTATGCATTTGAAAGCTGAACAATGAATCAGGATGACAGAAGAATTGAAGCCTTTGAATGGTGGTGTTAGAGAATACTGAATATCCCATGGATTGCCAAAAAAACACAGCTCTTTCTTGGAGAAGGTGCAGCCAGAGTGCTCCTTTGGGGGGCAAAGATGATAAAGCTTCATCTCTCATACTTTGGGCATAATCCTGGGAGTGGGACGTCATGCTTGGAAAATGAGAGAGAGAAAGACTCTCACCTAGGTGGATTGACACAGTAACTGCAGCAATGGGCTCAATTGTGTCAGAGATGTGAGGACAGGATTCAGATTTGTTGTTTATAGGTTGCTCTGAGTTGTACTTCGCTTGACAGCACCTGACAACAACAATAAGGTGAAAGATTCAATTATTGAGCTATTTCTTTTTTCGTTGTTATATAGCCCTATAGAGTTCTAAATTTGCCTCACAGAACTGCTTTAGCTGCATTGTATTATTTTGGTTGATTGTATCTTTTAATTTAGCTCGCATTCTATCATTTCATTTGTGACTTTAAAAAATCCAATAGTAATTTATAAATGTGTTATTTAATTTCAACAAGCCTGTGAGTATTATTTCATTGAACTGTAGCCCTCAAAAAACTATTTTGCTGAGCCTCAAGCTATGCTAGGGGGGGGAGAGATTAAGGATTTATTATTTCTTTGTTGGGCATGTGCACAGCCCTGCATGTTTGTGTTGCCTGTTAACTTCCCAGGATTATGGTGAAGCTTTTCAATATTCCTTGTTGTCGTTTCATTCCACAATTCTGTTTTAAGATTTTTTTTGATCAGCCTCTTTTTAATCCTGACTGGTCGTGCTGGTGTAGGTAACTACAATGATATATAGTTGCTGCCTTACAAAATAGGAAAAAAACCGTGTACTAGACAAAACTCTATGGCTCTTTACACACTATGAGCTCTGAATCAGATCAAACCCAGACCAGTTGGAGGGTTGAGATTTTTGTTAGGGAGCTTCCGTCCAAGTCAAATAGTGACTGTTCTTGGAGAAGAAGGAGATGGGCTCCTGATGAGCTCCAAACTCATTTTGCTTTTTCCAAAGGCTGCTCAGTGCCTGCTATTCACAGATATTGTAGTTGTGTGACAGTTCCCTTTCAACACCACTCTACAGCTGAGAAGATGGAAATGGAGTATAGGTGAAGTTATTATGCCATCAAACTTTCTGTCCTTACCAAGATTCAGGCTTCCCCCCCGCCCTTGACAAATAATGCTTCTTGGACTGTCACAGGCTTCAGCTAACATTCAGTTCTGAAAGAGTTGATTTTGATAGTTTTGCTAGTGTTCTCAGTGCCTTTCTTTATGAAGGAGAGGATTTTTGGTGTCCCTTAATTCACCATTTCCTAAGGGGTAATTGTGTATTATTTTTCTATAGCAATGTAACAAAATACCACCAGCTTCTTGCTATTAAGTGGCCTAAAGTTGACCACAACTTAGAGCAATCCTATGAACAGCAGACCTGCATCCTGCCCTGTCCTGTGCCTTTCTCACCATCCCCAGTACTTGAGCCCGTTGTTCCAGCGACAGGTGCCAATCCATCTCATCGAGGAGCTTTCTCTCCTTTTGTTGAACCTCCACTCTTCCAAGAATGACGTCCTTTCCCAAGAACTGGCCTCTCCTCATGAAATGCCCAAAGTATTTCAGAGGGAATATCGTCATCCTTGTCCCTAGGGAGGATCCTGACTGCACCTTTCCAAACCTTTAAGTTGATTGAGTGCAACTCATAGTGGTGCCAAGTACAACAAAAACAAACAAACAAACTGCTCTATCCTATGTCATTCTCACAGTTGTTATGGTGTTTGAGCCTATTGTTACTTCCTCGGTGTCAACCCATCTCCTTGTGGGTCTTCATTTTCACAGACTTAATCGGGCACTTCCCCCTGGGATGTTCCTTCCTGATGACATGTCCAAAATGTGTAAGAAGAAATCTCATAATCTTCACTTCTAAGGAACATTTTTACTTCACTTCTCTTAAGACATGTTTGCTCCTTTGGCGTTCTATGATATAGTCAGTGTTCCTTACTAACCCTACAACTTAAAGACTTTCATTCTTCTTTGCCCTTTCTTAGTCATTGCCCAGCTTTTGCATGCATATGAACTGACTGAAAATTATCAAATTTAGCAACCATTCATCTTCTCAGAATTCTTGTCAGTCTGAAATCCGAGTACAATATGGTAGGAGGATTTCACAAGATTGAAGTCCAAATGTTGACAGAGCTCTGCTGTCTTGTAGAATGCAGGATCTTTTTCCAAACCTTCATTATGTTGACAGATTTCAGCTTGTGACTGTGAAGCTGATGGCCTCATTTCCTTGTTGGCTGTTGTCCAGGGTTGCTCTCAACTCCTAGAGACTGACCTCAGGTCCTCGGCAGCATTACCTATAGATGACAGAAGAAGAATTGATGTCCTTGAGTTGTGGTGCTGGCGAAGAGTATTGAACATATATCATGGATTGCCAAGAGAGCAGACAGGTCTTTCCTGGAAAGGTAAAACAAGATTGCTCCTTGGAGGCAAGCATTGTGCAACTCTGTCTCATATACTTTGAGCATTTTGCCAAGAGGGACCAGTCCTGGAGAGCAACATCATGCTTGGAAAGGTGGAGGGTCAGTGCAGGAGAGGAAGACCCCAGATGAGAGGAATTGACACAGTGACTGTGGCAATGAGACAAGTGTGTCAGAGACAATGAAATCGGCTTAAGATAGGGCAAGGTTTAGAGGTACTGTTCATAGGGTCGCTATGAATTATAGTAAGCTTGATGGCACATAACAACAGCGCTTTGAAAGCCAGCAGGACACTCTTCCTTCCATCTGTTAAGATGATGCCTTCCCCTGTTGTTCAGTGTGGTGAGTCAGCGCTGGCCCATAGCAACTCCATGCACACAGCAGAACAAAGCTGCCTAATCTTGGACCGTTATCACAATCTCTGATGGGCATTAACCCATTGTTAGAACCACTGTGCTGGTCCATCTCATCAAGGGCCTTCCTCTCCTTTACTGACCCTTTACTTTTCCAAGTGTGACATCCTCCTCCAAGGACTGGCCCCTTTTGACAGGATGTTCAAAATACGTGAGAAGGAATCTCACCATTCTTGCCTCTAAGGAGTACCGTGGGATGGGCTCTTCTGAAAACAGATTTGTTTGTTCTTTTGGCAGTCTACGGTATATGCAATATTCTTCTCCAACATCATCATTTAAAAATAACCATTCTTCTTTGATCGTTCTTATTCATTGTCCAACTCTTAAAACCATATGAAGCAATTACAAATACTTCAGCTCAGGCCATTTATATTTTAGCCTTTAAAGCAATATTTTTAACTCCTTAAAGAAAGAAGCCTTTGACAGCAGATTTGCTCAGTGAAATCCATCCCTGGGTTTCCTGACTGCTGCTTCCATAGGTATTGATTATGGATCCTATCAGTGTAACCTAATCCAGAGACTGCAACAATGGACTTGAGCATGGCAGATATTGTGAGGATGATACAAGCTAGGTTCAGGTTTTGATTTGTTGTTCATAAAATCCCGGTGAGTCATAGGCAACTTGGTGGCACTTATTAACAATCATCAGGCCACTCTCCTACCTTGGCCACATGTTCTACACACAGTCAAGGGGGCATGATGTGGGGCACATACACTAGGAAGTAGGAATCTTATGAGGCATCTTAAAATTAGGCCTATCACAGGCTTAATTGTGAATTTTCTGGCATACGGCCCTAGGAGACAGCGTTTTCAGCTCTATTTTATTTGTATAGCACTGCTTTATATAACACGTTCACATAAGTTAATCTCACATGATCCTCACAAAAGCTCTCTGAGATAGGTGAGCAGTCTTTCCAAAGCCTAGTTTAGAGACGTAACCTCAAATTCTCAGCTGTATTGGATGGTTTGCTCTGGGGAACACAGCCAAAGCGAGGCGTCCAGTGATTCCTCTGCTCTGGGTGGGGTATACCACCTGCCCACACTGAAGGCATTAGTGTCTGAGTCCTCTTTGAGGGGTGTGGTCTCCCCGGGCTTCTGCATCTCTTGCATGTGTGTTTGAGGGGAATCCTGGAGAATGGAAAATGGCATTAACCAGGAGTTGTGCTAAAATGACATTTTCTGGGGTGAATTGCAATTTAAATAGCTGAAAAATTCCATTTGCTTCCAGCCAAGTGCTCTGAATGTTCCCTCTGGCCCAGCTCAAAGGGCGCAGACAGCCTCTCCTGCAGAAAGGAAAATGGGATTTTTATTTGCGTCTTCGAAGTGCCTTGAAATCAGCCATCTCCAGGCTGCCTGTGGTGCTTGGGTGAAGACATCAACAGAAACAACAGGAAAATGTTTGGAAGGTGGTCAGCCATGGACCAAAGTTATTATCAAGAGGTCGGAGGAATTAGCCATTTAAAACCACCCTTTCCACCTCCCTGTGCATAAGTTCCTTCATAAATGACTATATTCCATCATCTGAAAGGTAATGGGTTTTCTGTAATGTCAGTTCACACCTTTAAGCTCTTTTTTTGGTTGCTTTCTACAGGAGTGGAGATGGCTGTTTGACGCCCTCATTAATCAATCAATTCTCCCGCTATATGAGGACAGTGGAAGCAGGACGTTGGTGTATCTGCTTGATCCCTTCACAAATTCCCTATTGGCTATGAGAAGGTGAAGCTCTTAGCTGATGCCTTCTCCTGGAAATTGGCTTGCAAAGAAACTGGTAGCCAAGGACTGAGGTTAAGGGGGACAAAGACCAACTCCCTTGCCTCCAAGTAGGAATAACCGTGGGCTGTTCAATGTTCCATGTTTCCGAACCCCTCTGTGGTTAGGCAGGGCCTGGACTAGTTGAGTTCATATCCTTGATTAGCTCCTGCCCTGATGATCTTTGTTCTCTCTCTCTCTCTCTCTCTCTCTCTCTCTCAGCTGTCTTTGCTATCAAGTTGATCTAGCACTCCTTTAGGATAGGGCACTGGTGGCCTAGTGGTAAGAAACTGCACTGTGATCCCAAAGGCACATGGGTCAAATCCACCAACTGCTCTGAGGAAGAAGGATGGGCAGACTTTCTAGTGTGACTTAATCATCTCTGAAAACCCACTGGAAGGCCAGCTATAAATCGGTCACAGTTTGATGTCACACCACCACAACCGCATAAGATAGAGTAGAGTTTCTCATAGGTTTTCCAAAGTTGTAATCTTTATGAAAGCAGATTGTCATATCTTTCTCCATGAAGCAGCTGGTGGATTTGAACTACTAATCATTCTGTTAGCAGCCACGTATCTTAACCACTGTACCACTAGAACAGGCTCCTGAATTAATTTGAATTCTTGCCTTGGGCTCTGCTTTGAGGGTACTGACCAGAGACAGACCCCAGAGGGAAGAGCAGTGCCTGCGTGGTCATGATAAGGTTCCTGCCTTATATGTGTGTGGGTGCAGGAAGGAGCGTATGGTGTAATGCATGTGCCAGCAGTTCAAATCCACCAGCAGCTCCACAAGAGAAAATGGACAGTTATTATGAGTTGGAATTGACTTGATGGCAGTGGACTTGATTTTTGGTGTGTGCATGGTGCACATGCGTGTGTGTACATGTGTATATGATCTCTTTGGCCCCAGCACAGTAACTATGATAATAACAAAGCAGAGACTTTGCTGTGCACTCTGCTATTTCTCTGTTACCTCAATTATCTGAACATGTTTATTTCCTGGCAGCTCCTTCTAAGCAATAAATGGGTCTTGGATTCCCACTTGAGAAGAAAAAGCCTCTTCCGTAGCAAGGTGACCTCTGTTATTAAATCAACACAACAGGGCAGACTCATTCTCCTGTCCCTGTAACCGTCATGAGGGGAGGGTAGCAGGCACCCTGCCACATTCTCTGAGAGGTAAGATCTCTTGCTGCAGGGGTTTGCTAAGCCTAAGTCAGGGTGACACTGGGGCCCAGCATGAGTTAGATGCTTAAACAGTTCACCTCCAATTGAGCGACTATGCCTCTTTTCTTTGCCTTTTTCCGGTATTTCTCAGTCTGCAAAAGCTAACATTCTTCCTGTACCAGTGAGATTCGACCACACCCACACCCACACACACACACACACACACACACACACACACACAGACATTCTCTTGCCTTCATACCCCTCCTGATACCTCTCACACCTCATTTCTGCCGAATCCCATCCAAACAAAACCAAAGAAATAGTTGTTGTCAAGTTGCCTCTGACTCCAGGCAGCCCTGTGCCTGGCAGAGCGGAATCAGGCTCCCCAGAGTATCAGTGCCTGAGTTTTCAGCAGCAGATCACCAGGCTTTTCTTCGGAGATCCATCTGGATAAACAGTCAGGACCTCTGGGCGACAGCCAAACTTTCCGTTAGGAGCACAGCATCGAACCATTTGTACTACCCAGAACACTGGGAAGCTAAGTACTCCAGAGTGCTAATGGAGAGAACATAACTGTTCCAAAAAATCCCACAAAATAGCTGAAAAGTTGCTTCCTGGAAGAGGTGACTAATGGAAAAAGCAGCAAGACTGATGGTGTGCTTGTACTGACCCCACCCTGGGGAGGCCCACCTATGGTGTAACAAAGAGGCTTCAGGGCTTTGTGGTGTACCCAAGAAACACTCCCCTTTCCCATGTAACCTGATGGGAGATGACGTGGGGAGAGGAAAGAAAAGCTGTGAAACAGGAAATAGCAACCTTCCTTCTGAGAGTTAGCTAAAGACGTTTAGATATGCTTCTGTAAAATGACTCTGGGGACAAAAGCAACCCAGCCCGTGTGTGTTGTGATGACCCAATCTTAATAATGCATCTAAACCAACAATTCCAGCTCAGACGCCCCTCAGAACAGACTTGCGCTCCACTGGGTTTCAATAGCTGAATTTTCAGAAGCAGGTCTCACCTCTAAACTCCTACCTCCCATCTTTCAGTTAGCAGCTAAGTGTGTTAATCACTTGCACCCCAGGGGTTCTGGGCGAGTTTGAAGCACTCTTACAGGAAGTGCTCAGGGATTGTGAGCAGTGCTTTATAAGGCAGCAAAATGCCCTGGGGTGCTTTGTGGAAAGGTTCCCATTTAACACCCTTCAGTATTACTTTGAGCCAAATCATCCTGGCCTTGCTCCCCTGTACTCTAGGAGCAGTAACTTTGGAAACATGGATTTTCTCGTTCTTGCTAATGTTACGTGGATACTGGAGGAAATGCTCCTGTCACTTTGCCTACGATGGGAATCTCAGCTGGGAATTCACTGGTTCCTGGAAGGTTTTACTCACAGTGTTGAGGAACAGTCTCCTATTAACACTAAATTTATATTTATGTCAGTGTGGGTATTTATTCCCTGGGAAAATTGTCTAGATCTCTCCGGAGATTCTCATAGTGGTTTATAAACCCCAAAGGACTTGACACTGACTTAACACTTGATTTTGGAAACACCTTGCCTGGTATATGTTAAAGGAAGTTCACATTCTCTGCCCTCGAGTTCATTCTTCCTCCTACTGACCCTCCGTACGGTTTCTGAGGCTGTAATGGCAATAGAAGCTGACACGTCATCTTTGTATCAAGGAGCAGCTGGTTGATTTGAACCACTGACCTTTCAGCTAGCAGCACAACCTACTAGGCACTGCATCACCAGAGCTCTAGGAGTAAGGCCTGAGGGGAAATAAAAACATCCTTTCCTCCATGGCTTAAGTAAGTCTCATTCCTTGCCAGCAGGTCAGTGAAGTCATTAAGCCCGATGTGGCGTGACACAGTGACGAAAGAGGGGGCCACTGAGGCTGTGTCACAGCTGAGATTCTGGTCCCTCTTGTCTCCATAAGAGAAGCTGTGATGAGGTTACAGAAGAACATTCAACACGTGGGCTCCATGCCCACGCACCCCCCCCAACGCCGCCAGGTTGCTGCTGGTGCAGTGACACTGCATGTTTTGTGCACTCACGTAATTCACAAAGCTTGCAAGAACATCATTAAGTCTCTACCCAGAGTTTGCTGAAGCAGAGTGGATCCTTCTTAAAGAATGGCGCGTTAGCAAAGAGTGCCCAGACGCTAATTCTGACACGTCCTTTGATGTCTCAGCTTCTGCTTCCTCATCTGGTCAGGACAGGCAAGGGGTGCCCTCCTTACCTGCCTCTCAAAGGTGTGATAGTTAAATGATGTGGTTGCTGAACATCACTGAGGCGGAAAAAAGACTGAAAGGCTACGGAAAGCTAGGTATTCTAGTCTTACTGAGAAGGATCTAATTGCTTAGGAAAAAAACAACTTGACCAAAATAACAAGGTAGACGGCTTCCTTGAAAAGAAAATTAACAGGTAAGATAGGTCTTGTTACAAGTGGGTTGTGAGAGTTACAGTCAAAATATTTTCTTGGTTCTGTATGGGTTTGGGGGTAATTGGGTGGGTCTGTTATGCTGGGGGTCTGCTTGGGGAACAGGCTTGATGACACTTAGCTTTTAAGATGGCAGTCAGTGACCCCCATAGACCTTCAGTATTTAGCCAGTTGGACACCAACCTGGCCACTCTGAGACCTGGCACTCCCTGGCCTTGAAGCTCACGCTTTCTGCTGTAATCCTAATCAGCACATAGCTACTTCAAGTGTTATTAGAAGGTCACACATGCAACCTATAAAATGATGGCCTTAGTAAAAGTAATAATAGACTGTATTGTGTTTGGTACTACCTCATTTAAGCGATTTCAGTTACTCTTCACAACCAGGTTTGGCTACACCTGGGGGGTACATTCAGGAAATAACTTTGCTTTGTTCCTATTGCCTTCAAACACACTTAATTGAATGTGCCTTCCTCTTCCCCTGATGACACCCCAGGAAGACCTTGTAGCTTCCTGGTCACTTTCAAGTATTAAAATGTCTACTTCAATCTAAGTAAAAATGTTATCTCGCATCCAATTTAGAGCTTCTTCTCTTCGTTCTGTTCTGGCTTGTCCCAAAGCTTGGAGAAGATTTACTGCCCTTGGACTACCTCTCCTCCAACCCCCCTAGAACTGGGGGATTGGCCAGGGTTAGAGTAGTGAGATGAACAGGAGATCAGGAGACAGGTACTGTGTGTGTTGTTCTCTGGATTGATGGAGGTACACGAAATGGGACAACCTACATGCTGACTTTTCCACGTGGTACCTTTTTTGTGTGTTTGTTTCTATCTTTTTATTGTGAATAATGCAGTGAACATGGGTATGCATATGTTTATTAGAGTTCTGATTCTCTTTACTTCATGATAGAAATATCTAGCAGTGACTGTAATTGCTGTATTAAACTTTTTAAAATTTTTTCACACACATATTAATTTTTTTATTAATTTTAATGAAGTTTACAGAGACTTAGGGTTTCTAGTCATTCATTGTGGCACTTTTCCCCCTGCCCAACTCCTCCCCTCCATTCTCTCTTCTCCTTGAAAAGTAAAACTCACTATTATGCAATCCCTCCCCCAAGTCCACTCTACTATATAGCCTTCATTCTGGACTCCTGCCATGACAATAAACCCAATCATATATTCCTTTTAAACAGTTCCCTCCCTCATCTGTTTCAATGCAGTATATACATCATTCCTCCCCTCCTTCTCAGCCTTCCCTCAATCCCAATGTCAGTCCCGTTTCACAATAGTGGCCTTATGCAATATTTGTCCTTTTGTGACTGAGATATTTCACCTCACAGCATAAGACTCCAACATCTATACTCTGACCAATTAAGGATACTGTACTTTCCAGAACAGTCTCAGAGATCTTGCTCTAATCCCCTGAAGGGGAAAGAGGAATTGATTTCTTCACATCACCAAGTTACAGAATGGTCAGAAACAAGCTGACTGCAGGCATCAGTGGACACAAGGGCTGGAGCCCACCAAGTGTCCTCTCCATCCACAGCTCTGCTGCTTCTCATGTGCTAACTTCCTGCCTTCTCCTCACAAGTAAGTGCCTCCTTACAGCTTGCTACACGGCTAGAGAGAATGTTTCCCTAGAAGTTACAGTGAGGGAAACATCCCAGGGAAGGATTCTCAGCTGGGACCAATCACAGCAGTGAGGGAAGTGGGTCCTGTGCCGTTGAAGAATGGGTTTCCTTTAGTCATTGATCACCCAAGTGCAAAAAGAGACCCAGGAAAGGAGACTCGATCACGCTGACTTTTCAGCATGTTGTAACTAAGCTACTTGCAACCCCAGATTCCTTCTCTTCTCAATATTAGCCAAAAGAGATCACTTGTTTAACTCACACAGTTATAAACAAAAGAAATTCTTTTCTTTTTTTCCTGTCTCTGGGATCCTACCATCACTGTGTGATCCACAGACTCACAGAAGCTTAAAGGAGAATGAGATGATTGATTCCACAGCCACACGGCCCTGGGCACATACCTGTCCCTTTACTTAGGAATCCAGGCTTGGTTACTGAGAAAAAGGGATGAGTCACTAGAGGATGTGGCTGGGAGGCTTGTGAGCTGAGTGGTCACCCGATGTGAGTTTTCCGCATGTTTTTGGTATAAACTAATGAGGACAGGTGCTGAGGTGTAGCTCCACAGGGCTGTTACCAGAGGCAGGGCTGAGGGCGACTGGCAAAGGGCTCTTTGCCAGCTGTTGTCAATAGGTTCCTACTAATAGTAGCTCCACGTACAATGGAACAATACATCGCCTGGTCCTGAACCATTCTCATAACTGCTGTTAAGTTGGAAGAACCTAAAAAGCTTTACTTCACCCACATCATTAAAGCCGGCTCCACTTTGAGGAGGCACCTTTCCTCTAACTATATTTTGGGTGTCCTGCAACCTGAGGGTCTCAGCTTCCGGTGTCATATCTGATACTGTTTCATAAAGGTTTCGCTTCCATCCTTCTCAGAAGTACATCTCTGGTTTGCACAGTGATATTATTGTAGAAACATTCCTCTAAGTCGTATGGTGCTCTTCTGTCCATTTGCTGTACTGAGGAAATCTGTGTTTGCTGTGATGCTGAATTTCGTGCCATTGGAGTGTTAAATGCCAAAATGGTTGTCCAAGGCAGACAGAGTTTGGTGAAGCTCCCAGTTTAAGACAAGTTTGGAAGCAGGAGTGGCATCCACTTCCTAAACCACATGTCTATGGAAACTCTATGAACTTGGAGAAATGGTGATAATTATAGAAAGGCTTCAGGTCTTTTTTTCATGGACTCAACTCAATGGCAATTAATAACAAGAAGAACAAGTATTGTAGCCAATTGAGGCTTACCCAAGGTACAAATATTGCTATTCGTAAAAGACAAAGAGAGAAAGAAGTAGATTGCCAGGCCTTTTCCCCTTGTCTATCTTAATCTGGAAGCTCCATGGAAACCTGTGGTATTTGAAATAGTAGTGCCACAACTTCTGGCATCACCGCAACATCACAGCCACCACAATCTGAAAGAGTGAAGATAGCTTGACAGAGTGTAACAAATCTAGGGGAAGGAAAACGCATATTTATTACACACCCATATATGATATATTCTACTTGGTCTCCGTTTTAAAGGTTCAACATTATTTTAAATGTGATATTCCTTAAATATGACTTTCTCCCTCATCTGTTTCAATACAATATACATCATTTATCCGGTTTTAGAAGTGATATATGATTGAGTATTATGGTTAGCACAGGAATCCAGAATTAAGGTTGCATAGAGAAGTGTACTCGGGTGGGGGGTGGGGGGGAGGGGACGTGGAAATTATATACTAATGAAGGAATTTTTTTTTTTCATGTCTCTCTTCGGAGAGGGAAGCGAGCTGGTGGGGAGGGGTGGGAAGGGAGAAAATTGCAGCAATGAAGGAATGGAAATCCAAAACCTCTGTAAAATAACTAACTAAATAACTAAATAAATAAATAAAAAGTAAAAAAAAATATTACTTTCTCATTTTTTTAAAAGAAATTAAGTTGCATTTAATAGTGGCTTAATGATTTGTCCAAAATCCTGATAACTGAATAGTAGAGTCAGGACTTGAACTCAGGACTTTCTGACTCCAGTGTCTGTAATCTTGCTAGAAGATGCTCAGTGCCAGAAATCCTGTAGAGCAAATAGATATTTCTTCCCAGACCTGAGATATGACCCTATTTATCATTTGGGTTCTCTTGTCAGGCAGCCTCAAACTCCAAGCTGATCTGTTGCTGAATTAGTGCTGCAATTTTTATTAGACAAACTCACATTGAGGGATAGTCCACAAAACATTTTATTTGTACTTCTCAAAACTACAAAGGTACTGAAAATGAGAAAAGACTGAGATATTGTAACAGACTGGAGTAGGCCCAAAGACAGTTAAATGCAGGGTAGAATCCTGAAAGGAGACATGGGAACAGAACAGGGCATTAATAGAAAAGCCAGTAAAATGTCAATAATACTTGGAGTTTAGTTAAAAGTAATGGACAGATGACATTGGTTTCTGTGTCAAACATACTATGATAATAGAGGTCTTGACAATTGAGGAGATACAATTGTACAGGTTAGAAACACTCAGTATAATTTCATCTTAGCATAACTTTATTCAGTATTTATCTTAACATTGTGATGTTAACATTATTTACAGTGTTTAGCTTAAAATTATGATGTTGTTGTATATTATCAAGTTGGAACCAACCCATTTCTGACCCCCCAATGGGTTTTCCTTATCTTGAAGGAAAATCCGATCAGTCACAGAGTCTGCAGGTGGACACTCACTCTTGACTGTAGCTAAGGAGCCCCTGAGATGCTGACACAGAGAATGACACACTTTATCACGGGCAGCAAGCTAGAGAAATAAAATCCTAGAACGAAATCTCAGCAAGCTGAGGGATTGGCTATGGTTCATTATTGGCTCAAATGTCAAATTCCACAGGCAAACTTTTTCTCTCTGGTTGTCTTACTAACACATCTCCCACAGTTTACAGTTTCTCTAGAATGAACTCACTTTGATGCACCATCTATGATCTAGGATTATACTTATATATAGGATGATACTTACAGCAAGGATTCAGCTGTAATGTCTTAAAGAAATTGTCCCAGTTTCTTCTCGGTGCTTTTTGTCTCAGCTTCCATTCATGGCTCTGCTAATCTTGTCTTGATTTGAAAGCAACACAGGCTAGAAAGAGATACACTACTTTCTAACAGTGGCTGATTCCAAAGGTGCCACAAAACCAACTCACCGAGAATAAAGATTGAATTCAAATCTGTGCTATACCTCTAACACTATAATTGCCTATGTCCTTCTATTGTTCCTAGGGTTTTGAGAGTCCTGCTATTTCAGAAGTAGGTGGCCAGGGAGCTCTGGTGGCCTAGTGGCAAGAAGCAGTGCTGCAATCTCAAAAGCATGTGGTTTGAATCCACTAGATGCTCCGCTGGAGGAGAGGCAATCTCCTGTGCCGGTCAGATACAACTTGATGGTACACAACAACAACAACAAAAGTAGATGGCCTATCCTGTTTCCTGTTATTGTTGTTGTAGGTACCTTTCAGTATGACTCACGGCAACCCAGAATGACTGGTCTGAACCTGGTCCTATCCTGTGCCATCGTCACACTTCCTGATACATTGGAGCTCATTGAGGACATTACTGTGTCAATCTACTGGTTGAGGGTCTTCCTCTCCTACACTGACCCTCTGTCTTTCTGAGCATCACATCTCTCTCCAGGAAAAGCCCCTCCTAGCAACATGCCCAAAGTATGCGAGGAGAAGCCTAATCATCTTTGCCTCCAAAGAGCACTCTGTCTGCACCCTCTCCAAGACATATTTGTTCTGTTGGCAGTCAAAGGCATTAATTCTTCTTCTGTCATCCTTATTCATTATCCAGCTCTCAGATGCATAGCAAGTGATCAGAAAGACCATGGCCTGAGTCAAATGTACCTTAGTCCTCAAAAATGACTTCATTACGCCTTAATAATTTGGAAAGATCCCTAACTTCAGATTTTCCCAGTGCAATGCGTCTCCTGATTTCCTGACTGCTAATACCCATGGTGTTAATTGTGGGTCCAAGTGAGATGAAGTTGTTGACAGTTTCTATCCTTTCTCTATCATAATGTTGCCTATCAGCTCAGTGTTAAGAATCTTTGTTTTCTTGCCATTGAGATGCAATCTATATCGAAGGCTGTGTGCTTTGATCTTCTGCAACAAGTGCTTCAAGTCCTCTTCATTTTCATCAAGCAAGGCTGTGTCATCTGCATAACACAGGTTATTGATGAGTCTTCCTCCAATCCTGATGCCTCATTCCTCTTCAGAGTCAATATTCTCAAATAATTTGCTCAGCATACAGATTGAATAGGTGTGGAGAGTACAACCCTGATATACTCCCATCTTAATTTGAAACCATGTAATGTTCCCTTGCTCTGTTAACACAACAGCCCCCTGATCTAGGTATAGGTTTCACCCATTCTTCTCAATGTTAGCCATAGCTTATTATGATCCACACAGTCAAATGCCTTTGCATAGTCAATAAAGCACAGACAGACATTTTTCTGGAGTATCACTGGACCAATCAGTAGCATCAGGATGGATGGCGAAGAAATTGAGATTGTTCACAGCTTCAGTTTGCTCGGCTCCACGGTCAACACTCTTGGCACCAGTAGCCAGGAAATAAAAAAACGTATTGCGATGGGAAAGTCTGTGGTTAGGGACCTCTCCAAAATACTCAAGAGCAACAGTGTCTCTCTGGAGACTAAGGTCCGCCTGACACAGGCCATGGTTTTTGCAATCACTTGTTATGCATCAGAGAGTTGGACAAGGACTAGGGAGGATAGAAGGAGAATTGGCGCCTTTGAGCTGTGGTGCTGGAGAAGAGTGTTGAATGTACCATGGACTGCCAAGAAAACAAACAGATTCATCGTAGAGAGGATTAAACCAGGCTGCTCCTTGGAGGCAAGGATTCTGGGGCTTCATCTGACATACTTTGGACATGTTGTAAGGAGAGACAGGTCTTTAGAGAGGGACATCATGCTGGGTAGAGTGGAGGGACAGCGCAGGAGGGGAAGACCCTCTATGAGGTGGATTGATTCAGTGACTGGGGTACTCAGGATGGGTTTGTCAGAGGCAGTGAGATTGGCACAGGATAGAGCAGGGTTTAGGGCTGTTGTACATAGGGTCGCTATGAGTCGCAAACGACTTGACGGCACATAACAACAACAACAACATCCTGCTTCCTGGTCTGTCTTAATCTGCGAGCTCTACTGAAACCTGCCCACTATGGGTGACATCAGCAATGGGCTGAGGTGTGTCAGAGATGATGAGGGTGGCACAGGATAGGGCAGGGCTCATATCTGTTGTTCCTAGGGTTGTTCTAAGTCAACTTGACTTGACAGCATCTAACAACAAGATCAAAGAATTACTTCCTCCACATGCCTTCACAGATGATAGAATTGTACAATCCTTTAACTCTGTTACGGTTCTTAACTCCTGCCCAAAGTATCGGTTCTCCTTTTTTTTGGTGACTGTTCTCTTTGGTAGGAGGTGACTTCCTACAGCCCGCACTAAGGAATGAGGGTAAGGATATGTGTCAATTAGAGTGATTCAGAATTGATGATTTCCCACTTGTGTTTAGCGTCTTGATTGGGTTTTTCATAAGTGTTTCTTAACTGCCTACAGAACACAAGTTATAAAGAGAAAGCTATACGGCCCACTTCGTTCTGACTTGAGGGAAGGCAAAGCTTGGAAGGTGTCCCAATTGGCCCTCCTCTATCCAGGATAGACCTGAGAGTTTCACATATGCTTGAAGAAAGAGGCAGGTGGATACGCAAAGAATGCAAACTCATGCTAATGTCTGAATATTAAAATTTAATAGTGTAATTTTAGTCCAAAACAAAACCAAATTACAAAGGTACATTTGCTGCAAAAAATAAAAAAATTAAATAATGCATCCTGGGCCCCCAGCACACATGATTCTGAATCATTGCCCATATGGATTTAATCCTGCAAAGCAAATCTGGTTAAAGCAGCCTAAAAAGGAAGGTGCCAGGACTTTGTGGGGCCTCAGTCTTTCTGGGGTATTTCTGACACCTCCTCCACTCCATCTACTTTCATATGATGGCCCCAGATTATCCTGCACTTTTAAGGAACACCTTGGTTTTTTTTTTTTTTTTAATGCTTTCAGCTTTGTTCCAATTAAGCTGTGAGTGTCTAGACCCAAACTGAATAGCTTGGGGTCATGAGAAATGAAAAGGGTGACCCATTTATAAATGTTTGTTTCTAATATCAAAGGTAACGAGGCACTTGTGATGTCTGTGCATACAGAGGTGCTGTTAATTGGACTCCTCTCAATGGCTTTGGGTTTGGTTTTTGCGTTTTGGTGTCTTAATGAATAGCAGAGAACTCTGCAGTAATTAGGTGGTTGTCATGTGCCACTGAGGCCAGCAGAACTCACGACAATCCCACATAAACAGTCCTGAACCCTGCCCTATCCTGCGTCATCTTCACCACCTCTGACACACTTGAGCCCATGGCTGTAGCTACTGCAGCTATCCATCTCTTTGGGAGTCTTTCTCTCTTTCATGGACCCTTCACCTTTCCAAGCGTGACGTCCCTTTCAATGGAATAGCCTCTCCTAGCAATGCCATCTTTGCCTCCAAGAAGCACTCTGGCTGTACTATTTCTAAGACAGACCTGTTTGTTCTTTTGGCAGTCCATGGGAGAGCCAAGCATTCTTTTCCAGCACCATAATTCAAAGGCATCGATTCTTCTCTCCTACTTATTCATTGTCTAACTCTCAGATGTATAGCAAGTGATTAAAAATATGATGGCCTGAATCAGGTGCACTTTAGTTTTCAGACTGACATCATTGCTCATCAGTCTTTTGGAGAGATCTTTGACCACCAACTTGCCCAAAGCAATGTGTCTCCTGATCTCCTGTCTGCTGGTCCCAAAGGTATATCGATTATGAATCCAAGCAAGATGAAATCACTGACGACTTCAATCCTTTATCCATTTATCATGGTGTTACCTGTTGGTCCTGTGGTGAGTATTTTTATCTTATTGATGTTGAGATGAATCCATACTGAAGGCTATATTCCTTGATCTTCTATAGTAAGGATTTCAAGTCTCCTCACTTTCAGCGAGCAAGGTTGTGTCATCTGCATAACACAGGTTGTGGATCCTCTGATCCTGATGCCACATTCCTTTTTATAGAGTCCAGCTTCACAATACAACCCTGGTGTACACTTTCCTGATTTAAGCTACACAGTGTTCCCTTGTTCCATTCAGACAACAATTTCCTGGTCTAGGTATAAATTACGTACAAACACAATAACCAGGGTATACAATATAATAATTTTAATTCTGAGCAAGAGATAAATGAGTGATAGAGGAATCTGGAGACTTTGATTGAAAGTAAACTGCCTGAGAAAGCTGGAGGAAGTGAAGGCTGAGAAGATGCACCTCATCCGTAATTGAACAGAAAGAGTGTTTTCTATTCAGAAAATGCTGCATAAAATCAAAGACTGATTTCAGCAAGTGGTCAAGTGACAACAAGTGGCGACTTTGCCTTTATTGAGCTTTTAGGAAAGAGGACTGGAGGGGCTGTGGTGTTTCAACTGATTTTACTGTATAACCTTAAGCAAGTCACTTAACGTTTGCAAGATGAGCTATATAAATCTGTAAAACAAGAAGGTTGGTTTAGAACATCAATAAGGTTTCTCATCTACTCTACTGGAAAAAAAGTAATCATCTTGGATCATCTAAGCTTTTGCAGAGAGGACATGAAGAGCTAATGATTAAGAGATGTCACAGTGGTCAGATCATAACAGCCCAGGAGCCAAGACTTCACCCAGTTCCATCCAGCCTCCATTTCTGCCCCTGTGCGTTCCCCACACTCCAGCCTCCCTTCTAGCTTGTCAACTGACTGTTCGTGTTCACATCAGCGGGCTAATTTTGTCTGAAAGGCAAATGGAAAGTCTTCCTGTCATCGGATACACTCTCGCTTTGATGGATGAGGCTGAAGTTCCAAAGAGAGTGTTAGGCAGGAAAAGCCAGCTCTTTCAAACTAATTACTGCATATCTGATTTATTTCCCTCCTTAATGCTGTTTATTTTGTTTTTATTCAAAATATAAAATTGCTTCCCGAGTTGGGAGATGAATGGCTTTCTTCCACGTTAGCAACAGATCATTTGTGAGCCCAAGTTATAAATAGGAGGTTAGAATCCATGACTCACTGTTTTCTTTCCCTTCTCGTATGGGCGCCCCTTGGGATGAGCTGCGGCTGTGTTATTTATTTCTTTTCAAGCTCGTGCCATTGAAGTCTAATTATTGACTGGATGCTATGTTACAGGTTTGATTTTTGTTGTTGTTTTAGTTTTATGAAAATGTTGTGACTCTTTTTTTAGCATTATTCCTGGAAAATGTTATATTTCATGAAACTAGAATTTTAAACATCCTTGGGGAATGATTTGATTTGTTGCATTTTTGAATGATCGATTGATTCACTGGTTTGTTTAATAAATAGGCATTTATTGGCTGCATATTTTGCAAAAGGGGAGTATGTGTTGTTGTTTTGAGTGCATCTGGCCTCTGCCATCGACAAGGGCAGGAATACTGAGGGAGCAAATCGCTTCCCAGATAGATTTCGGGCCCACTCTAGTTTATGAATTTCTCTATTGATCTATTTTACTCAATGTCTGTCCAACATGGTGGTGAAATGGTTAAGTGTTCAGCTGCTAACTGAAAGGTCAGAGGTTGGAATCTACCCTTCACTTCTTGGAAGAATGATGATGATGATGATGTTGTTAGGTGCCATCGAGTCAAGTACAACTCACAGCAACTCAGTGAACAGCTGACCTGCTGTCTTGTGCTGTCCTCAAACTCTGTTACACTAGAGCCCTTGCTCAAGTCAGGGCATCTCATTAAGATCTCCCTCTCCTTTACTAATCCTCCACTTTACAAGCATGATGTCCTTCTGCAAGAAGTAGCCTCATCCTGATACATGTCCAAAGTGTACAAGATGAAGCTTTGCCATCTTGGTCTCCGAGGAGATCTTTGGCTTCATTTCTTTCATGACCTGTTTGTTCTTTAGGCCGTCCGTGGAGAATTCAGTACCCTTCTCCAGCAGCACAACTCAAAGGCATCAATTCTTCTGTCATTCTTGTTCGTTGTCTAGCTCTCTGAAGTATAGCCCACAATGGAGAAGCCCATGGCCTGAACCAAGTTCATTTTAGGATCCAAACAAAAAAGGTATTTATTTTTAAAAGGTCCTTGACAGCAGACTTGCCCAATGCCATACACCTCCTGATTTCTTGACTGCTGGTACCAAGGGTGTTGGTAGATTCAATGAAGATTATAGCTTTGGACACACTCTACAGGAGACACTCTACTCTGTCCTGTGGAGTTGTTCTGAGTCAGAATCGATTCAATGTGGGGTTTGGGGTCCGTACAAAATATAGGGCACTTGTAGATCCCCTGAGAGAAGGGTGTGATATAAAGGTAGTGTGTTTGACATTCATTCATTCATTCGTTTAACAACAAACAACAAAGTGATCACCCTCAAAATAGAGCATTCAATGTAGACTGGGAGAGGCAAGCAGAAAGAGCTTTGATGCTGTTAGTGGCTGTTGACTCCAAGTGCAGAACTGCTCTGCAGGGTTTTAAAAACCGTGACTTTTAGGAAACAGAACAGCTCTGTCTTCTGAAGTGTCTCTCAGTGGGTTTGGCTAGTTAGCCCACTCAGAGTTTTGCTTCTCAGGCTTAAGTAACCTCAACTTAATTTAGTAACTGGATTTCGTTTGGTTTTCCCCTCTTTATCTACATGTTATGGTTCTCCTTAGCTGTTTCTCTTGGGGCAAGTTTCTCATCCTTCTATGTATTAAGTGGTAGATTCACCAGTTTCCATCAAGGAATTGCATTCCACTACAGATATTCCCAGCGAAGTGAGAGACTAAGAGCAAAGGCAGCATTATGACGTCAACCCAAAGGCAGCGGTTAAGCCTTCGGGTTCTGAAGGTTCAAACGCACCAACCATTCCACTAGAGACAGATGGACAGTATCCTCCTGTGTGATTTACAACTTTGAAAAATCACTGGAGAGTCAGCTTTGAGTTAGAACCCGATGACTGGCAAATCTTTTGGAAGATGTGGAAGAGTAAGGAGAGACTCAGAGAGAATCACTCCTCCCATGTGATTAAACTGCCTCTGGAAACCATCCTGGAGGGTCAGCTATGAGCAGGGTTCCCGTTCAAAGGCACATAAGAACAACAATCACCCTTTGAACCCAAGCATTTGTATTCTTTGTTGATATGCTCAAGCTGATTGACTTCATTGCTGATATGCTAGAGGCTCTTACTGCAGCTCTGTTCAAGGACTTTCTAGGGCAGGAATAAACAAGCTGCACTCCTGCTGATAATGACACTGACTGAGGAAAAGCCAGAAGCAAAGAAAAAGCCCAAATGATATAAGACAAATTCCTCCTTTCAGGATTTTAGTCTTACTCCAGTACCACCCTCAGGGCAAGCCCCCCACCAAGAAACCTGCTGACAAAGTAGTCTGGGAAACGCAGACTTTCACATGCTCTGCAGACGCCATGCTGGGAAAGGTGGACGATCCACCGTGACTCATAGAGGTCCCGTGAGCAACAGATGGAAACTTTGCCATCTTGACATTTCCTACTATGCTTGAGACCATTGCTTTAGTTGCTTTGTCAATCTTGTTAAGGGTCTTCTTTTTTCACTGCCCTTTTGCACCATGATGGCTTTTTCCAAGGGCTAACCCATCCGGACAACATCCTCAAAGTATGTGTGATGAAACCTGGGCACACTTCCTCCAAGACAGAGTTGTTTGTTGACAGTTCATGGTCTATTCTATCCTCTTAGCCATGATTCAAAGGCATTGATGGCTTTTCAGGTGAAGATTCGTTTTCTAGGGCTGTTGTAACAGAAATATCACAAGCAGGTAGCTTAAAAAAAAACACCTGACATTTAGTCTCTCATAGTTCGTGAAGTTTTGCTGTTATTACAATTAGGTGCCATTGAATCGAGTACGACAAATCGTGACCATATGAAAGTAGATCTGAACCTGGACCTGTCCTGTGCCATCCTCACAAGATCTTACACACTCAAATCCATTGCTGCAGTCACTATGTCAGTCCATCTCCTGGTTGACTGGTTGAGGGGCTTCTCTTTAGCCATCCCTCCACCTTTCCAAGTATGATGTCCTTCTCCAAAGAATTACCTCTGCTAACAAAAAGCATGTGAGACAAAGCATGCTCAATGTGAGATGAAGTTCATCATCCTTGCCCCCACCTTCTCCAAGACATGTTCAGGAAGCCAGAAGTGCGAATTCAGAGCACTAACTCCAAGGGAACGTGTTCTTTCTTGGCTCTGGAGGAAGGTGTTTGTTTCCTTGGATGCCTGTGGATCCAGTGTTTCCTTGGTGGACATTCCCAGCTCAGAGACCTGGTTCCATAGAACATGCTCTGGTTCTGGCCTTTTATTCTTGGGACTAGTGAGGTCCCCCTGATCTCTACTCCCTTCTCTTTCCTTGTGTCTATTATAATAGAAAAGGCATTGCAGGGCCCATTGGTGGTAAACGGACAGATTAAAGGACCGCTCCCAGATGAAGAGGTAGTCGTTGATGTCAGCTTGCTGTCCCTCTAGATCTGTAATAAAGCGCATATGGATATTGGGAAGAAAGTGCTTTATATCCTCAGCTTCTCCTAACAAAATGCCCAAAATATGTGAAACAAAGCTTTGCCATCCTTGTCTTGAAGGAGCACACTGACTGCATTTTCTCCGAGGCATGTCTGCTTGTTCTTTTAGCTGTCCACGGGATATTCAGTATTCTTCTCGAACATCACAGTTCACAGGCATATTTTGTCTCCACAGCTCACACACTTTGGGCGTTTTATTAAGAGAGGCTATTCCTTGGAAAAGCACAGCATAGTTGGAAAGGAGGATCCGTGAAAGAGAGGAAGACCTTCAACAAGATGCATAGACATCGTGGCTATGGCTGCAACAATGCGTGCAATTAGATCAGAGATTATGAGGATGACACAGGATGGGACGGGGTTCAAACCTATTGTTTATAGGATCTCTATGAATCTTTCAGCATCTGACAATAGCAGCAATAATCCTAACCTTAATCCTCTCATAACTGATTGATTGATTGATTTAGCATATCGTGGGAGGGGTCACTACATAACTGGTCCTTATAACATTGCAGCTAAAACACTGAAATTATGGCCTAACCAAGTAAACACATATTTTAGGAGGACATGATTTCATTCCTGACACTTATCTAAATGGCAGTGTGCCCTCTGACCTAACTTTCTTCCCTTTGTGATCACACTCACACACATGTACACACAGCCATCAAGTACCCGCTTACTCATGATGACAGTTCCTCATGACTTTCGATGACTAATTTTTCTCAAGTAGCTTACCAGACCTTTCATTTGTGTTACCTCTCAGTGGAGTGGAACTAGCAACCTTTAGGTTAACAGCCAAGCACATTAACTGTTTGTTCTCCCCAGGGTTTCCAAGTCTCCTACACTGTAAAAAAAAAAAAAATAGAAATAAAATAAAAAAAATACATGCCCTGGATGAAAAGAATTTGTCCAACTCAAGCTGATATCTCCAGATTCTGGTCTGTAAAGTAAATGTCCACTGAGTTAGAAGTTGGCAGAGTTAAGCAGCTAACCACATGCCCTGTCCCTGTCCTCTGGCACATGAGCTTGGCCTTGTGTTCTAGGGATAAACTTTCCCATCCGGAGCATGGCGCCAGCTTAGCGACGTCAGCTTTTACAGTACGTCCTAAGGATGAGTAAGACTTGCCACTGACCTTGTGGGTGAATGTTCACGTTTGAAAAGGTCTTGGAACTGGCAGTCTATCTCATCAGAGATAAATGCCCTTCTGCCGCCCTGGTAACCTCGGCCATGGGAAGGGGTCATCTTGCTTCCCCTTCCCCAAGCCATTGCTGGAGAAGTGCTTCTCTGCCCTGCCAGCTGGAAGAGGGAGGCTAGTCTCCAACACACCCAGTCATTTGTTTGCTGGGATTTAGAGCGGAATTAATTAGCTTGGAAAAGCACTAGGACAATGGTAAGCATTATTAATGACACAATTATCAGTTCCTTCCTCCGGGGATGGGCGTCTCCTGCAGCTCCTAAGGACGGACCTTGTTCTTTCCACTTGGACTCTAATAAACTCTGCTGGACACACAGTCTCTCCCAGCCCAAGACTGTTTCTGAGGACTCACTCATACTTTGGTGAGGCTGGGTTCTGGGCTCCTCCCCACCTGCCAAGGAGAAAGGAAAAGGCCCAGGTATGATACCTCCTGAGCCCAAAAAGAAAACCTAAACGAGACAGAGTGGAGGCAGAAATGATGGAAATTCAGTGTGTGTTGGGTCCTAGGAACCACATTTAATGTTTACTGACTCTTTATCTCCTGAGCATAGCCTGAGCTCTGGTAGTATTGTGTTCTATGTTTCACTTCTCCCCTAAAGATCAGTGGTTTGAACCCACCACTTGCTCCTCAGGAGAAGAGGAAGAGCAGTTTGCTTCCTTTGAGATTTACAAACTTGGAGACCCAGTGGAGGGTCCCTGTGAGTTAGAATTGGGTGACTGGATTCTTTTCATGACGTCATGAGGTAGATAGAGCCGTTCCAATGCACAGCTGGCTGAGTTCTGTTTTATTGGAGGTTTTCTCTCACCACATGCCAAACCCCTGGAGAAGTCCTCTCCGTAGCTCCCCAGTTATTTGGGAATAGTCCTTGGGTCCAATGTGTCTAAAAGTCCAGTGTCTTCTGTTTGTGAAACATCTCCTCATATTTGCTTTGATGTTAGTGTGTATTAGGGACATACACTAGCGCTGTTGTTTGGTAACTTTGTGCCTCAGGAAATGTGTTTCACCATCCCGTGAATTCATTGCTTCATCTCTAAGTTGAGACTAATGATATTAATTCAAAGGCTGTAATTGTCACTCTCTCCTTCATCTCTCCAACTTGTAGAAGATGTTAGCTTTTTTAAGGGAGTCTAACTGAGTCATGACACTGACAGAAAGGCCTCTCTTCTGTGTTCTGATAATATGTGTACTTGCTGTGTTATTACACCCGCTGCACTATAAGGAGGTAGTGTATTAGGCAGATTAATATAAAATGAATCCACACTCGCTTTAACTGGACCCACAATCAACAATCACAGCATCATAGCAGTCAAGAACACGAAGGATAAATTGCATTGAGGAAATCTGCTGGCAAGGACCTCTGTAAGGCCTGAAAGAGCAAGGATGTCAAAGAAGACTAAGCTGAGCATGATGCAAGCCATGGCATTTTCAGTTACCTCCAAGGCTTCTGAAAGTTGGACAATAGGGAAGATTGAAGAAGAATTGATACCTTTGAACTGTGAGGCTGAAGAAGAGTGCAGAATATATCACGCATGGCCAAAAGAACAAACAAATCTATCTTGGAGGAAGTGCAGCCAGGGTGCCCCTTGGAGACAAAGTGAAACTTCACGTACCAGGGACCTGAAGGAGAACCAACATGAATTGGAATTAACTCAATGGCTAAGTTCAAAGCCACTACTGCCACACTAGTTCCAACTCATTTTTTTTTCTATAATTATATTTTATTAATTTTCATAAACATTTACAGAGATTTTGGGCTTCCACTCATTCATTGTTGCACTATTCTCTCTACCCTCCTCCCAGTTTGTTCTTGTCCAGATGCCACAGTGCTTGTCAAAGCCAGTTCTGATTAATCTTCTTTGTCAGTGTGTCCTTTGCCATTCCCTATCACTCCTCCCTGAGAGAGACTTCACCCTGAGTCATAAGGAAAAGGGGATGGCGTATTCTCTTAGCTACTTCCTGCTGAAAAGGGACGCTGTGGGTTTCAGGGTGAAGATCTTCTCTCACTACTCTAAAGGGCCCCTTTGGCAGTAGGAAACACATAGACTATTATGGAGATTGATTTTGGAATTTAGATGCACTCTTATTGATTGTGCTTGGCTGTACATGTTCATATCCTTGAAGATGTATCATGGGGGTGTTGCAACCTAGAAGACCCAAATTTGACTAACAAGTTATAAGTACATGAGTCCAAAAATTATGGAAAAGTAAAAGAAAAGATTCTTTCATTGTTTTACAAACCCTCCCGCAGGTCCCCTCCACCATGTAGCCCTCGCTCTAGTCTCCTGTGATGACAGAAATACCCAGTTATATCTCTCTTTTAAACGGTTCTCTCCCTCCTCTGTTTCAGTGCAGTATACATTATTGAACCCATCTTACTCAGTCTCTCCCCAACCCCAAGGACAGTCCCATTCTACAACAGTGGCATCATGTAATATTTGTCCTTTTGTGACTGGGATATTTCACTCAGCATAATGTTCTCCAGAGTCAACCATTTTGAATAATATTGCATGAGTTCCTTGTTTTTTAATGCAGCATAGTATTCCATTGTGCGAATATACCACAGCTTCTCTAGCCATTCGTTTGTTGATGGGCACTTAGGTTGTTTCCAACTCCTTGCTATTGTGAAAAAAGCTGCAATAAACATGGGTGTGCATATATCTGCTTGGATGTCAGCTATGGTCTGTTCAGGGTATATTCCCAGTAGTGGAATTGCTGGGTCAAATGGTATCTCTATTTGCAACTTTTTGAGAAAGCGCCATACTGCTTTCCACAGGGGTTGCAGCATTTTACACTCCCACCAACAGTGAATCAGGGTTCCAGTTTCTCCACAACCTCGCCAGCATTTATTGCTTGCTGAGTTCCAACTCATTTTGCCCCTAAGCATGGCAGTAGGTATTTATCATACTTCCCAATGACATAGTTAATGTCCTTGACTTTTAGCTAGAAGTTGTAGTTTCAGGTCCATCCAAAGGCACCTCCAAAGAAAGATCTAGAAGTTGGCTTCTGAAAATATCACCCATTGAAACCCTTATGAAGCCTACTTCTACTCTGACATACATGGTCACTGTAACTCAGCAGTGATTTGATGACCGCTAGTTACTGCACTTGATTAAGCAAACCAAAACAAACAAGCAAAATCACTGGCAGCGAGTTGATTTTTGACTCCTGGAGACTCTCCATGGAGTTTCTAAGGCTGTAAACACTAACGGTAACAGACCACCTCATCTCACTCCTGCAGAGGGGCTGATGGCTTTGAGCCACTTCCCTTTCGGTTAATAGCCTAACACGTAACACAGGACATGACCAGGGCTCCTACGTTTAAGCACAAGGACTGGGTGGACATCAGTAACCAGCATGGACATTGACATATGGTGACCTTTCAACTGACGTTTGTTGAAAAGCGAATGGACAATAGGAGGAAGGAATCCTTGAGTTGACTATTGAGAAATAAAGAACTGCTTCAAGCAGATGAAGAGGGGAAATGTAAAGGATGAGCAGACTGAACAGAAGAGGTTTAATGAGCAGAGGCTTGGGAACAAGGACCACTGGGGACATGAAAGGGAACTGAGAGCCTCTGGGGGTGGCTAGCACACGGTGGTGTCAGTCCAGGAGGGACAGCAGCATGCAGTGCCCCTTCTGCTTCTAGGACCAACACTTCTGAAAGTTTCAGGCTCCACTGATGCTTCAAAGAACAAAATATTGGTTCAGCTCGAGGGAGGTTTTATTGTTTTGGTTTGTTCCACTTGAGTCCCTTCAGATAATGCATTGATTTGGTCACACTGTGAACCCATCCTCAAGGCATATTTGTGAGAAACAAAAACAAAACCAACATTCTTTTGATTCAAATTGCATTGGGGGGTGCGGGGTGGGGGTGGGGGACAGGGCGGGTAGTCTCTAGCTCCTTAATTCTAAGAAACGCTTTGAAAATACGCTTTGGTATTTCTGAAGTTGTCCTTCTTGTCTATGTTGTGTGTGGGGGTAGGATGATGTTTTTTCCTCCCCAAGCTCCTGGGGCTCCTAGAATATGGATTCTCTCCTCTTTAGAAGCCAAAGAAAAACAATACCTGCTTTTCTCTCACTTTCTCTTCCTTGTTCTTCTCTAAGAAAGGAAGATTGGGCTGTGGGGTATAGTATAGGAAAGGGGAGTGGCAGAGCTGCGCTTCTGTTAGTTCAGAATTCATGAGACTGGTGTTGTGGGGTTATTGTTAGATACCATTGAGTCAACCAGGAGCCTTGTGACATAGTAGAACAGTCCAGTAGAGTTTTCGTGAGATCTTCATTGGATCAATCGCCAGATATTATTCCTTTGGAGCTGTCATGTAGATTTGAACAGCTTACCTTTCGGTTAGCAGATAAATGCTTAACCATTACACCACCAGGGCTCCTTTTTGACCTTTTAAAATTTTCATTTCTGTTAAGTGAGAACCAATTCATAGCTGACCCTCTCCTGGACAAGAGCTCCTGGTGGATTTGAACTGCCAGAAAGACATGAACTCTGGGTTAGAAGCATAACTCCCTACCAACTACAACACAATTGTTGTTTTGTGCCATTGAGTCACATACAACTCATAGCAACTCATGACCAAACTTACATCATTCTCTTCTTTCCAACAGCCTGAGCCCATTGTTGCAGCCACCGTGTCAATCTATCTTTTAGAGGGGCTTACTATCTCCTGCTGACCTTTCCAAACATGACATCCCTTTCCAAGGAGTAACCACTTCTTTTTTTTTTTTTTCCTATAATTATATTTTATTGATTTTCATAAACATTTACAGAGATTTTGGGCTTCCACTCATTCATTGTTGCACTAGGAGTAACCACTTCTAACAACACACTCAAAGTATGCGCGATAAAGCTTCGCCATCCTTACCTCCAAGGAACATTCTACCTGCACCTTCTCCAAGACATAGCTATTTATTCTTTTGGCAGTCCATGGGGTATTCTCTTCTCTAATACCACATCTCAAAGATAATGATTCTTCTTCTGTCATCCTTATTCATTGTCCAGATCTCTCAGAAGCATAGCAAATGACTGAAAAGTTTATGGCTTGAATCAGGTGCACCTTAGTCTTCAGACTGACATTATCACTCCTCAGGAGTTTAGAGAATTCCTTTACAGAAAACTTTCCCAACACACTATGTCTTTTACTCTCTTGACTACTGGTGCTAAGGAGTTTGTTTGTGGGTCCAGCAAGATGAAATTGTTAGCAATTTCGATGTTTTCTTTCTCCATCTACCATGGTATTGCCTATTGACTCAGGGTGAGGATTTTTGTTTTCTTGATATTGAGACATAATCCATACTGAAGTATTTAATCTTCTGCAGCAAGTGTTTCAAGTCCTCTTTGCTTTTTGCAAGTGTCATTTGAATAACGCAGGTTGTTGGTGAGTCTTAAATCCAGCCTCACAAATTGTTTGCACGCCATAGAGATTGAATAGGTATGGAGAAAGGATACAACCCTGAACCATCCTTTCTAGATTTTAAACCCTACAGTGCTCCCTTGTTCTATTTGAACAACAGCTTCTTGGTCTAGTTACAGCTTTCATATGAGCAGAATTGGATATTCTTGGATTATCATTCTTCTCATTGTTGACCATAATGTGTTACGATCCACACAGTCAAATGCCTTTGCATACTTAATAAAGCACAAATAGATGCTTTTCTGGTATCCTCTGCTTTCTACCCAAATCCATCTGACATCAGCAAAAATATCCCTGATGCCCTTAGCCTCTTCTAAACCTAGCTTGAATTTTTGGCAGTTTTCGGTCAATGTAGCCATTTTTTTTAGATATCTTCAGCAATATTTTGCTCGCATGTGATATTAATGGTATTTAATAATTTTCACATTCTGTGAATCACCTTTCTTGGGAATGGAAACAAATATGTATCTTTTTCAGTCAATTGGCTAAGTAGCTGTCTTCCAAATTTCTTGGTCCTGACTGGTGAGCACATGCAGGGCTACCTCTATTGGTTGAAACATGTCATGACACCACAATTAGATGTCATCAAATCAGTGAAGATTAAGAGCTACTGTCTTTGAAAATCACATCATCTTTGTGTGTGTATGTATGTGTATGTATTGGGTCAAAGTGTAAAGTCTACCTTTAACATGAGTCTTGTTTTAACTTCATAAAACCTCTGCACAGGTCTATGTCTCTTAAACAGGCAGAGACCATTGTTCCTAAATAGCTTGTCTTCACCGTCTTGGGCTCTTTAGTTTGCTCATTGGGTGAAAGTGCTCTTGTGTTTGCTTCAACATTAACATAGTAAGGACATTCAGATTTCGCACGCCTTCTGGAGACAGGTCTACAGGCCCCTGCTCTTCTGTTTGGGGCAGTGGGTTGAAGACGGGCTGAGGTTCTCCCTGCACAAGGAGTCAGTCCATCTTGGTAGGACACCTCCCAAACAAAGTGGTTTCTGTACCCAACAAAAGCATGCAAGCAGCCACCAGGATTATAACTAATTCACTGTTGTCAGGTCAGAACACTCATAGCTGGCCTTCCACTGGGCTTCTGAGGAGACTGCTTGTTTTTCTCCTTTGGAGCCAGTCAGTCGTGCATTTGGATAGCCAGAGAGTTAGCAGCGTAACTCCCTATGTACTATACCATCAGAGCTCTCTGTCATGGGGGAAACTGAAATGCAGTCTTTTCTCTCTCTCTCTCTTTCTCTCTCTGTGTGTGTATGTAGATGTTTCCCCTTGGGACAGCTTTCACCCAGAAACGCCACCTTCCTCCTCTGCACACAGAGCTTCCTCAGAGCCTGTCAGCAGCTTGCCACTTTACTGACTCCATCCAAGGTGAGGCTAAACTCCAGGCTTGAGCCAAAGTGTGCAACGTACGTTTGGCAGCACATCCATCCAGCAGTTCTGCAGTCCACATTAATCTGGGATAAAGTTGATATTTTATTTTGCAGTTAACATTGGATTCTGTTCTCAGTGAATTCCAAATGTGGAAGACAGAGACATGTAATCAGAACCTCTGAGAAACCACAATCTCTTTGTGTGTGCTTAATGAAGGGTTAGAGTCCCACCTTCCAACTGCCTTTCAGAAGTCTGCTATTAAACCTGTGTGTGCCTTACAATGGGTGGTATCTTAAAGACAGGGTATGTGGACTTGGTTCAGGACCCATATTGCTCTTGGTTGTTCTACTATGGACTTGCTTTTTCCAACTGTTTTCAAATGATGCTTCTATTCAAAGCTGGAGCCTTTGGGTTTACAATAGACTTTGGTCTTTTCTCATTTTTTCCCCCTTAAAACCTTAATTCCTTTCTTCCTTTTTCTCTCCTTCTTTCCCTTGGTTCCACATTTTCTCCTTCGAGTATCTATTAAGCATCAACATTGTTTTCTCTATATGTTTATTCCATGAGCACATTCAGGAAGTGGTTCACTCTCTAACACACTCAACTCAAAACTCAAACTCATTGCCATGGAATCAGAATTAACTCTTAGCTGACCTGCCACTAGGTCCCAAGGCTGTAAATCACAGAGAAGATTGTTCTTACTTCTTCCATAGAGCAACTAGTGGATTCGAACCAGTAGAGAGGAGTTTTCGAGTTAGCAACACAACTCCCGATAGACTAGGCCACTAGACTTTCCTATAAAAATACAGCAAAAGCTAAACTCAAAATCTCTTCAGTGACACCGTCCTTTTGGTTATAGTTTATGCCTTTTTCCAGTTCATAGAACTTGAGATGAAAGAATGTAAAGTGAAGTTCAATGTGCTGTCTTAGGGAGGAGCACTTGGATCCTCATAAATCTCTACATTGGCTGTGCCCAAGTCAGCAGAGAACACAGTATTTGCAAGCAGACAAGATGTTCCTCTGTACCTAAGTCAATTCTTCCCCTTTCTCACCAGACCTTCTCCCTAAGAGGATCTTGATAGATCACATTTGCATGTGGTTGTTTTCCATTACAGTCTCATGATATTGAGGTAAGAGTTGTCAAGGTAACCAAATATGGTGCTTACTGTCAGTCTATGAAGAGCTGAGCTCTTCTTAATCGGATTAAGTGCTCTTGGCTTATTTTATTCTTATGATAGAACTTAAACTTTTCTTATGTTCTCTATGGTTTTTTCCTTCTTACTGTTTTATATGCTTCTCACAATATTTTGTTGACTTCAGACGTTTTCTGAAATTTACTAAAAACTCTATTGTTTTCTGTTATCTACACTTGAAAGCTCTCTAACTTTCAATGAAACAGATGAATTTTGAGTTCTCTTATCCTGCAACATTAAACACCTGAGTTGACTAGATAGTTGCACTGAAATGGGGCCAAATTAGTTCAATAGAAGAAGATAGACAAGATAATTGGAATTCTTCCTCTATCAATGATCTCTGAACTTTATGTTCTGAGAAGCAACTTGGGGATATTATCTATAAGTCTAATAGCAAAGAGGTGCATCCAGTTAAAACGGATAATAATCACTTACCATTTATCTGATGATTAAGAGAGACATTGTTTTTAGCATTTTTGTATTCTTCCTTTTGTTACGGCAAATTGTTGTTGTTGTTGTTGTTGTTAGAATAGAAATATCTATTCTATTTTGGTATTGCTGTTGCTTTTGAGTCTCTGGCGACTCTTAACCAAGTGTGCCACAGCCCTGAAATGTGCTCTCTCCTGAGCTGATTTTACTATCTCGACACACCTAGCCTCATTACCCCAGTCACCATCTCATCGAAGGTCTCTCTCCCTTTCTTTCTCTGTCCCTCCACCCTTCTAACTGGAGATTTCTCTCTCCAAGGACTGGTCCCTTCTTGTAACATGCCCAAAGTATGTCAAAATTCTTGCCTCCAAGAAGCAGCCTGGTTTCACCCTCTTTAGGATGAGCCTGTTTGTTCTACAGACAGTCCATGATATATTCAACACTCTTCTTCAGTTTCTATTTAGATATTAAAAAAAATAACTAGAAGAGCTCAGGTCTGTAGTCTGTGTATCTGAGGGAAGTCCAGCATCCCCCTCATGATTTCTGATGAGAATAATTTTCACAATCTCTTGTTAACTCTCTAATTCTAAATTCTAGCTTCTGTCATCTCTAAACTTTTTAATCTGCTTTTGTCCTTCTCCAAGTATCCTGTTGTAAGACTGTTAATGTCTTTACTGGTTAGATTTTAAGAGAAAATAGTAAGAGGGGATTATTGCAAAGACCAAAACACATATGAAATAAACATCAAATAAATATCTCACTTCCTAAATTTCTTTGGCCATTCTCAAGGATGGGATAGGTTATAGCCTAACATTCTATAACATATGCAAGGAACTGTAGTTTTGTTGTTTGTTTTGTTTTGTTTTTTTAAAGGAAGAATAGACTCAGCATTTCTTGAGCTAAAAATACTAAAGAAAAAAAAACTCAAGCTTTGAGTTGCAATAATGAAGGATTCTATGGGCAGAATCTTGAATGATGTAGAAGCATCAAAAGAAGATGGAGAGAATATAGAGTCAAGTGGCAAAAATAATTGGTTAACCTTGAATCATTTCAGAAAGTAGCATCTGATCAAGAACCAATAGTAATGAAGGAAGAAGTTTAAGATGCAGTGAAGGCATTGGCAAAAGGTAACGCTCCAGGAGCTGATGGAATACCAATAGATGTGCTTCAAAAAACAGAAGCAATTCTGAATGCCCTCACCAATCTCTGCCAAGAAATATAGAAGACAACTACATATTTCATTGACTGGAAGATACTTATATTTATCCTCATTCCAAAAAAAGTGCCCCAACAGACTGTGGAAATAATATAACAACATCATTAATATCCAAAGTAAGCAAAATATTGCTGAAGAATATGAAAAATAATTGGAGGGTATATTGTCAGAAAATTGGTGGGTTCGGAAGAGATGTCCACAAGGGATATCCTTGCAAACGTTGGAGGAATCTTGTCTGAAAGCAGAAAATTCCAGAAAGATGTTTACTTGTGTTGTATTGCTTATACAAAGACATTTGACTGTGTGGATCATAACAAATATGGCCAACAGTGAGATGAATGAAAATCTCAGAACACTTAGCATAACTGTTTGTTGTTGTTGTTGTTGTTATGTTCTGTCGAGTTGCTTGCGACTCATAGCAACCCTATGTACAACAGCCCTAAACCCTGCTCTATCCTGTGCCAATCGCACTGCCTCTGACACTCCCATCCTGATTACCCCAGTCACTGAATCAGTCTACTTCCTAGAGGGTCTTCCCCTCTTGTGCTGTTCCTCCACCCTCCCAAGTATGATGTCCTTCTCCAAGGACCTGTCCCTCCTTACAACATGTCTAAAGTATGTCAGATGAAGCCCCAGAATCCTTGCCTCCAAGGAGCAGTCTGGTTTAACCCTCTCCAGGATGAATCTGTTTGTTTTTTTGGCAGTCCATTCAACACTCTTCTCCAGCACCACAGCTCAAAGGCATCAATTCTCCTTCTATCCTTCCTAGTCATTGTCCAACTCTCTGATGCTTAACAAGTGATTGCAAAGACCATAAACTGTATCAGACGCACCTTAGTCTCCAGAGTGACACCATTGCTCTTCAGTATCCTGGAGAGGTCCCTAACAGCAGACTTTTCCATTGCAATATGTTTTTTTTTTATTTCCTGGCTACTGGTGCCAAGAGTGTTGACCATGGAGCCAAGCATAACTGTACACATGCAAAATCTACACAAATATGAAGAAATAATTGCCCAAACAGAACAAGAGAGCACTGCTTGGTTTAAAATCAGGAAAGGTGTGCATCAGTCAGGGTTGTATCCTTTCTCCTCACCTATTCATTCTGGATGCTGAATAAATTATTCAAGAAGCTGGATTATATGAATAATGTGGAATCAGGATTGGAGGGAAGCTCATCTACAACTTGCATTATGCAGATCACACAACCTTGCTTGAAGAAAGTGAGGAAGAATTAAAACACAGCAGAAGATCCAAAACTATAGCCTGCAATATGGTTTACACCTCAACATCAAGAAAACAAAAATCCTCACTACTGGACCAATAGGCAACATTGTGATTATGGAAAAAAGTTTGAAGTTGTCAATGATTTCATTTTGCTTGAATCCATTATCAACACCATGGTAACACAGTCAAGAAGTTAAAAAATGTGTTGCTTTGGGGAAATCTGCTGTCAAGCCCCTTCCTAATGTTCAAAAGAGCAAGGATATCAGTGTAAAGACTACAGTAACCTGATCGAAGCCATAATCTTTTCAATTACCTCCTATGCATCTGACGTTTGGACAAGGCATAAAGAAGACCAAAGAAGAATCAATGCTTTTGAATTGTGGTGTTGGCCAAGAATATTGAATAGACTATGGACTGCCAAAAAAAACAAACAAATCTGTCTTGAAAGAAGTACAAGTGGGTACTCCCAAGGCAAGGATGATGAAACTTTGTCTCATTCACTTTGAGTATATTTTCAAGAGGAACCAGATCTTGAAGAGACACATCATGCTGGAAAAGGTGGAGGTCAGAGAAAGAGAGGAAGAATAAGATGAATTGACCTAGTGACAACAATAGACTTGAGTGTGACAGAGATCTTGGTGATGCAGGATAGGGTAGATTCAGATCTTTTGTTCATGGAGTTGTTATGAATTGTAGTGAACTCAATTGTGCCTGCCAACAACAACAATAGACTATAAACTATGTTATACCCTAATTCATAGGTCCCAGAGTTTCTGGGTGGTACAAATAATTGACATACTCAGCTATGCCTCAGAGAAAAGATCTTCTGTCTACTTCTGAAAAATCAGTGATTGAAAGAAAACCTGTAAAATATGGGTTTTCTATTCTGACACACATGGAATCATCATGAGTCCAAGTTGACTTGAGGACAGCTAGGAACTCTAGTGGCCTAGTGGGTGGGGAATTGTGCTGCCAACCCAAAGATGGTTGATTCAAACCCACTAATGGCTCTGGTAGAGAGACGGGAAATCTTCCTGCAGTAGGGACAGCTATGAGTCACTTTCAACTACATGGTACTGAATCTGAGCTTTTTTTTCCTTAGACTCCCTAACTTCATATGGTTTCTTAGAATCTAGATTTTCCTGGAGAGATTTCCAACTCTTACTTTCTTTTCTCTAATTTTCAACTATTTTCTGTTTTCCTCTAATCTCTTTTCCTCCAGTCTCCTTGAGCTGCCCTTTGAAATCTATTTAGCTCTTCTGTTTTGGCATCTCTTCCCTTTCCCTTGGCTTCTCAATACTCTGATGCAGTTTTCATAGTTTCTTCTGGCATTCAGTTTGGGTGTTTTTCTTTCTCTTCGGTCTTTGTAATGCCTTTCTGCTCTCTTCATGTGTGATGCTCTTGATCTGTGTCTTCCAGTTAAAATTTGTAGCCTGAGAAACTCATTGGAGGGTCGCCATGACTTGGAATGCACTTGGTACAGGTTTTTGGTTTTGTATATATTTACTGATTTCATCTGCCTAGAATTCTTTTTAGATGTTGCTGTTATTGTTGTTGGGTGCCTTTGAGTTGACTATGACTAATAACAACCCAATGAACAGTCGA
>NW_006399753.1:14994453-15009037 GCF_000299155.1 Elephantulus edwardii
TCAGTGCAGTATACATTATTGAACCCATCTTACTCAGTCTCTCCCCAACCCCAAGGACAGTCCCATTCTACAACAGTGGCATCATGTAATATTTGTCCTGATGTCTTTCTATGATGACCTTCTATGATGTCTCTTTCCAAAGAATATTCTTACCTACCTAATTGTGTAACCAAAGTATGAAAGATAAAGATAAAGCTTCACTATCTTTGTGTGCAAGGGGCACTCTGGCTGCATTTTTTCCAAGACATGCCTGTTTGTTATTATGACAGTCCATGGAATACTCAGTACTCTTCTCCAGCAGTACAACTCAAAGGCATCAGTTCTTCATCTCTCATCCTATTCATGATCCAGCTCTCTGATGCATAGCAGGTGATTGAGAAGACAATGGCCCAAATCAGGTGCACTTTAGTCTTCAGTCTGACATCACTGCTCTTTACAATTTTGAGGAGGTCCCTGACAGCAAACTTGCCCAACACAATAAGTCCACTGATTTTCTGACTATTGGTACCAAAGTTATTGCTTGTTGATCCAAACAAGAGAAAATCATTGGCAGTTTCAATTCTCTCTCCATCTATCATAGTGTTGACTGTTGGTCCTGTGGGAGGGCTTTTGTTTTCTTGATGGTGAGAGGTAATCCATATTGAAGCCTGTAGTCCTTGAGGTTCTAATGATATCTGTAGTTAATTTTTACTTAAAGGAACTGAGATGAAAAGATGTGAGTCAGTGATTGCACTGAGTTAATAAATGTGAGTGCTATGTACCCAAAGAACATGGCAGTGCTCAAAATATAAGGTGACCCGGATCAAAGGCCCTGCCCCTTGTTAGGACTTCCCATGACGGATACATCTCTAAGGAGGTAGATCCCTGGGGAGCTGCCATACAATCTCGGAGAAAACTTGGATACTCTTGGCAGTTCCGCCCGTGGAATCTGACAGAAGCTGACACATACTGCGCAAACTTCACCCGCAGCCATTAGTGTCAGCATTTCTACAAGGCTGATGGTGTGGTAATTTATGTTCCTTTCTGGCTACTCTGAACCCTCAGTACATCTTCTCCATTTTTCGAGCCCATCATTCTGCTGGGGGAGGTGAGTCATTTATCACCGTCTTCCAGACTCAGCATGAGGAGTGAAAGCCAATGCCCAGCTGAGGACAGGGCAGGTGGGAGGCCAGACTAAATTCCACTGGTCACCACTGCTCTTTGGAAGATGAGCTTCTTATTTTTAAAGCTAACCATGAATGTGGTTTAAAGAGGCCAATAGCTTATTAAAACAAAGTTTTCTTCCACTCCTCCCTCTACCTTTCCCCCTCCCCCCCAGAGGTAACCACTTAAAACCTTTCCACCATTCTTTTGAGCATATACTTTCACGTCTGTGAGTACTGTTTTGTGGTTTTTCAGTTTTAGGTTTCATTTCTTCATAATTCTATAAGGAATACAAAGATTTTGCGTGTTCTCTCTCTCATCTGCACCAGTGGCCATGGCCATTTCATAGGGAAGTTGCTCACACCTCTAGGTCTTTATTACCCAAGGCTTATTGAACACGTGTTTTCCCAGAGGCAGATGTTGAGACAAAAAGATGTAAGATGGATATTTTATTCCAGCCTGTAAAAGTTGGAATGACGCAGCATTGGGATAAGAAATGAAACAAAAGGAGGTGCAGGAGACCCGGTGGAGAACTCTTCTGTGAGTGAGGAACAGCAGTGTCACTCTGACGGTTGTGTCGAAACGGTCCAGCCTTTCTGTCCTGCCTTCATCAGTCACTGGGTGCAGGCCATCATAGAGTCATGGCCGCGAGCAAGGTCACTCTTTGAATGTGACTCAGATACAGAGAGATCTGATGTCCCTTGCCACTGGGCGCAAGTCCTTGAAGGGAGATCTGGTGGTGTAGCTCTGTGGGTCTTCCTCAGAGCCAATCTGACTCTTTCTTCTTTATTCTTCTTCACATGGTAATGTGCCCATGTCGTCACAAGACTTAAAGGGAGGCACACGTCATACAAAAGCATGAACACCCAATCATCTTCTGGAGGAGAGTCTAGTAGGAGCTCAATCTCAAATCCGTCTGTAAACTTTCTCCTGACCTCATCTTTTCCAGTTTGGAAGTCCGTCTTTATCTATGCTTAGTGTTCCTCAGACCACAGACCCATGATTATTATTACTTTAATAAATTCTAAGGATTAACACTTCACGTTAGTGGTTTGTTGGTTTGTGTGCTGTTGTTGTTCTTTCTAAAAGGAAAGAAACTCACTTTCCTCCAACTCCTTGACTATTGACTGATTCACACAGAGACAATGTAGTCTTTAACTGGCCACATATTATTGTTTTTATTGCTTCACTGAGCTGGCCCTGGGCTGCTGACATCCCGAGTCTCAGAGTGGAGCTTTCAGTGCCTGTCTTTTCAGAAGTAAGTCTCCAAGTCATTATAATCAGGCATTTCTGGGTGTAATAGAGCCTCCAACATTATAGCTAGCATCTTAGTACGCTAGCAGTTTATACCACACAGAAACTACAAGCAGTATTTAAACAAACATAAGATTAAAATTCAGTGCAATCCAGTTGATTCCAATTTATCACAACCCATTCTGGGGGTTCTTCGGCTGTGAATCTTAACAGGAAGAGCCAGCATCATGTCTCTCCTGCAGAGCAGCTGGTGGATTTGAACTGCTGACATTTTGGTCCTAAACTGTTACATCTACTGCCTAAACAATGAAACAAAAACACAATTGTGCTGTTTACCTGACAATCTTCCACTCCCAGAGACACACAGTGCCAACGCTTCCTGATCTTTTGGGCCATGTGTGGCAAATGCCAGCCAGCTTACTGAGTATCCACAGGCCACCTCATCTCAGCATCCTTGTGCCAACCAAGCCAGTCTTTCCCAGTCTTTGCAGCTTCTGAAGTTTTCTTATAGCTGTTTTCTCCTCTGTTCTCTTTGCCCTTGAGGGTTTGTGCTTAAAAGAATTCCTTTAATCTCTCCTTCCTGGGTTTGGGTAGTTGAAGAGATAAATGACTATAGGTTGCCATCTTTAATCTGATTTTATTTTTAAAGGCTTGCAATTTTTCTCCCCAACTAATTGCAGACATTCTGCAGAGCAAATAAGAAGCATGGGTTGTAAAATCAACAAGGGTTTATAGCAATTGGCTCTCTCACCTGCTAAACAAGGTGTTTACCCCTCTGAGCCTCACTTGACTTGGCTGTCCAATGAGATTAAACTAGTTCCCTGAGGATTCTGGGAGATCTGAGACATGAGTTACCTGGATGGCAGGACGCACATAATAAAAATTCATTTTTAGTTCTCTTTGAGCCTCCAAATGAATGTGCTTAATATGGAAAACATAAGGACATCAAATAAAGTACTTGAGTTTAGACTGTGGGTGGGCTTACTTATCATCTCCACATGGGTGTTAAATCGAAAGCCCTCAAAAGCAAATGCACTGCCAATCAAGAACTTAGTACCACGCAGGACGGAGAACTGCTCTGAGGACTTCCAGTCTGTCTGGACAGAAAACTGCTCTGAGGACTTCCAACAGTGTCTGTGGAATCAAACTGCTGCATCTTATTGGGCCCCCACTCCCACCACAGAAGAGAGGCTGGTGAGTTTGAACCACTGATTTTTTAGTCAACAACTGAATGCTCTAACATCTCTTTTCTCAGGATCCAGCTTCATGAGAAGCTGCAGTGATAGCTCAGTGAGCGAGAACAAAACTGAGGGAAAAATGGTGTTATGTCTGCTCCCCAATACCTGCCTTGGTTTACCAGTAGTTCCGTGCCTTCCCGGGATTTTTCTGTTTCTATTGGTTTTCTCCGCTCACGTGTTTTCACTCCCATTCTTGGCCTGGGTGCTAGGAGACTTAGCATTCACATAAATCTACTGTTGTCATAAACCCTGGCGGCTTCGGCTCTGTGGTTTAACAGCAGCTGTAAGGAGTGAAGAATAAATTACACGTGGGTGACTAAGTGGTATGCAGTCCCTGTTTATGACTTCACATTTAAGTTTGAGTATGACATTCCTTGAGCTGTGCCGAACACATTTTCTTGGGGAGATTTGCAAATAAAGCCTGGCCAGTCTTCCCAGTCTCACTTTCATGCTCTGTTGCTCCCTGTCACCTCATTTCACTCCCAATTCTTCTACATCACACACACACACACACACACACACACACACACACACACACACACACGTTTCTCAAAGTTTGATCTCTAGACCTAGTGGTATCAGAAGTATTAGGTCTGCATAGTAAAAACAGAGCTATAGAGATGCCTGGAAATTGCTCTAGCAGAAAGAATTCCATTTTTGTCACACGGACCCTTTTAGACCTTTGGATTCTCTTCTTACAACAATGCATTGGCTGTTGTTGTTAGTTGCCATCATGAAAGAAAAATTAGGCATCTTGGTTTCAGATTTTTCTTTTTTTTTTAATTTTATTTATTTATTTTATGTGTGTACCGTCAAATTGAATCTGACTGGTACAGGAGGCGATTGTTCCTCCTCCTTCAGCAAAGCATCTGGTGGATTTGAACCGCACACCTCTGGGATTGCAGTGCAGCTTCTTGCCACTAGGCCACCAGAGCTCGCCGGTTTCAGATTTTTCTTATAGAATAATCAAATAGTCACTGTAAAGACATTCCTGGCCAAAATAAATCCTGCCAGCTGCTTTTCTTTTCCCCAAAATGGCTAATCTTTTCTTTCTGGATCAACGTGAGGCTTACTAAATTTGAATTTCAAAAGATGTGGCTGGGTGGAGAGTCATGACCAGCCAGTGACCCCATATCCGTTGATCTCAATGAAAGGGGAAGAGTAGGATTCAGTGAGTCATGTGAAGATTAGCCAAGGTTCATCTTCTCTATTGCTCTCACCTCTTCTATTCGTAAGCCCCATTGCTGTACCTAGTTTACCTCAAACATCTGGGGTTTTTTTCCAGCATCAAAATGGACACCCTGAATACACACAGAATAATCGTTCAGAATAAAACTTATGCTTCCGTTTTGTTGACTTTTGATTGTTTTGTTAACATGGTTGAGTTGATTCCAACTCACCATGACCCATCGTGTGTGCTGAGCACAACTGTTCTGTGGCGTTTTCTTAGTTCAACAGAAGGAGAGAGCCAGGTTTTTTCTTCTGAGCACCTTCCAATGACTTCAAATCCCCAATTTAAATGATGCAAATAAATGCCTTAGCTCACACTAGTTTTTCAGGCTATCTCTAGAAATTTTCCAATTTAGTAGCACATGTTTCTCTGTCACTACAAAAACAAAACAAAAAAACCCCCAAAACCAAGATTTAATAACTGTTTCTTAGAGAATGACATCATGCTTGGAATGGTTGAGGTCAATGTTGGAAAGAAAGACTCTCAACAAGATACTTGTCAAGGTAACTGTAACAATGGGCTCAAGTGTATTAGAGATGATGAAGATGGCACAAGATAGGGCAACATTCAGATCTGTAGTTCATAGGGTGACTATGAGTCACAATCTACTCGGGGACATAAAACAACAACTTAGTTTTCTGGTGATCTAGTACTAAGGAGTCTGTGTTACCAACTCAATGACATGTGGTTTGAACCTACTAGCTGCTCCTAGGTGATTTACTGCCTCTGAAAACACACTGGATGCTCAGTTATGAGCTGGTTCTGACTTGAGAGCACCTAACAACATTGTTGTTGTTGTTATGTGCCATCGAGTTGTTTCCGACTCATAGCGACCCTATGCACAACAGCTCTAAACCCTGCTCTATCCTGCGCCAACCGCACCGCCTCTAACACACCCATCCCGATTACCCCAGTCACCGAATCAATCCATCTCATAGAGGGTCTTCCCCTCCTGCGCTGTCCCTCCACCCTCCCAAGCATGATGTCACTGTCCAAGGACCCGTCCCTCCTGGCAACATGTCCAAAGTATGTCAGGCGAAGCCCCAGAATCCTTGCCTCCAAGGAGCAGCTTGCTTTAATCCTCTCCAAGATGAATCTGTTTGTTTTCCTGGCAGTCCAGGGTACATTCAGTACCCTTCTCCAGCACCACAGCTCAAAAGCATCCACTCTCCTTCTGTCCTCCCTAGTCATTGTCCAACTCTCTGATGCATAACAAGCGATTGCAAATACCATGACCTGTATCAGGCGCACCTTAGTCTCCAGAGAGACACTGTTGCTCCTGAGTACCTTAGAGAGGTCCCTAACAGCAGACTTTCCCATCGCGATACGCTTTTTGATTTCCTGAAAAGATAGAGTAATAGTGGGCACAGACCAATGGCTATTAGTTTCGTAAAGACAAAATGCATGAGAATGATCATACGAAATACAATGTGAATGGGGGGGTGGATAGAATATGTGCGCTTATTTATTCACCACTCTTAGAATGTTTTCTTTTTGACTGACTTCCGGTTGGAGGTAGAAGCTCTCTGAGGAGACAGTCTGTCTCTTGGAGGTCTGCTCCTGGCGTTTCCCTTTGGCATCTTCATTCTTTGGGCCAAAAGCTTGTGGGCTCTGCAGCGTCCTCCTTATTCCTTTTAGCGCGCTGTCTCTTCAGAGCAATGCACCGAGGCTTGTGCTGCAGGACACTTGTATGAACAAGACGCTGAATCTTGGATTCTTTGGTCCTGGTTTTTCCCCTTTCTTTATTCAGTGGCTTTCTCACAACATTGCAAGAAGCATCATCTTCCTTAGAGAGACTGAAGAGTTTGCAAATTCTACTGCCTCTTTTGGGCCCCAGATGATGAGGCACAGTAGTATCAGTCAGTCCTGGGATATCCTTCTCCCCTTTCTTCATAATAACCAGGTTGAGAACACTCAGGTCGGCATCCACAATGCAATTCCGGGCCGATTTGTGCGTCCCTCTCCAGTTCTCCCTGGTCTGTGACAGGAGTTCCCCTTGCTTCCTGGGAAAATCTCGTTTGTCATTTCCATCACTGATTCGGACAGCGTATCCTTTCCACCCATCACCCAAGAGTCAGCAGCAACTCCGTGAACATTTGCTTTTCGTAAAATGTATGACATTTGGGCTCCTCGTCCACTTCAGTGAATTTTTGGCGGCCAGTGGCTGCTGGGAAGATGTTCCTTTTCACAGTAAAGCAGCCGATTGCCCCAGTGATGCTTCAAAAAAGGGCTCAGCACAAATGTTTTTTGAGATACTCGCAACAACAGTAATGTGACATTAAACATCTGTGCCGTGTTGGATTACCCAGTAAGTGCAGTAAGGATGAGTTTATTTGTGTATATTTACTAAATTCTAGTGAACACTTTCACACTTCCCCCCCACCATATTAGAGACTCTGCTTCTGTGACTTGCCGGCATCTGTCTCTCTCCCAACCCCACGACATCTTCCTACAGAGTCAAAGCCTCTTTTTGAATTGACAGTCCTTTACTGACATCTGAGGGGGCAGTAAATTGAGGGCTGGACTACTAGCAGGACTGGCAGTTCAAACCCACGTGTCATTGGGAGGGAAAAGATGGGCAGTCTGATCTCATTAAGATTTCAACACACACTTAACGGAGGGTTGTCTTGGGTTGAAACAGATTTCATGGCAGCAGGTCCGGTTTGGTTTTGGACACGGGCATCCAGTATGGATGGTGAAACTTCACCTCACCTTACTTGTGCTTACCTGCAATCTATAAAGAACGTTTTCCCAAAATAAAGGGAAAAAATTAGTAAATCCCATGTGTAATTGTTCATGGCAGATTAGGAAGTAAATGCAAGAAATCTCACACTGACCTATTTCAAACCCTTTGCCAAGGGGGGGTATTATCACATCTGTTGGTGACATGACCGATATTGATATTATTACCCCTCCTTTGTCACCTGCATTCAAAATGTTAAATTTCAGTTACAGGTCAGTGAAAACTGCAGATTCAAATTGTCTTCCATCTAAGCTCACCTGAAATGAAAAGCAAAGAAAAACAAACAAAATCACATTACAAAACCAAAAACGCTGCTCTGAACTTACTGAATGAGAATCCCAGGAGCCGAGCCATGTCTTGGAGTCTGAATCTCAACAGGCTTCCAGATTACCGAGAACCACCAGCCCCTATTCCCAATGGCCCTGTGGCTCTTCGAAGCCTGTGGCAGTTGCAAGCCTTGCCCCAGGCTTGGTGTGTCCTCCCCTCAGGCCAGAGATTTCTGCTGGCCAGCCTTCCCTGATCATTTTCTTTATTCCCTACACCCTAACTTCAGGCAGGTTTAGTTGCTCTCTCATCTGGCCTCTGGAGCATTTCTGGAATGTGTTCAAGGCTATATCTAATATGTAATCGGCTTCTTTCCCACACTGTCACAGAAGACAACAGTATGTTTAAAAAATGTTAGTATTAGCAGGAAAAATGCAATGTGCACTCATGAAATCCTGGACAATGTATTGAACATTCCTGTTAGAGAGTCAATAAAATTGTCAACAATTGAAATTGTCAATGATTTCATCTTCCTTGGATTCACAATCAATACCCTTGATACCAACAGCCAGGAGATCAGATGAATTGTAGTGGGCAAGCCCACTGTCAGGGACCTCTCCAAATTACTGAAGAGCTATGTCAGTTTGAAAACTAAGGTGTGGTTGATTCAGGCCATGGTCTTTTTAATCGTTTGCCACACAAATGAGAGCTGGACAAGGAATAAGAATGACCGAGGAGTTGATGCCTTTGAGTTGCGGTGTTGGAGAAGAAAACTGGAGAGCCATGGCTTGCCAAAATACCAAACAGATGTGTCTTGGTAGAAAAAGTGCTGTCAGAATACACCTTAGAAGTGAGAATGGTGAAAGTTCATCTCACCTATTTTGGGCATGTTGCTAGGAGAAGCTATTCCTTGAAAGGGGATATCATGCTTGTAGAGTTGGAGGGTCATTGAAAGACAAGACAGACCTTCAAGGAGATGGATTTATACAGTGACTGCAGCAATGGGCTCAAGCGTGTCAGAGATAATGAGAATGACACAAGATAGACAGGGTTCAGATCTGTTGTTCTTAGGCTTACTATGAGCCCGTGCTTGATTTGACAGCACCTAATAACAACAACATTAGGGAGTCAGGGAGATCTGGTGGCCTAGTGGATAAGAAGTGCCTTCAACCCAAAGGCAGGCAATTTGAATCCATAGGTCACTCCATGGGAGAAAAATAAACAGTGTCCTCCCATGAGTGCAATTTACAGCCTCTGAAAATTGCTGGAGGATCAGCTATGAGTCAGGTCTGACTCAATAGCAATGAACTTGAGCTTGAGTTACTGTATCATGTTTGCATGAGTAGGAAGTGATGCTGTTTTCTTAAAGGCTGAGCTTCCCTGGTGGTTCAAATCCACCTCAGCAGAAGACGGGCAATGTCGTCCTGTGTGACTTGCAGTCCTAGTCAGCTGGAAGTGAATTCAAACTTAATGGGATTCAACTCAGTTAAGTCTCATGGGAGACCCTGGGATCCTAGATGTTGTTGTTTTGGCAGATATGCAGAAACTGGGAAAGGAAAGAAGACAAGAAAGTCTGGGACCTCAGGATAACTATGCTTGTTGAGAAACGGGAGATACACATTGCAGAGGTCCCTTGGAGGTTCTCTGAACCCAATCAGGTGTGTTCAGGGCAGCCTTCAGCAGGCACTGACATCGAGCTGCCTCGCTCCTCCTTTTCCAAACACACAGAAGTGCTTCCCTTGAACTGAAGAGGCTTCTTAACAGCAAATACGTGAAGCTGAACCATAGTCTGCAGATTGATGACACATCCACAATTCCCTCTGTGAAATGGCAAAGTATAATTAAAGCTCTGTTGCTATTAAATTAGAGAAAAGAAGGCCCCTTCCCCCCATAAATAGCAGCTGAATTGAATTCTTAAACATCACCCAAGTGCTTGCTGTGTACTCAAGCCAAATGGCATTTTGGTTTCCAAAGGAGTGGGAATTAGCCCCAGAATCGCCTGTTCATCACCAGGGGGTGGGAGCAGGGGTCTCTTGCATGACTGCATTAAAATTTCCCTAGCATGGACAGAAAAGTTATTAACTCAGCAGTGAGAAATACTTAAATGTCGTTAAGAAGTTTCGACTCTCTCATAATTCTCCTTAATGGTAAAAAAATCAGCTCAGGCCTTCAGCTCTGAGATTGAGTTTTCACAGGAACCCCCCCTCCCACCGTGTTGGAAGTCTCAAATTACCTAATTACCATATTGATTGCCAGATTCTGCTTTCTAATCCTTGATGACTGTGTCAGATAATATTTACGTGAGAGTGATGCTGGGTTTCATGCTACTTCAACTGACCACCCTCCAGACTACTGAGGCTAGATGATGCGACGAGGTCGCAATGACCCTGTAGGGATCACCCACCAAAGGCAGACAGTGAGGGAAACTGAGGCTGCTCTCCAAGTGAGACTTACTTGGATTCTTACTATTCAGAGACACCATATTGTAATACTAATGAATAGAAAAGTTCCACAAATAATCTGGTTCCTCTTCTGTTCACAGAGACCAAGCCAAGAGTCCCTCAAATTCTGATTGCGATCCAGAGACATGTGTTTATTTTTTTCTTCATCCATGTCTTCAATGATGCTTTGTATAACAAAGAAGAGTTTGTTTTTAAAATGAGGGAGAAGACAAATAGTAGTTAAATTTCCTCTGTCCTGTAGTTGAAGACAAGGGGAAGGACAGCAGTGAGGCTGAGGTCTTGACACTGTAACTTCATTTATGGAGTCCACCTTTGTTTTATATCATTTGCAAGATAATTTTTGTTTCTGTTTGGTTTTTGTCTTTTTTGGAGGAGGATGTTGGGCATATTTTTTTTTTAAATCTCATTTTAATTTATTTGAAACAGTTTTCTTTGTCACTAGATTCTCTGAGAAATAATTTTGAGGGATTATAATGAAAGCCGCTTGGTCTAGTAATGTCTTATTATGTTTTCTTTTGCTATGCTTTGTATTGTTGTTCGGTGTCATCTAGCCAGCCCACACTCATAGTGACTCTACGTGCAAACGAACCAAACTCTGCCCGACGCTGCCCACCCTCAGGGTCTCTGCTGTGGTTAAGTCCAGTGCTGTCGTCTCCATATCGGTTACCTCACTGAAGATCTTCCTCTACTGACTTTCTACTTTTATTAGCATGATGTCCTTCTCCAGGGTCTGGCCCTTCTGATCACATGTCCAAAGTATGTGAAACGAAGTCTCATATTTGCTTCTAAAAGAAAGTGTGTGAGCATTTGTGGATTCACACACAATGCAATCAAAAAGAGTAAGTTAGAAAAGCAATTCTTTTTTTTATAATTTTTCTTTAAGAAAAGCAATTCTTGACACTATTCTTTCTTTTGAATGACTGACCAGTTAGTTACCTGGAAAGATTGTTTTTATACTGGTTAGAAAAAGGGGAGCCAACAGAATGTGGAAGTTATCAAACGATACCATTACTATCACACATGAACAAAATATTGCTGAAGTTTACCCAAAAATGTCTCTAGAACACAAGGCACTCATGTTTATTGCTGCGTTATTCACAAAGGCAAAGTGAAACAACCCAAGCACCATCAACAAACGAGTGGATAGAAAAACTATGGTACATTCACACAATGGAATATTATACAGTATCGGAAGAAAATGAACTCGTAAAACACTATACAACATGAGTGAGCCTGGAGGACACTTTGCTGAGTGAAAGATCTTAATTACAAAAGGACAAATACTGCTTTTTCTAACACTGCTGTTATAAAATCAGACTGAGATGAGAGGTTGAGGGGAGAATAGGGAAAGAGTGGATAGATAATAAACACTGCATTGGAAGAGATGAGGGGAGGGACTGTCCAAAAGGAATATATGATTAGGCATTATGTGTATGACAACAATCTGGAACAAGAAGGAGGAGGTTGGAAGGTGGGAGAGAAGAAAATGTACAACAGTGAATGATGAAGAAGAAGGAGGAGGAGTAGAGGAGGAGGAGGAGAAAACAATGGCTAAAACGATACATTAACAGAGAACTGCCAGAAGTTCAAGGAGCCCATGACACCAGGGATATCATTGTTGTGTCAGATGGATCCTGGATGAAAAAAGAGAGTATCAGAAGAATTTCTATCTGTATTTTTTTTACTATACAAAGACATTTGACTGTGTGGATCATAACAAACTATGGCTAATACTGGGAAGAGTGGGAATCCTAGAATACTTAACAGTGTTCATATGACATCTACACCTAGAACAAGAAGCTGTTTGGAACAAAGAAAGCACTTCATGGTTTAACATCAGGAAGAACATGATTCTGGGCTTTATCCTTTCTCTATACCTTTTTAATCTGTGTGCTGAGCAAACCATGAAGCTGGACACTGTGAAGAAAAATGCATCAGAATCTGAGGAAAACTCAACACACTGCATTCTGAAGATGCCACATGTTCCTTGCTGAAAGCTAGGAGGACTTGACATGCTTGTAGCACAGTCTTTGATATGGATTACATTTCAACATTAAAAAACAAACAAACAAACAAACAAACAGTGGTCCTCAGAACTGGACCAGTAGGCTTCTATCATGATAGATGGAAAAAGAATTGAAATTGTCAATTATTTCATCTTACTTGGATCAACAATCAGTATCCTTTGTACCAGCAGTCAGGAAATTAAGAGACATTGCATGAGGCAAGTCGGCTGTCAGGCACCTCTCAAAAACACTTATGAGTAGTGATGTTATTTTGAAAACTAGGGTGCACCTGATTTAGACCATGGTCTTTTCAATCACTTGCTACATATCAGAGAGCTGGTCAATGACTAAAGATAACAGCAGAATTTATGCCTTTGAGTTGGTGGTGCTGGAGAAGAGCGCTGAATATTCCATGGACTGCCAAAGGAACAAATAGATGTCTTGGAATAAGTAAAGCCAGAGTCCTCTTTAAAGGCAAAGATAGCTGGCAAAACTAGGTCCCTCATACTTTGGACATGCTGTTAGGAAAGGCTGTTCCTTGGAGAGGGACATCATGCTTAGAAAAATAGAGAGCTGGCAAAAGAGAGAAAGAGGGAGATCCCCAACGGGATGGATTGACAAGGTAATGAGCTTACGCGTATCATGGGTGGTGAGAATGGCACAAGACAGGACAGGGTTCCTACCTACTGTCCACAGGTTCCTCATATGCAACTCAATGGCAGCTAACAAGAGTAATAGGAAAGCTGGCCAGTTTTAACTCTACTTTAAAATTAAGACACTCAAAATTAAAAAATTAAGTTGAAATTAAGATATCTCAAAATTATTACAGCATTTTCTTGCAATCATTTTTTCCTCTTTTAAAGACTGACTTCTAATGGCTAGGTAGGATTATATTTTTTTTTTAAATAACCTTTTAATTTCTGATATGGCCACTTTCTAAATGTTTGTGTATTACTTTCTTAGGATATTTTTTCTTTCTTCCTTCTCTTCTGGGTTAACTCCATATGGAACGGAGTTAGAGACCTCTTTTTGTATGTGTACCAAGAAATCCAGTTGTCATAATGCTACATCAGACTGAAGCTTAGCCCTAAACCGTGCTTGGCAAGCAAGCTCTTGCTTGCAATGTGTGAACAGAGATTTGCTCCGTGGACCACATTGCTGTAATATGATAAAATGACATGCTTGGTGAGCAAGGACTCAGACAAACACTGAGCTGAGGGCTTCTTAGATACGCCCAATTAAAACAGTAAGCCAGCCTGCAAATGGTAATGATATCATAAACCAGAGAAGCTGAATTGGAGCTTTTGTGATTGGAAAATGAAGGGAGGAAAGAAATTACTTTTACCGAGCGTAAACAGGGGCCAGGCGCTATGCTCAGTGTTTTCACAAAGGTCGACATTATTATCCCAATTATATATACATTCATTGACTGAGTTCTTTTTTTATTCACACACAGGAACATGGACACACACACACAAGCTTGTTTTGTTTTTATTTTTTAAATAGTACTTTATTGTATTTAAGGTCAAATTTTACATAGCAAATTAGGTTCTCATTTAGCTTCTACACAAAAGGTTCAGTGATAATAGTTCTACTTTTCACAATGCGTCGTTACTCTCATTGATTCATCTTGGGTTCTACCGTTTCTTGTACTAGAATTTCTCTACCCTTTACTGTCTCATGTTTGCTTTAATGTTTGATCATTTGGTCTCAGTTAGATGCTGCTTTTAAAGAACTCATTACTCACAGATGATATTCTTCATTTTATGAGCCAATGTGTTGTTTAGCTAAAAAAAAAAATTCTGGGGGGAGATGATCACCCAATAAGGTAATTTCGCTCAGATTTTCTTGTACTTACTAACTGAGTTGTGTTGCCAACTCAGAGGTGAACAGTTCAAATCCATAAGTGGCTCTGTGGGAGAAAGATGAACATTCTCCTTCCATGTGATTTACAGCCTCTGAAAACCTACTGGAGATGCACCCATGACTCGCCAGCTATGAGTGAGAGAGTGTTTACTGCTCTCTAGTGAACAATCTCACATGGCTTTCACCATGGCTGCTTTGTGCTTGCCAGGAACATTGAAAGAAACTTTCATTCCCTAAGGAAGCACCGTGGGATTGTGAGACAGACAGATGCCAGCCATATCCAGAAGCAGAATCTTTAATACGATTCTTTCTTCCTTTCTTTCTTTTTCTCTCCTCTCTCTCTCTTCTCTCTTCTCTCTCTCTCTCTCTCCTCTCTC